>NW_027437179.1:43297299-43814799 GCF_033239565.1 Halichoeres trimaculatus | reverse complement strand
GATTCTGATTGGTCAGAACCTTTTGAACTAACAGCGACAGGAAGGATCCTACAAATCCCGTTCACACACCAGGAGCTGAGTGAAACAGACTTCAGACTAACGAGCAGGAAACAGACCCAGAGCGAGCTCAGACACCGTCACAGCTCTGACTGAGAGAGACCACGAGATTATCTCAGATTATCAGTCCAGACTAACAGCACTACCTGAACTTTAGGATGACAGAGCTCAAACCAGAGTTCACTTCACTGACAAAGACGACAAAAAGGATTACAGTCTGACGCCACTACATGTCCCAAACTCAGGAACTCTGACATCAAGATGAAACTCCAGCAGGAGAGGAGGAAACAGGTCAGGAAAGATGGAAGAGGAAACAAGACGCTGCTTTTAAACCATGACCTGTTTACTAAACTCTTAAGGTCTTAAAGTACGAGGCCTATAAGAGTTTAAAACTGCAGTTCCTCAAGTGTCCACTAGAGGCTGGCTGCAGAAACACCACAAACCACATACACACCCATTCAAAAAGCTGTGGAGCTAACAGCACTCTGCTCAGGTGAAGATTTTAAACCCTGAGGTCAAAGGTCAAAAGCTGGTTTACACCTTCAGACCTGTGTTTGCTACGTGCAGACTGATGCACACACTCCTCCTGAGTTCAGCTCGACTTCAGGAAGTACGTAAAACCTGTGAGCTGGAGGATGACATGAGATCTGGGTTTGGAAAACCTGGACCTGGATCCTCAGGAGGACCTGGGTTCAGTTCTCACCACCATCACAGAAACAACACAGAGATTAATGAAGAGGACTTTAGTCAGCAAGGATTAAATATGAAACAGTCTCTGCAGCGTGACTCCTCATCCTCCCTCCTGATCCTCCTCCTCTGCTCCAAAAACCTCCTCCAACCACCAACACCTGCAGGCTCCGCCCCTCCTCCTCCCCAAAGAGCAGACCTCCTTTCCTGGCAGTCCATTTAGCACTCCTGACTTTTCTGGGTCATCTCTCCAGCTCAGAAGCTCACCAGAGACCTCTCTCTCCTCCTCCTCCTCCTCCTCCTCTTCGTCCTCTATAACTCATCTCTCCTCCATCAGCATCCTCCGGCACAATCTGCATTTCTCAAACACAACTTCCAGCATCTTCTCTAAGTCCTTCTCCCCCGTTTGGCATGAACCCCAGAGATGGAGGGATGAGGAGGAGGAGGAAGAGGAGGAGGAGGAGGAGAGGATTGATGGAAAAGCAGGAGATGCAGAAGGACGAGAGGAGGATAAAAGACAAGGTTAACGAGCGAGGAGGGGAAAAGGGAGCAACCCAGCCATTTTAATTTGTCAATTCTCACCTCCTCCCGCCTCCTCCCCTCCTCCCCTCCTCCCCTCCTCCCCTCCTCCCTCTGCAGATATCAGATCTATGGCTCTTCTCTCCTACCTCCGTCCATACGACCCCTGCTTGCTGGATGATTGATGCTGCTCTCTTGCCTCCTTCAGTCTCTTTCTATTTCCTCGCGCCCCATCCATCCTTCGCTCTGTTTCCGTCTGCGCTCTGATTGGCTGAGAGCTAATGACCCAGATCCTCCCACATTAAGTGACATCTCATTATCTCTGCTGCTGTTATGATGCTGTCCGACTTGAAGCGAGCGTTCAGCCTGTCCTCACTCCAACTTCATTATCTCACAGGTTTGATCAGTGGGCCTGTGATTTAAAGGGATAGTTCGGCTTTTTTAAAGTGGGGTTGAATGAGGAAACTGAAAGTTCGCACAGAGGATGAGTTCAGCTCCTCCGTGGATGAAGTTTAGAGCAAACGTTTGAATATTTCCACCTCTCTTCCTTTCTGTCTGACCAGCCTCACTTCCCTTTGATTGTTTTAAAGCGTCTCAGGGAGCAGGGCAGAGGAGGGAACAGGGGTCCATGTTGGGCTGTAAAACCTCAGACCTGCTGACTCAAGGTCTGACTCTGCTCATTATGTAGGTTTGTTGTTGTAGTCCAGATAAAAAACATCTGGTTTGGACACGCTCTGTTTTATTTTGAAAGTCTCAGGATGTTTATACGGCTTTCATGACTTCCTGTCTCGCTGATATTACTATCACTGATATTAGCCGCGTCTTAATTCAGAGGCTGCAGTCTACGGAGGCTGAATTTGAAGACCGATTACGTCACAGCAGTGCGTCGAAGGCTGTCCCAAATGTGGCCAACATATCCCGCCTCCTTCTTGGGTACCATGAAGGACGGATTCTGTGAATCCTTCATAGCTTCACGTATCCCACGATCCATTGCAAGTGAACCCCAAAGATGATGGACATGGCTGAACTCCAGAAGGAGTCCTGATTGATCCAGATGTAAAAGATTTCTGGCAACAACTATGTGACTGTGTTTCTAAAACATTAAAGAATATTTTGTTTTTCTGTCTAAAAATGCGTTTGGGCTCTTTTCAAGTGATATACTAAATATAAAAACAGTTCTTTACAAATTTTCTCATTATTAAATAAATATATGTTCACAAATGTTAATTCTCTGGGGAAAACTTACTGGATTTTTTTCATTTTTTTATTTTTTTATTTTTTATTTTTATTTTTTCAGGGAATTCAAAAAAGACATTAAATCATTCCAGTAGCTTGTATTTAATTCTTTTTTTTTTTTTTTTTAATCTATCATCCCCCCAGCACTTGTTCCAATGTTGAAAATGTACTTTGTACATGCATGTTGCCTTACTCTCATGTAAATGGTGGTTCTATACTCTATCAATAAAGAAAAAAATAATAATAATAATACAAATGATAATAATAATAATACAAATAATAATAATAATAATAACAATAATGAAATTATTAACAATAATAATAATAATAATAATAATAATAATAATAATAATAATAATAATAATAATAATAATAATAAAATTACAAATAAATAAATAAATAAATAAATAAATAATTAATTAATTACAATAATTAATTAATTACAATAATGATGCAAAGTAAAAAAAAAAAAAAAAAAGTAAAAATCCTCCTGTTTGTATTGTGAGGTTTTGGTTTACCTGTGTTTAAAAAGTAACGTTAGCCTGACAGGTGAGGGTGGCGCTGTGAGGGTGATAAACAGGAAATGCTTCATAGACCAGACCGTCTCAGTTCAGTTCGGTCTTTGCGGTCTACGCAGGCTACGAAGGCCGGGTCCTCTGAAAGCTACAGCCTCTGAAGTGAGACACAGCCTTTCTGCACGCTAAATGTGGAGCCTTGTGAATCTGATGCAGAGAGGTCCAACCTGATCCTATATCTGAGGGGAACTCTGATAGTCTCCCCCTAGTGGCAGGGGGTGAAAACTGCTGAACAACAACACTTTGGGGTTTCAGCATCTTGGGATTATACTGGGACTGAACTCCTGATCCACTGATTGAGACCAGTTTTAAACTTCCTGAAACCCAAACTTTAACCAGTGCTGCATGTCCTCAACACAACACTGCTGCTGGAGACACCTCCACCTCCTCCTCCTCCTCCTCCTCCTCCTCTGTGTTTGATTCCTCTGATAAAATGAGCTCTAATTCCTCCGTTTGCACCTAAAGGACGTGGCTCGGTCTGAACATGCATGGACTCAGAGAGCAGCTCAGCATCTAACAAACAGGCACGTTACATAAACTCTAATCTCTCAAACAAAGCCTGATGCTGAGCTGCTCCCTGGTTTCCTCCTCTTTGGGGAACAGGAGGCTCCTGCTGCAGCACACTCACACACAGAGGCCTGGACGCCATTCGTCTTTCTGAACAGCAGCAGCTGCTTTTTCTGTTTCTGTGTCAGAGTTTTTACAGATCTGATTCATGTGAAACTCAGGGAAGAAAACAAACCCTGAAAGTCTCTAACAGCTTCTTTCAAACCTGACGTCTGGTCGAGTGGCTTCACTTCCTCTGGACAGAGCCTCATCGTCTGTGAGCGTGCGGTCATGTGACAAAACATCTCACTCCTCACTCGTTAACTCATTAAAAAGCTCTGCCAGGAAATCAACAGTCACACTCCTGAAAACTCTGCAGAGACCTTCAAAATAAAAGCTTGATGAAAACCAGAGTGAACTTTAGTTTGAAGCGTAAAACCAGGCTCAGGAAAAAGGAAATACTGAACAAATAGAAATAAATAAAATGAAGCTGCAGTTCCTCAAGTGTCCACCAGAGGCTGTGTGCAGGAACAGCAGAAACCACACACACACACACACACACACACATTCAAAAAGCCGATTTCTGCAGCAGAATACACACGTTTACAGCCTGGCTCAGAGGATTATGGGATATTTCTGTCCTTTTTCTGAGGTTTTGAGGATCCAGGTTGAAACTGATGCAGGTTTTTCCCCGACAGGTGAATTATCCTCGTGTTTTCACATGGACTGTGCGATGCAGAGGAGTCAGCTGCCAGTCTGTCACCATAAGCAGTGAAATCTGACGCCTGAGCTGTTTGATAACACATACATTAGGTTGTTTGGGTGTGTGTGATGGTGTGTGTGTGTGTGTGTGTGACCGTGGGAGGCTCGAGGAGGAAAACAGCTGAGGGTAAACCAGGTCGGAGCAGGGAGGATGTCTGAGGATTGATGTGTTGGTGTTAGTGGAGACGATGAGGAGCATGATTACCTGAGCTCACCCCGTGTGTTTGACGTGAAGGTGACTCCAGTTTCAGGGGGACGTAAATCTGAGGAGAGTGAAATCTGTATTCTCTCAGTTTGTCTCCAACCTCTGGATGGAGCCGTGTGTCGGTGTAATGAAGGAGACAAATCATCAGCTGTTCGTCCTTTATCTGTCTGTGTGATGAAGAGTCTTCATCACTGATCATTTCCCCCAAAACTTAGATTTTATATCCCTTTATTTCTGTTTTAAAACCTGTGTTCCTCTGTACCTGACGGCAGATTGCTGGTTCTTTCTCCTCACCTGGATGTTTTCTCCTCATGCAGTAAGTTTTCATACTTCTTATTTGTGTCATATCATAAGTAAAAATGTCTCTCTTGGTGTAATTTGGGCCACATCCTTCAGGAAATTCATGAAAAACTTTTAATATCAAGATATTTAAAGAGAACACAATGCCAGAGTTGCTTAAATAAATTGCAAAGGGGAAAGAAAAAAAGAAATCAGGCCTAAATTTTTTATTTTAAAATCTTAAATTGATTAATTATCTGTTATTTTTCAGGTGATGTGGCTCAGATTGAGTCTAAAACAGACAGTTTTACTAAAAGAAGTTAGACCAGCACTGTGTTGTTTGATTAAACGAGGCTAAAAGTGACCGACTGATTTAAACTCAGCATCCAGACGATGAGATCTGAGATCTCAGAGACGATGCTCAGAAAGTCTGAAATTACAAATTCAATAATTAACATCGTAAAAGTCTCTTAGAGAATCCAGCATTTGCTAAAAATCTCTGTGAAAAATGAACCTTTTATTTATGTTGATTTTCATGTAAATGTGAGAAACACAACATTAAGAACAACAAATGTCTTAGCCTTTAGCTGGTGTTTTAGCCTGTGTGTTAGCCTTTAGCTTTTGTTTTAGCCTTAAGCTGGTGTTTTAGACTTGAGCTAATTTTTTAAGCCTTTAGCTTGTGTTTTAGACTTTAGCTTGTGTTTTAGACTTTAGCTTGTGTGTTAGCCTTTAGTCTTCGTATTAGCCTCTGGCTCATGTTTAAGCTTTTAGCCTGTGTTTTAGCCTCTAGCTCCTGTGTTTTAGCCTTTAGCTCCTGTGTTTTAGCCTCTAGCTCCTGTGTTTTAGCCTTTAGCTCCTGTGTTTTAGCCTCTAGCTCCTGTGTTTTAGCCTCAAGCTCCTGTGTTTTAGCCTTTAGCTCCTGTGTTTTAGCCTCTAGCTCCTGTGTTTTAGCCTTTAGTTCCTGTGTTTTAGCCTCAAGCTCCTGTGTTTTAGCCTTTAGCTCCTGTGTTTTAGCCTCTAGCTCCTGTGTTTTAGCCTCTAGCTCCTGTGTTTTAGCCTCTAGCTCCTGTGTTTTAGCCTTTAGCCTGTGTTTTAGCCTTTAGCTCCTGTGTTTTAGCCTTTAGCTCCTGTGTTTTAGCCTTTAGCTCCTGTGTTTTAGCCTCTAGCTCCTGTGTTTTAGCCTTTAGCTCCTGTGTTAGCCTTTAGCTTGTGCTCTATCTCTCTCCTGTTTCTCTTTCTTCTGCTCTTCTGTCCTTTTTCTGTCTGACAGTTAGGCTCCAGTGTCCACCATCACTACAAACTTAATCACAGAAATCGTTTTCAGCAGAGAAAAACTCAGATCTCTCTTCTCTCTGATAAACTTCATCAGCTGGCGTGGTGTTGTCATGGAGACTTAGACGTGACGTAAATCAATCTGGTCTTGGATGACCTGATCGAGAAGCGAAGAAGTAGCTTTCAGGAAAAACCTCTGTTGTTCTGTCTCCTTCATTTGTCAGATTTCTCTTTATGCTGATGATACACCGCAGCTAAACCACTGCAGATTAAAATCTCTTTATAATCCAGGTTGTTACAAACACTGAGCTGTGTTTGATCAACTAAAGCGCCCTCACACACACTCCTCACACACTCCTCACACTATTCACACTCTGTAACCTCTGACTCAGTCTGGACACCCTGGATCATCATCTCAGCCGCGCTGCAGAAACATGTTGGGACAGTGACCCTCTGTTTCAGTCGACGCCGGCTCAGAGCCACACGCAGAGAAATAAAGAAGCAAAGCTTTCCTCCCTCAAACAGCACGCCGCTCCACGCCACTCCACGCCACTCCACGCCGTGGGGAGAGTCTGATTTTTTCACCCGTTGAAAAAATCTGAATCAAACTGAACAAATCAAACGTAGTGAACGGCGGGAGGAAACGAGAGGGAAACAATTAAAAGACAATTAAAGGTGGAAAGACAGAATTAACCTGCAAACAGGGTTTTCCAGTCGTGGCGTGAAGGAGGAGGAGGAATTAACCTGCAATCAGCCGCTCGTTTAGCCGCCGTCAGCCACAATCAGCCGCCGTATTAGCATTTAATTAGACCCAGAGCCCCACGCCGCGGCCTGCCGCTCCGCTCTGATTACCCCACACACTGCTCCGTGTGTGTGTGTGTGTGTGAGTGTGTGTGTGTGTGTGTGTGAGCATGCAGAATCACTAAGTGTTGAAACGTGTGTCTCAGCATGGAGACGCTTGTTTCTGTTGGTGTGTGTCGGTCCGGTCCGTGCGGCCCGTGTCAGTGGATCAGAACCTGAGGCAGAGCGTGAGCTGCGTCGCTGATAAATCTCTGGGATTAAAACAGTTTTTCTTTTTCAGACCGTCACATTTTCCTGCTGTGAAGCTCAGCTCTGTGAGCGCTGAGCAGGAACCTTCCTGGTTTATAAACGTTTTATTTTAGTGTTAAAGGTTTGGAGCGTTGGTTTTATCAGATGGAGATAAAGTCAAACTGGTTCACAGAGTCTTTAATGAGTAAATCATGAAGGAAACTGTCTGTATGGAGGAATAAACACAGTTAGCAGTGATGTGGCTACAGGAAGTTAGCTCTTTGAATTATTTCATTTCTAGCTGAAACTGAAACACCTCCACCTGCTTCCCTATCTCTACATTTTCTGCTCTATCAGAAGAAACTGTTTCTGTCGTCCGCTGGAGAAACAGAGACAGGAGCTAACGCAGCAGACGGGCTGAAACAGGAAGACCGTCAGAGGAAACCGCCTGAAACAGACGGGAGAGAGCAGTCAGACCCTGAGTTTGAGACTGGGTTTGACTGTCAGCGCCTCAACGTGTGAGATATGAGAGGACGGGGAGCACGAGTCATGAAAACTAAAGATCACTGAGCGTCGCTTCATCGACCAACCCCTGAGGACGACCCGTCCACCGTGCTCTGAGGATTCAGGTTATCGATCTCAGCGGTGATTGAAGGTGATTGGAGCGTGATCAGAGATCACCTCGTGGGACAGGAAGGACAATCTGTTAACCTGAACCAATTCATCAATTCATCCGTTCATCCATTCACTCATCGATTCATTCCTCCATTGATTCTCCTGACAAAGAAAAAACAGACCACATCAAGCTGAGGCGATCGAACAACAACAACTCAGACGAGTCTCCAGTACCTGCCCCGGGACTACAAACTGTCCATATTTGCAGGGCCGGCCCTTGGCATAGGTGACCTAGGCGGCTGCCTAGGGCGCCATCTGCTGGTGGGGACGTGAATAAACACTCGACTTGTCCCTTTTATTGCTGGACTTGTAAGAACTTGTTGGTTGTTTACCATCTGTTTACAGTATTCTGGAGAACGTAGCAGTGTGTCGTTTAGTTTAGACCTGTTTCAAGTGTGTGATGTCACCAGCTCGTGGTCGTCTTTACTTTTATTCACTTCATGGCTTCAACAGGACGAGTGCAGGGCGACTTCACGGTAATAAAACCAGTTGAACTTTTTGATTTTAAACATCGTCGTTTAGTCTAAATGAAATAAACGACCTCGTCTCTATCCGTCCTGCAAACAGCCGCTGAAGACAGAAGAAAACTTCTGAGTGAAGTCCTGGTTTCTGTGATTCACCTACAAAACAAACACACGCCACCAGCAGATCTGTACCTTTACGGCAGTATGCAGCGCTAGGGCTCATGGGTAGTTGAGTTCTCTGGCACGTTTTTGTCTTTCGCCCAGGGCGCCTGCTGAGCTAGGGCCGGCCCTGCATATTTGTTTTTTTCCTGGCAGAGTAGTTGTTTTCTCTTCACCATGGAAGCTGTCCTTATTGGTTTTAGTTTTTTTTTATGTTGGAGTCGCCATCTTCAACTATTCCTGTCTGGATCTGTGGATTCTACAATTCGACCGATCAAACCAGCAAACGAAGGCGACGTGCCGTACGGTTACAGACAGAAACTAGCCACCAGCAAACAGCCCTCGTCTCTCTGGACCAAGTTTCTGTACTCAGAGGTTTAATCATGTGATCAAGCTCTGATAACGCAGCTTGTTTCCAACGCAGAGACTTTTCAGACCCTTCTGACAAATCTAGCGACTTTTCTAGAGTTTGACATTTTTGGAGTTTTTCCTCAAATATTCTCAGCCGAACATGAACACACAGAGTACCCAGGAAAAGTGACGACGTGGACAGCGCCACACAGCTTTGTTTATACATAAACGCAACCACACAAGTCAACAGCCACGCTGGAGTTAACATTCCTGCCAGGAGAGGCCGCCAGGGAGCAGGAAGCACAGGTTTTGTTTTTAGTAGGAGAAAACTGATTATTCAGCAACTTTCACTCACAACTCCGCATGAAACAAAAATAATTTAAGTTAAAAAGGTTAAAAAGGCCCCATCAAAATAAACAAATAATACATATTTTTATATATATAGTTCCTGCAGCAGGGCCAGGCTGCAGCTGCTCTCTTTTCATCTTTTTATTATGTAAATGCTGCTGATGATGATGATGATGCAACAGCAGCTCTTAAGCTCCTAAAATCACCTAAAAAATATGCCTGAGTTCTGGGTCACGGTGCAGGACTCCACTGTCATGCAAACCTTAAAATGGCGACTGTGTGCGTGCAGAAAGCGTGTTCATCTGTCGGCTCCATGTTTCTGTTCGGTCTGACGCAGACTGTGACTTTAAGATCTGAAAACACTGAATCAGACCCTGATCCAGAAACATATGATCTGAATCTGAAGTTTACAAAGATCTTAAGTTTGCAAAGAGTTTCTGGAGGTGTGTGTGTTTGGACTCAGGCGGATTCCTGACCTCGTTTTCTGACTTTCATCTTTTTAATCCTGACATTAAAGATCGATGCGTCCAATTCTCTGGATTTAAAAACATCCAGAAGATTTCTTACGATGTTTTCCTCACCTCAAAGCTCATCACACTTCAGCCAAATCCTCCAAACTTGGTTTATCTGGTCTGATACTGTACGTTACAGTCAGACAGTTTAATCATGTTTACACTGTCGCACAGCAGGGGGCGTGCCAGGTCACAGATCATCCTCAGGTTCAGGAGGACTGGAGTCAAAACCAAGAGAAACATCCGGTTTAGAAAAATGAATCCTGAAGTGTTTCTGTCCTTAGAGGATCTGCTTGAGTCTGGCTGCAGAAAGACCAGAAACCACGTCCACGTCCACACCAAGCCAAAAACAAAAACAAAAACAAAACAACAGACTTTAAAGACGTTTTGTGTGTTTTTGTGGCATTAAATATTAAATGGTTTGATAATTTTTTTTGTTTGTTTTTTATTTGAACATATTTCAGTTCCCATCCCTGTAACTGGGCCTCAAACACCAAGGTCTGCCCACTTCCTGACAGACCTCCAGAGGGCTGGCCAATCAGGGTGCAGGGGGTTGGTGGAGTGGGAAGCCTTAAAGAGACAGCAGCTCAAAGAAAAAAAAAAAAAAAGGGTTTCCTGAAACACTACGGAAAGAAAAATGTAGATTATTTGAGTACGGGGGCAACAGAGGGACAAAACACAGATTTAACCCCCCCCCCCCCCACCTTTAAATACAGATATGTGAGCAGAGCGTCCCTCCTCTCAGTGACTGCACAGTGAACACTCCTCTCCATGAATCATCGCGTGGGGCTCCAGATAAAACGCCTTCATGACGCCGAGTTACGTCTGCCTGCTCTGTTGTTTTTCCCGTCAGTCGGGAACACAGTGACCCACTTCCTGTGTGTTACATCCTCTGATAAAGGTATTAACACCTCAAACCTACAAACACGCTTCTCCTCACAGACCCGTCAGCTCCTCCTCTCTCCTCTCTCCTCTCCCTATCGCAGAGACAATCCCGCTCTGAGCGTCCCGGGCTGGATTAACGCGGGGAATCAGGAGGAACCGGCAATAAAAGCAGTCCAGAGAAAAATGAATTACATCATCTCATCTTTTCTGACAATCTCATCATGGAAATAACGACAGGGGCTGAGAGGAGCTGAGAGGAGCTGAGAGGAGCTGAGAGGAGCTGAGAGGAGCAGAGAGGAGCTGAGAGGAGCTGAGAGGAGCTGAGAGGAGCAGAGAGGAGCTGAGAGGAGCAGAGAGGAGCTGAGAGGAGCTGAGAGGAGCAGAGAGAAGCTTAGAGGAGCTGAGAGGAGCTGAGAGGAGCTGAGAGGAGCAGAGAGGAGCTGAGAGGAGCTGAGAGGAGCTGAGAGGAGCTGAGAGGAGCTGAGAGGAGCTGAGAGGAGCTGCCTCAGCGCCGAGTCTGACAGAAAACACACACTGTAAATGCAAACAATGTCCTGACTTAGGACTTAATAGTGCATTTAAGTTGATTTATGCTAGTTTTTCAAATTAACTTTCCTAAACTAAGTTTCCTTTACTTTTTACACCCTTACTTGTTCCATTGAGTAATATTTACTTGTGTTTTCTAAGTGTGTAACATAGTTTGTGGGTATTTCCGCTTGGCGCGCATTTACCAACGAAGAAGAACGTGCCCTGACATGCAAGCTGTGGAGGCGACTCTCGCAGGCCCAGTACAACAGACTGGCGTTGATTTCGGTAAGTGTTAAGCTTTTATTTGTAAACTTTGATTATAATTTACGCTTTATAGACAGCGTTGTCCAAAGAGCACACCCAACAACTCTGTCAGAGAACGCTGGTATGTTACCCTGTGCGTGTTCACAGAGCAGGCGCTATAAGTTTAGCAGTAGCTCAACGTGGGGCGCTGTTACGGATAAAAGAGTAGGCTCGGCCTGAACCGAGCCTCGGTGTTGCATCCTCCGGTTCATTCACCGGTGGCGCCAACTGTTAGCTGCTGCCGTCCTGCGGTCTAACTTTCGGCAGCTAACAAACGGCAGTACATTAGCCGCTGGTGGCTAATGTACTGCCGTTTGTTGGCTGCCGACGCTGTTGCAGAAACAGGAGGATTGATACTACGGCCCCACCGCCGTCTATTAGCTGCTGTAGTAGTACGCGCTTCTAGCTGTTATAAAGGTAACCTGTTAATAGAACGAACTTATGATATATGGCGTAAACATTAACTCTCAGCATGTTGATTTGAGACATAGAACTCCACTTCCCATCGGGCCTTCTGTTTTGGGAGTTGTTTTAAAAGGGGAGGATACATTTGTGTTTTATTGGCTCACAGTGGCTTTGCTCTCTTCTGGTTCGCCAATTCTATTGGCTCTAACGCTCGATGGAGGTGTCAATCAACCAAATCGACCAATCCACTGCCCTATGTATCTCAGTCTGCGTAAGCAGGGGGGTCAGACCTCAACTATTTTTTGTTTCACTTATTTGGTGGCATTTTTGAGACATATTTATGTCAGGACAACGACCCAAGAGAGTTTATTCCATGGAGGAAGTGCTGCATATGCATTTTTAGAGATTACATGTAAATCTATGATTTAGACTTTATTTCTGTATGGTTTTGCCTGACCAGTCTGCCTTAAACCCCTCTTATTTTACTTTGCTTCACTTTACCAGAATTAACCTCAGGGGATGTAATGTTCACATTTTATTATTAATTTTCAGTTTTAAAGCTGCATATGCATCATTCCAAAAAGAAATTCATAATGAAAGTGTATTTTGTAAGACAGAAATTACTCAGGCCCAATAACATATACTGATTTTTACACATCTGAACAAAGTTTACAATGTTTCCCACTGATGTATTTCAAATAGACCTGTTGGTTGCAAGGATATACAGTTTTCAGTTCAGACTTGTAATTTTCTAGTAGAGTACTTTGAAAGAAGCTTGGGCTGAAGAGGTTTTAATGCTGAACTCCTGGCACTGGTAGTTGTGATTTTACCCAGTGTCTTTTGTTTCATGCAGGTGGTATAAGAGCCTGATAAGTCCAAAAGTAGACAAACAGCACAGAAGAAAGGGAACAAGGTGGGTACTGTTTTTCGTTTAGAAATTTAAAAATGCCTGTGTAGTTAATTAGTGAGACTTAAAGGGGTAATTCATCATTTGCCAAATTGTTGAACTATCCATTTAACTTTTGTAATGATTTTTTTTCTGTCACTTGTAGTCTAACTTATTGTTCTCCTGTATTCTTTCCAGTGTTTACTGGGAGTGGCATGCAGTAGACATGTAAGTTTTGCACTTTTGTCTCTCCAAAAAGAGGCCAGCTGTTTAAACATTACAGAGTAAAGCATGGTGGCTTTACAAGAACCTCTCCAATACCATGTCTTCATCAAGAGTGTATTTGCACATTTACATCACTTAATGCCCTGAAGATTCATTTGTGTAGACTCCACTCACAAGTGACCAATGAAAAAGATGAGGTGCAAATATTTATATCTGTCAGTATTAGAAATTTATGAAAATGACCTCTTTCCAGGACAATTTGCATTCTCCATGTCTTCCACCGACATGAAGCAGGAAGCAGATGATGTCATGTGACAGGGACCACTTGAAAACTATATTTCATATACCAAAATCTTTATTCAAGTTGTCTACTAACACATAAGTGCAAAAAGTTGCATTACTACCGCTGACATTTTTTGTTGTGAGTACAAAATGACAGTGATATACTCCGGCAACAATTGTTGCCAGTGGGGCAAAATAGGTTAATCCTCCTGTGGTGTTTTTTATTCTTTTTTTTTTTTTTTTTTTAAGGTGTTTGCAGAGTCCTATCGTGTTGCCAGTTAGAACCTCAAGAAAGACTTTTTTGAAGCTCTGGACCGCCACACCACTGGTCTCATTGACCTCTTCAAATTGAAGAAAGGAGCTGTAGGCCAGTCACTTGATCAGCTCCTCCAGCCAGTGAATACAAAAGTAAGTGTTTCTGATTCTTCATCATTATCACATTAAGGTAGCATGCTTAATTGCTCCAGCGAGGCTTACAGTTGCTACTACTGCTTTGTTAATTGAGTACTGCTTCTTCTGTAGTAATTCTTTAAGAAGTTAATGATGCACAAATTGTTTTCAAATGATCTTGGCTGTCCTATAATCCTCTGCTTATTGTTTTTTGTCTTCTTTTCCATAAGACAAATGACATCATCACAACACGTGCTGCTGTCTTGCAATGTCTGCCCCTGTATCTTGGAGATAATTCCAGCGAATTTTTCCTCAGCTGTTCAGTAAGTACATACATGATGGTCATATCATCATTTTGAAGTGTACATCTAAGCACATCATCAAAACTTTGATTCAATTCTCAGATTTAAGAAAAAACTGCATGTAAAAAACAAAAAAATGTTATCAAGGCTAGGATCTAGTAAACCTAACAAAACAGTCACTGCCAAAACTTAAAAAATAATAATCTAATAAAATTAAAATGGCACACAGTTTCTCATTGACAATTTTTTACCCTCAAATTCTTTACTTGCTTCAAGCCTTGCAAAAAGGTAAACAGCATTACACAAAATGACCTCCGACAAAATAGTAAAATTCTCCAACACTGAGGTCAATTTTGGTATTGTCTGTACATTGCAAAACTTTTAATTGGGGACATCAAAAATTAAACAAGTGTCATATTTTTAATCATTTGGGATTTACAAACAGATTTGATGCTGATAAACTGAACTTTAATTGTGTTCAATTGTATTTAATGTAGGATTCGGGCACAGCAAGTGACTTCAGCCAGGTGCCTGTTTGGGTTCTCAGAGTCATGACTGAAGACACGCCACCAGAGCTCAACAACATCGCAATCATCCTTGAAGGAAACATTGTCATTGATGAGATTCCTACAACCTCCCAAGCTCTTTGTCTTCTGTCTGGCTTAATATATTCACTACATCTGGATTACCCCAAAGGTATGAAGAACACATTTGAGTTTATCCAGAAGATAATGTTGGACCTCGGACAACAAAAACTCAGCCCAAAACTACAAACATTAAAAAAAGCTCTTCTGAAGTAGATGCAGTGGCTCGGGTTAGCTATACTGGTTGTCTAGATGAGTGTGAGTGTGATCTCAGAAGATGTCTTGAGTAATTTCCAGTGTGTAAAACTGTTGAAAAAGAGTATTCAGTATGTGATGTTGAGTGTTAGAATGTACTGTGCTTTTGGAACACAAGTTGTTTACATTTGAAAGGTGTCAAATTGCTAAGAGCTGATTTTATTCAAGTTTTATTCAGGTTTTATCAGGTTTTGAACTTTCACAGAAGTTTGGCAGGTCTGTCTGTTGCTGTGAGACATTTGATGTCCATTGTGAACTAAGAGCCATTTGTTAGCTTTGTTTCACCCAGATGGCTATTGTTACTGTTTACAAGTATTGACACAAAAAATGAATAAATTATGTTTTTCATAAAGCTATTTTTGGGAGTTGTTATTTTTAAGTAAGCTAAATAAGGTATATGAAGTTCATTTAATTTAATGTTAAGTGCTGCTCACACAGTATTTGAAATTAATTTACTTACCTATATTGAGTTCCTGTCAAATTGATTGTAGTGTATTGTACTTAGATATATGATGTGTAGTTAACTGCTAATATCAAGTAATGGCCACTTGTTAAGTGAAATATATTAAGTTAATTTGACTCAAAGAATTTTAGTTGTAGTAGCTTGATTTCAAGTCAACATTACTGAGATTCTTTTAGTTCTCACAACTTTAACACAAGTACAGCTTACTCAGATATATGAATTTCACTCTACTTGACATAACTAAGTTCTTTTACTTAATTTTCCCAAGGTAATCGGTTTCCTAACTTTTATTAAGTAAAGTTAACTTGTTGGAATTTACAGTGCAGGAAGGGTTTGTTGGCCTGTCAGAGGAAAACCTGAGGAAGACGGTCAAGTCTGTCACGTTCAGGCAAAGATGGCGTCTGTCTGTGTCTGTCAGCGGTTTTCAGTCAACCTGGGGGCGGAGTTTCCTCCTTCAGACCTCAAACTGTCCACACACAGGAGCTGGTGAGCTTACATCCTCAGCTTCCTGCTGCTCCAGCTTCAGATCTGTGTCTGAAGATAAATCAACCTGTGTCCTCCAGCGGTTAATCCAAAAACACACGACAGATCTTTGGGAGGAAATCTGTGAGCATAAACTGACCCGTTTGTTCATCTGTGGAGGAAGCTGTGCAGTTACAATTCTCCCAGAGGGATTTAATCCAAATGTTAGGAGCCATGTGTATTCTTAGAGTCTAAACCAGGGGTCTTTAACCTTTACCTTCATAGGAGCCATTTCTCCTCAGATCATCTGGTTTTAAGTCAATCAGGAGCCACAAAATCTACTTTATCTTCACTTTAAAGAGAAAAAAGTGTAAAACATCCTAAACATAGTTAAAATCTTGTAATTAATTATCAAAACAGTTATTTATGTATTAATAAAATTGTATGTTTGATGTCTTAGTTTTTTTTATTTTTTTGATAAATTTGAAAAAAAATACAAAAAATACAAAAAAGTGAAATTTCAAAAATTTACACAATTATTGTATTTTTGATTTTTTTTATTTAATTTTAATTTAATTTATTAATTATTTTGCAACTTTATGAACCGTTGCAATTTTTTTTTTAATTTTGTTAATTGTTCAGAAATTTAAATTCAAAAAATTGAAAAAATTGCATCATTAAAAAAACAAAATGTAAAAAATTTGCAAAAATGCAAAAACTGTTGACAGACTAGTTGAATTTGATAACACATATTTATTTTTTTTGTTCTTTTTGTTGTTGTTGTTGTTGTTTGCTAATGTCTTTCCACATATCATGCGTGTTTATTGATCCGACAGTGAATAATTTTCCAAACAGGATTTTTTTAAATTAATTTATGTAATTATATATTTGATGTCTGGGTTTTTAATTTTGGAAAAATTTGCAAAAGTTAGTTAATTAGTTATTAAGAGCAATATTTTCTATTTATTTAATAATTTATCACTTTATTTACTTATTTATTTATTAAATCTCCTTCTACAGCTGTAACTAAACTATGTACACATGATCAAACTATTTCCTCTAAAGGTTGGGATTTGTGCCAGAAACAATCTGAATTCAAAAAGCATCATCTGAAATTAATTTGATTACTTTGAGTATTTTTTCCTCTGTATTCCTTATATTTTTATTTTAAAACTTAATTTCAGTATGAATAATTCAGTTCAGCGTGGCTCAACCATGACATCATCTACGAGCAGATTCCACTTCCTGTTTTCTTCCAACACCAGTTACATTTTTTGGCTCCTCCAACAAATCAAGTCACAGATTTTCACTATTTCAAAATTTAAAATATTTAGGAAAACCGTTAATATATGTTTCACATTTCTAACCCCCGTACTTTGTAAAATATTCATCATATCCAGCACGTTCCAGTATTATTTGCCCATTAAAATGAATGGAATTGATCTGTCACCATGGAAACACAGCTGATGATGTCATAGGGGTTAGAGTGAGAATAATGGGTTATAAAGAGGATTTTTCAGGCTGCAGTTAGGGCTCAGCATTCCAACATTACAGCATTTGCTGAGAGGAAGTGCGCCCCCTGGTGTTCTGTTTTCTTTGACATGGACGTTTTCAACAACATTTTTAAATATTGAGAATATAGGAAGGTAAATGAGCTACTTACAATAAAATGTCAGAGATCAGTTCACACAGGGTCTGTTTCCACGTTAGTTATGTGAAAGTCTCGTCACCTGATCATAACGACCAACTGGAGCAAAGAGACAGAATATCTGCAACCACCGCAAATCTCCACCACACTGCATCCCTGTCAGAAACAGACAAACTCATGCAGGAGGAAGGTTTAGAAAGGAAATTAAAGCTGAGGACGGATTCAGAGCAAAGGTTTCTTGTCCGGCTTTAAGATCCAGGAAGTCCAGCAGCAACACAACAAAGAAAAGAAGAAACCTTCACAGATCGTTTCAGGATCAGCTCCACAAAACATCACAACAACAACAACAACAAGAACGCTAACCCATCTCAGTTTAACACACCACACCTTGGAGGGGATGTTTTCATCCAATCAGGAGCCAGGGATCAACACGTGTTCATTAAAAACATGAAACTGACAGATGACACATCAGAAACCAACAGTTTGTTCAGATACTTCTGATAAAAACTGGATAAATCATCTTTGAAACGCAGCAGACGTCTCTAACGTGAGTGTTTGTGTGCGTGGTGGCGTGCTGACGTGTTTGCAGAGAGCATGTGCGAGGCGTCAGGTCAGACAGGAAACAGGAAACAGGAAGCAGAGGACTGAAGGGACGGAGGGATGACGTATGATGAGCTCATGTCTCAGGTGTTAGCGTGTGCACAGATTAACGTGACACGCCTCCTGACATGTGACACAAACACCCAGCGTGTGCAAAGTGTCTACGTTTCTTAGCGTGTCAGATTCAGACTCACCGCCATCGTCCTCGTCGAACGAGTTCATGCAGGGGAAGTAGATGGCGAGGGCCTCGAAGGACGCCGACAGGCTGATGCGGCTCTGCGACCGCTCCATGTACAGGCCCGCCGTCGGGCCCGGGTCGGCCGGCTTGGCCAGGCGCGGCTGGGCATTCTTCACGCGGAGCACGGCGCGCGGCGTCTTGGATGGCTGTCAGCTGCCCCCCACGGCAGATCCACCTCGAGAAGAGTCGGAGGAGAAGTCCAGAGACGCTGGCACCGGAGCGGGTCGGCGCTGAAACTTCCTGTCAGAGCGGAGGCTGTGGTTCTGACGGTCTTACTTTGGAGGGTGGACTGAACCCGAGCCGTGGCGTGAAGTCATCCTCCTGAGGTGAGGCTCTGTGCGCGGCGCTCCGGGTCCTGGTGAAGCGTTTGTTTGGTCTATCTGTGGCAGTGCAGGGCAGAGCTGGACCCGTCTCTCCTTCTCATTCTGCCTCAGGTTTCTGCTCCTGCTCCGCTGCAGATCCACATCCTGGTCCTGGTCTCCTGAAGTCCGGTCTGACCCTGGTCTTCACAGAGCCTGGTCCTGCTCTCCTGGTTTCACAGAAACTCCCTGAACTCTGCTCTGTGCATGCCAATCCCAGCCTCCTCCTGCTTGTGCATTCACGGCTCGGCCGTCTGCTCGCGCTCAGATCCTGGAGGAGGAGGAGGAGGAGGAGGAGGAGGAGGACGACGAAAGGCTGGGAGGAGGCGCTGAATCAAAGCTCCCTGCTCCTGTTGCTCAGCGCTGGCATTTCCTCTCGCTGTGACAACCCAGAAGCATCTCCTCCACCTGTGTGTGTGTGTGTGTGTGTGTGTGTGTGTTGCCAATCCAAGCTCAGGTCAGCTGGGAGAGCATCAGTTGCAGCAGCAATCCCGTGCAACCAGGAGCAATCTGTTGCTCCGTCTCTGTCGAGCGTTTGCTTCCTGCGTCCGTCCTGTCGCTGCGCCGCCGCCGTGCGATGCTCAGCTGGCTGTCTGCTCCGAGAGAAGAGGGCGATGGGAGAGGCTGCTCCGTCTAACAGCCTGTGTCTGAGTGGACTCATTCACTGTGAGCCGAGCAGGCGAGAGGAGGAGAGGAGGAGAGGAGAGGAGGAGAGGAGGAGGGAGGGGGAAAACAGAGGGATGGAGAGCAGACTGTTGCTGCTGGCTCCTCCAATCAGAGAGCGGATGAGGGAATGTGGGCGTGGTCTGGGGGATGTGGAGGCAGAGCAGGGCAGGCAGAAGTTTACAGTTTGTGTTTCTGTGTCAGTCAGAGATCACAGAATCATTTCCAGATTAAATCATCTTCACGCTCCGAGTTTCACCGTCCTGTTTTCACCGTTTCCCTCAGTGACACGTTTTCCTCTGGCAGCATGCTCAGGGAACGACGCTCAGATGATTTAACCACATCAATCCACTGTTTTTCCTTCACACTCAGCTCCAGACTCCACGCTGACGAGAAGACACAAACATCATCACATCATCTGCGTAAAGTAGAGCCCAAACTCTGGACCACCTCCTCCATCTGAGCGCACCATGAGACCCTGTTTCAGATCCAGAGACAAAGGGAAACTGTGTCAGAAACCAACACAGACCATCTGTTGGTCCATCAGCAGACAGAAATCCCTCAGGGACGGTCTGACCTGGTCCCAGAACCGCCAACAACGTGTTCGGGAATGATTTAAGCTGATAACCCAGATTAAACACCAGAAAACTGAGTCTGTGCACCATGCTATGCTAAGCTAAGCTATGAGAAACTCTAACAGGAGTCTGTGAACCCTCATACATGTTACAGCCGTGTTAACCCTGTAAGTCAGCGTGTAGGCGTGCTGCTTCATGTTGATCTCAGACCCTGGTCTGACTGAGTCCATGACGCCTCAGGGTCACATGCTAACTTTCCACTAGAGCTTGTTAGCACGTCCTGCTGTTAGCGATGAAAAATGACTGTTTGGTTAAAAAACAGAAGTGGATAAGTGGTCTGCACCAGCCAGGTTACCGCCCCAACAGACCTCTCCGTTACACATGCTAACGTCAGGATGACCCACCTGGTAAAGCTCATCAATGTTCAACTTTAAACACAGATCTGGATACAGATGGAGCCTTTTGTCCCTGCTCTGAGTTCATTTCCTCTGCATTTCCTCTGAATACGACCAAATAGAGTAATACCTCCAGGAACCAGGGGGCAGTGTTGCCGACCTGATACATAGCTTTGGTGAGTTAGTGACGAAATCCAAACATCTGTGTGACTTAACCTTGCCTCGACACTGAGCTAAACAGTTTGATAAATAAATAAAAGGATGCGACAAACCATCTGAGAGGTGATCAGAAAGACTTAAATATCAGTTTGTCAGCTGTGACAGAAAGGTGGAGGCCTGTGTGGGACAAATTTCAGTTTCTCTCATTGGGAGCACCACAGACAAGTACCCCCGTCCTCCGGGCGCGACGTATTTAACGCCCTCACTGACCAACGCCTCCTTGCAATGCTGCCTCCATTCTTCCATGTTAGAGCTACATCAGCAACACCTCCTCCACTGACGCCATGTTGGTTTTTGAGTTTGTTGTTGTCATAACCATAGTCTGTATATACAGTAGACAGCGTAGCTCCAACATTTATCATCGTACGGTTTTGAAGCCAAAATTTCTCCGTCTCAGGAGCAGCCATTGTAGCAGTTTGCAGCCAGAGTCTGTGCAGTAGAGACTGTGAGGGATTCTGGGAGAATCTGAGTGGAGCTGGGTGACAACAACAATTATTATCTGTTTTCTTTCTAGAGTCTGATCTCTTCCTGACTCTACCTCCTGACATATTTTACAATCCCTGAAAAAAATACACGAGAACGTCAGCTGTCAAACATCGTTAAACGTGACGTCAAACCTCGTTTTTAACCTCGTGTAACTAATGAAAACAAAACTTTTCAGAAAAAAGAGGACTTGGTTACAAGACAGCCAAATGATATCTTTAAATCACCACAACAATCAGACGTGAGAAACATTTCTACCAGGTGGATTAATTTTTTAAAGTTTGACCACAGCCCATCTGGAATGACTGGGGAGATGGATTTTTAAACCTGTACTGCAGCCAGCCACCAGGGGGAGCAGTTTTTGTGGAGCGTCACTTTGAGCCGAGCAAGATGACGTCCATTTTTTCTTACAGTTTATGGTCATAACCTTTGATTCTGGGCTGCCCCCTGGTGGATGTATTGATTAACAGCAATGCCAACGTAAAGGACGCAGTGACGGTAACATGGTTTGAAAAGGACGGAGACATTTAACACAAACATCACAAAACATGTGAAGGGAACAGATATGAGGATCAGACTGACACTTTGGAAATCTGTGATGATGTTGAGACAAACCCCAACTTTAGATTTAGGAGACAAACATTTTCCATGTTTATCTGTGTTTGTGGAAGTACACACGTAGGCCTACTGTTCAAATATGTCCGACAGTGGTTTTACAGTAAGTCCCTGACACATGACGCTCTGCTCCACTCACTAACATGGTGCAAATGGTTCATTGGTAAATTCTTTGCAGTGGTGCATGTGGCTAACGCTACGGCTAAAAGGCCGCTCAGTAACGTTACGTAAAGACCAGTGCTCCTTACTGGACATTCAGTTAGTGCTCGTTGACTTCCTGCCCAGACTTGGGCTGAATCTGAAACAGACCTCAGAGCCTGCTCTGACTGTTTGATTGCTGATTTACAGTTTTCAAATGCAGACGTAAGAAACGCCATCAGAAGTCGTTTGTTTGGACTTGGATCATTTTTGTGCTGTTTCCCAGCAGATGTTGGAGGAGGTGGCTGAGCGCCTCCTCTTGGGGAAAGGTTTAACTGATGCTGCGAGCTTCTTCCTCAGGTCAGTGACTCCTCTGAGAGCAGGGTGACCTCCCTTTGCTGGGTGATGAGTTAAGTGGGGTTGCTATGGTAACAAAGGCCCTTCTCCCTGGTATAACTAACCCCTAACCGCTAACCCCTAACCCCTAACCGCTAACCCCTAACCCCTAACCGCTAACCCCTAACCCCTAACCGCTAACCCCTAACCAGACAAAGTGATCTCAGGAGGACACAGGACATACCACACTTAAAGACATCAGGTGGGCAGCTGACAGAGAGGAAAACTGCTCTGATCATTGTTTCCTCATCCAGACCTGGACCACCCAGAACAGGGTTTTCTTTTTCACATGGATCTGAGTTTGTCAGCGACTCATGGTGGACTCTGTTTTTCTGCTCCTGCCAGAGGACAGGACTCTGTTTTTCTGCTCCTGCCAGAGGACAGGACTCTGTTTTTCTGCTGAATAATCTGAAGAGCTTCATCTCCTCCTCATCCTCTTCCTTCCTTCCTCCTCCTGTCTCTGTCTGTTTCACTCTCCTTATTGTTGCTCCTGCTCCCCGCGTTGTTGTACACAAAGGTTCCTGCGAGCAGCGAGGGAGGAGGAGGAGGAGGAGGAGCAGGAGGAGGAGGAGCAGGAGAGCTGTGTAATCAGTGGAGCTTCACAGAGCTCCATTCATCTCTCTGCTGCTATAGATAGAAGCCATGATCACACACACACACACACACACACACACACACACACACACACACACACACACACACACACACACACACACACACACACAAGAAGCTCATCTTTAATATTCACGCTGCTCCTCCCTCCAGGTGTGTGTACCTTCCTCTGCTCCTCCCTCCAGGTGTGTGTACCTTCCTCTGCTCCTCCCTCCAGGTGTGTGTACCTTCCTCTGCTCCTCAGTGTGTGAGGAGTTAAAGTTTAGTGTCTTTAAGCCTCTCTGTGTTAGTGCTGCCTGGTTTCCTCACCTCCTCTCTCCATGTTTCACGGCCTCTCTCCATGTTTCACCTCCTCTCTCCATGTTTCACCTCCTCTCTCCATGTTTCACCTCCTCTCTCCATGTTTCACCTCCTCTCTCCATGTTTCACCTCCTCTCTCCATGTTCCACCTCTTCTCTCTGTTTCACCTCCTCTCTCTGTGTTAGTGCTGCCTGGTTTCCTCCTCTCTCCATGTTTCACCTCCTCTCTCCATGTTTCACCTCCTCTCTCCATGTTTCACCTCCTCTCCATGTTTCACCTCCTCTCTCCATGTTTCACCTCCTCTCTCAATGTGTAACCTCCTCCTCTCTCTGTGTTTCACCTCCTCTCTCCATGTTTCACCTCCTCCTCTCTCTGTGTTTCACCTCCTCTCTCTGCATGTTTCACCTCCTCTCCATGTTTCACCTCCTCTCTCCATGTTTCACCTCCTCTTTCTGCATGTTTCACCTCCTCTCTCTGCATGTTTCACCCCCTCTCTCCATGTTTCACCTCCTCTCTCTCCATGTTTCACCTCCTCTCTCTCCATGTTTCACCTCCTCTCTCCATGTTTCACCTCCTCTCTCTCTGTGTTTCACCTCCTCTCTCTGTGTTTCACCCTCCTCTCTCTCCATGTTTCACCTCCTCTCTCCATGTTTCACCTCCTCTCTATGTTTCACCTCCTCTCTCTCTGTGTTTCACCTCCTCTCTCTGTGTTTCACCTCCTCTCTCTGTGTTTCACCTCCTCTCTGTGTTAGTGTTACTCTCAGTCTGCCGCCCTGTGATGTTGTAAAGCCTCCCCACGCCGCGCTGAGCTGCGCCTCCTGCTCTGCTGAGTGCAGTGAACAGTCCAGTGAACCTCCATCGTGTTGACAAGCGTCTGTCTCTGGCTGTGAGCACGCCGTCTGAGGACACCTTATCAGAGACGCCCTGACCTTTGGCTTCCTCTGCCTGTCTCTGTCTCTGTCTCAGTATCTGTCTCCATTTCCATCTCAGTCTCCGTCTTCGTCTTTGTCTCCATCTCCATCTCTGTCTTTGTCTCTGTCTTTCTTGTGTCTCTGTCTCCATCTCTGTCTCCATCTCTGTCTTTGTCTCTGTCTTTCTTGGTCTCTGTCTCCGTCTCTGTCTCTGTCTCTGTCTCGTATCTCTGTCTCTGTCTCTGTCTCTGTCTCTGTCTCTGTCTCTCTCGTATCTCTGTCTCTGTCTCTGTCTCTGTCTTTCTCGTCTCACTGCCTCGCTGCCTCGCTGTCTCTCCCTCCATCTGCTGCTGCGCTGCTCGCCGTGCTTTTTTCCATCTCTGCTTGTTTGTCTGTCGTCAGCTGTCCCGTCTGTTGACTCTCTGCTTTATTTATCCACCTGTCAGTATTTTTCTCTCTCAGTCTGATTTGCCATCTGTGGACCTTTGTTCCTGCCATCACACTCATCTCTGCTTCTAGTTTTCACATTAACCTTCTGGATCCTTCCTTCACTTTTCCTCACATGCAGACTTCCTGATCCATCAGTGGATCTCAAACTGTCTCTGAAAACTCCTGCTGAGGTCGTCTGTCTTTATCTTTATTAATCACTGTTACAACAGAGACAAATTTCCTCCTGTAAATTCATCTGACTTCTTACTGAGCAAAGTCACAAAAGATGAAACCTGTTTCTTTTTTTGTCTGTAATCCAGTGGTAAACATGAATTAACTTTGGTATTATCTCTGAGTCTGAAACTTGTTTGGACTTAAGAATCTAAGCTAAACCAGAAATAAAATTCCAACTATCTGGACATCTTTTTTTCCTGACTAACAGGCCTTCCTATTTCCTGACTAACAGGCCTTCCTATTTCCTGCCTAACAGGCCTTCCTATTTCCTGACTAACAGGCCTTCCTATTTCCTGCCTAACAGGACTTTTTATTTTCTGACTGATGGGCCTTCTGTTCACTTGGTGCTGGTCATAAAAGCCAATGAGGAAGAAGAGGAAAACACCAGCTTTATATTGGTATAAGGTAATACTACACTGCCTAAAAAATTTAGCCTTTAGCTTGTGTGTTAGCCTTTAGCTCCTGTGTTGGCCTTTAGCTTGTGAGTTAGCCTTTAGCTCCTGTTTTAGCCTTAAGCTCCTCTGTTAGCCTTTATTTCATGTGTTAGCCTTTAGATACTGTCTTAGCCTTTAACTTGTGTGTTAGCCTTTAGCTCATGTGTTAGCCTTTAGCTTGTGTGTTAGCCTTTAGCTTGTGTGTTAGCCTTTAGCTCCTGTTTAAGCCTTAAGCTCATGTGTTAGCCTTAAGCTCCTCTGTTAGCCTTTATTTCATGTGTTAGCCTTTAGCTACTGTCTTAGCCTTTAACTTGTTTGTTAGCCTTTAGCTCATGTGTTAGCCTTTAGCTTCTGTGTTAGCCTTTAGCTTGTGTGTTAGCCTTTAGCCCCTGTTTTAGCCTTTAGCTCCTGTGGTAGGTTAGCTCATGTGTTAGCCTTTAGCTTGTGTGTTAGCCTTTAGCTCCTTTTTAAGCCTTTAGCTCATGTGTTAGCCTTTAGCTCATGTTTTAGCCTTTAGCTTGTGTGTTAGGCATTAGCTCCCATTTTAGACTTTAGCTCATTTGTTAGCCTTTAGCTTTTGTGTTAGCCTTTAGCTACTGTCTTAGCCTTTAGCTTGTGTGTTAGCCTTTAGCTCATGTGTTAGCCTTTAGCTCATGTGTTAGCATTTAGCTCAGGTTTTAGCCTTTAGCCTGTGTGTTAGCCTTTAGCTCGTGCTCTATCTCTCTCCTGTTTCTCTTTCTTCTGCTCTTCTGTCCTTTTTCTCTCTGACAGTTAGGCTCCAGTGTCCACCATCACTACAACATTAATCACAGAAATCGTTTTCAGCAGAAGCTAAGGAGTAGCATTTAGGAATAATCTATACTGTAGCTGATAATCTGATGTTAAATTGTGGATCAGGATCAGGCAGAGATCTAGAGGAGAGAATTTTTCAGGATCACTCAGAAACTCCTCACAGGAACTTTATTCCTTTGGAAAAACTGAAAATGTCTCTGCTCTAAACTCATGAGGACGTTGCATCGATCAGTCCAGGATTAGCTCCATGAATCCGTCCTGACAGTCTCTTCTCGTCATGTGCAGCTCAGTGAGGGAAATGAGATTGTTAATGAAGGTTTCACCGACAGGCTGAGGAGGAAACCTTAAAGCTGCAGAATCACGCTCCTCATGACGGCGCCGTCTGACGTCACGCCCTCCTCTGCTGACCTTTAACCACAGGACCATCTTTAGGCGTGTGCTGTGATCAGACTGAACCCTGACCCTGGGCGGCGTGTTCACGAGGCCGTGCAGGTCACATCCTCACTCGCCGCCTGTTGGCTCTCCGCCCAACCAGATGACCGGGGTGTTGCCAAGGCAACTGCAAGTTGCAACAGCAACGTCAGGACCGGCTGACACTGATGGGAGATGACACGACCACCCAGAGAGGAAGAGGAGGAAGAGGAGGAAGAGGAGGAAGAGGAGGGAGGAGAATAATTAATGGACAGGGCGAAGACGTGGACACGTTTGGACGTGGAGACGTTTGGATGTTGTGGAGACGGTGATGAAACGTAAGAAGGGACAGAAAGAGGCGAGGAGACGGAGGACGAGATGAAAGGATGAGAGGAGGGGCCTGAAAGCTTTTATTTTAGAAATCACTCTAAGCTCACTCTCTCTCTACCTAACACACACACACACACACACACACACACACACACACACACACACACACACACACACACACACACACACACACACACACACACACACACACACACACACACAGAGCCATGTAGTCCTCTGAGATTATGCAATTGAATTTGTGTTTTTCCATCATAATCCTGCCTGGCTGGGTATTAACATTAAACTTTTCTAAGTAGAGTAGAGCAGCTCTAAAGTGCTCTCTGTTTCTCCCTCTGCACATTTTACAGGGACCTGAGGTTTGGCTCCATCTTTAACATCATTTTACTTCATCTTTTCTGCTACTTTTCATCAAACGTCATGTTTTATTTCAGAAATATGATCTAGATTTAAGATAGATCCAATAATCACCCTGACCCTTCAGGATACGCTTTAAAGATTTTCACGGATTCTGAAACTTTCTCCCATTAAAAACACAAAATCATCACAGGAGTTATTCCTGTACTAACTTAATGTGCACATCCTGAGTGGAAGTGTCTTTGTTAACTGTTTTGTAAAGTTTTCAGGGAAAAGCAACACCTCCCATTCCTCGGTGGCAATCTGTCAGTGACACCTGACCCCAACACAGTCTCCTCAGATGTCTGTCTAACATGAGTCTGGTTCTGTCCGAGGTTTCTGCCTGTTAAAGGGAAGTTGTTCCTCTCCATTGTAACTTACTAAATACTGCAAAGTCCTGTACTCATGGTGGATTAAAGGGGACATATCCTGCTTGTTTCTCCTTTTCACTCTGCCAGACTAGGATGCCTGTAAAGCATTTCTGCCCTCAGTACAAGTCATTTAGTTCCTTCATTGCCCCACAATAGTGTTCTCAATATCCTCATTTTAGGCCATTCTGAAGATCTGGTTGAAACGCTCCGTTTGGAGAATGACCTCCAGTAACCTCGCAACGTCACAGCCCTTTGTGCTCTGATTGGTCAGTTCTATCAGAGGGGCGGAGGGGGTAGAGCCAGGGGGCAGTTTTTGCAGTATGGCAGTATTTACTAAATCACCATATTAAATGGAGCAGACCAAGCGAGTTTGCTGTTTGCCAAAACTTCACCATAAGGCATTGATAGCACTAATAAAATGGCAGAGTGTAGGATACGTCCTTTTGTATTGGACCCCGAGTCAGACCCGAGTCAAAGCGGTACTGTAACATGTAGAGTTTACACGTGGAAATATAGGCAGACTTCACCAATAAACTATTTCTATAACAGGGCTCCATCCTGCTCCTTCACTTTTCTCTGTCTGTTTTATCCATCATGCTGAAAGTGTCGTCTAAAGATCGCCTCTACCGTCAGTTCCTCATTATGTTATTACCGCAGCATTATTGTGGTCCAGGTTCACAGTGCATGTCAGAACAAGCATGCAAATATCACAGTCTCACAAGTATTACCACGTCTGCTAAAACTACAGTGTTTTAACTGCTAATTCACCGTGTAAAGCCGAGCTGCTCAGCAGAGCAGGGTCCCTGCATCCAGCACTCAGTCAGTCGGCTCTTGGTGGGTGTATCCCTCGGTGGCGGTTGTGTGACTAACTGACATCACAGAGGAGGAGCTGCTTTATCAGATTACTCCAATAAAAAGAAAGGATCCTCGTGTCGTCACAAAGGTCGAAATCTCGCAGCCAAATGTCAATGACCTATTTTCAGAGGCATCAAATCTCGTTCTAGGATATCAGAAAAAATACAATATCTCATTTTTTGAAAACTCAGGGGGTGAAAGGTCTTGTTTTCAAATTTATTTTATTATATGTAAGTATTAAATCAGGGATCAGCATGATATGTCCTCTTTCAGATCAGACTCCTGATCTTGTCTTGATGTTGGGTTTCTGCTAATAACATTTTATGAACATTTACGGGTCTAGACCTGTGAATGTTTTTGTAAAGTGTCTTGAGATAATGTTTGTTATGATTTGGGGCTATGCAAATAAAGATTGATTGATTGATTGAACTGACAATAGTTCAGTTACACCTTCCATTCTGTTAGTGGCACTGGGTGATTGGCAGGTGTCCTGGCAGTTAGTTAGGAAAGCATGGTAGGTGTTACTTTGGAACAGCAGGTTTTACTGAGTGATCCATGGTTTACAAGAGGCTATTTTGGATCTGGGTGTCACTCCAAACGTCGTTGATGCGATCTCTGGTGCGATGCAGACATGGACTGTATAAAACATGGACGTAGTCTCCATTGACGTCTGTTTCTGAAACAGAAAATGAAGCAGATCGGCTATGGCGGCCATATTGGAAGTGGCAAGGGCTTCTCCTACAGCCATAGGGCGCCTTTCGGTCACGTGACCCTCAGCTGTGCCTCTTATCGGGGGAGCTTGTGATCTTAATATCCTCTGAACGGCCGAGTTAGAAGAAAATTCACCCCGTACAGTGGGAGCTGATAGTAAAATTAGCGACTCAGACAGGAGACGTTTCTTGAACCAGGCTGGTGCACAGACTTTACATTAAACCATCTTTGAGCACTTCTCTACCTGTCTGGAGGCTCAGTGATCGATGCTGTCTTGTTTCTCGTCGTCTCTGCGCTTCATGCTACGTCTTTGTTTAATAGGCTTGGTCATCAGGAAGAAGCCTGGACTCTCTGTGACCTGCAAACACACGGAGAACGCCACAGGAAGAAGGCCAACAGGTTCATCATAACCTGACTCCCCCTCCTCAGACTGCTCCACCTGCTGCTGCGTGACAGACGCTAACACAGCACCTGATCCCTGAAGACCGGGCTGAGGAGAGCTACACGCTGCAGGTACCAAGACACACACACACACACACACACACACACACAGACCTTTAGGAGGAGCGGCAGAGAGCAGCGGACGATACTCGCTCTGTAAACTCTAAAAATACTTCACCAACACAGACTTCACTTTACAAAGACAGAAAGAGAACAGAGCACAGGCCACGCTTTGCTTCTCATGGATTCAGTCTGACACACACACACACACACACACACACACACACACACACACACACACACACACACACACACACACACACACACACACACACACACACACACACACACACACACACTGGCTGACGTCACTCTGTCAGTCTCGCTGTGTCTCTGGGGTCCATCCAGGAAGAGACAGACGGCTGAGCAGCCAGAGGTAAAGACCTCCACTGAGCCACTGCTCTGTGTGTGTGTGTGTGTGTGTGTGTGTGTGTGTGTGTGTGTGTGTGTGTGTGTGTGTGTGTGTGTGTGTGTGTGTGTGTGTGTCAGAGCTGAAGATTCACAGAGAGCCTCTCTGTGTTTACGCTCCTCTCTCTGTGACAACCTGCTGCGTGTTCATGAGCAGACGTGGGGACAGATAAAGAAATTACATAACACGACATGATGGATCACCAGGTAGACCTGGACCCAGAGAGAGTGTGTGTGTGTGTGTGTGTGTGTGTGCCATACTAAGTTCAGTCAGTTCAGATCTACCTCCATGAGAACATTGGGTGAAAGATCAGATCTGTGTTACATCATGAGGCTCTGTGTACGTTATCTTCTGTTTTAGCCGCAGCGTTGAACTCATTGATGATGTTCGATGTGAAAAACAGAGAATCATTTAATCTAACTCAAATATTATAACATAAAGCTCAGCCCACAGTCTGTTTATCCCAGGTTATAAAGTCCAGATGACTGAAATAACACGTTAAACTTAGGGTAAAAGATACTTTTTCAGACATTATCAATCAAACTGGAGAAACTGATCGACTGCATGTGATGGATTTCTCATTTCAAAAATGTCTTAATGTGAATGAGCGACAGTCGTCACAAAATCTTCAAAGAATCTTGATGTAAGAATCAAATGAAAGCGATAAATCAAGCAGGAATGTGTCAAACGTCTGTGTAGGGACAGAAACTGGCGTCGCCTGTCCCTACGCTAAAACCAAACCTGAGGGTAAAATGTTCTCACCTGGAGGCAAACTCTGACCCAGGTGATCGTACACGTTGGAGGCAGGTGGAAACACAGACCGTGTCCAGCAAAACCAGAAGGAATGAATCTCCCTGACGTCAGCCGTGTGTTTCTGAAACAGAGATTTTGAAGCAGATCAGCTGGAGCGGCCATATTGGAAGTGGGCGGGCTTTGAGTCTCCACAATAACAGCTACAGGGCTTGGCCTCCGTACACTGCAAAAACTCTAATTTAATGAAGATTTTTGTCTTGTTTTAAGTTAAAAATGTCTTTTTAGACTTTATACGAGTCACTTTAACAGATCAGTCCAGAAAAAAACGTCTTTTTTCAAGTGATTTAAAGACAGAATGAGGTCTGAGTGAAAGTAGAAAGTAAAAAAAAACAATCTGCCAATCAGCCGCCTCCATCCTCGCTCCAGCAGGTTGGAGTCCTCTGGACCGGAAACTCAAAGCTCAGGGACGGGTCAGTGGACAAACAGCAAATCCAATAAGACAGGAAGTAAACAGACGGTGACTTTCAAAATAAAACGTGACGTTTTCAAACCAGACAGTTTTTATCTACAACAACAAACAGACACAACGAGCCGAGCTCAGCTCTAAGAACCAGAACCAGAACCAGGCTTCTTGTTTCACCAACACACAGGTTAAAACACATACTGTCCTATTTCAGTACACACACACACACACACACACACACACACACACACACACACACACACACAGAGGGAACATCAGTATGAGCATCATTATATAATCACCATCAAACACACACATCAACGACATCAAACAGAGACAGACTGTGGCAGAGTGATTGATAAACTGTGTGTATGTGTGTGTGTGTGTGTGTGTGTTTGTGTGTGTTTGTGTGTGTGTGTGTGTGTGTGTGTTTGTGTGTGTGTGTGTGTGTGTGTGTGTGTGTGTGGAGCTGTGGGAGGTGGGCCGCTCTGCACGTGATGTGTGCAGCTGTTTGTCTGCGACTGCCTGAGCGTGTGTGTGTGTGTGTGTGTGTGTGTGTGTGTGTGTGTGTGTGTGTGTGTGTGTGTGTGTGTGTGTGTGTGTGTCAGTGGTTGAACACAGAGGTGACATTGACTCGTCTTTGAAGCAGACGCTCTTCCCCCAGTGGTTCAGCGTCTCCATTTCTCAGCTCGTCACGAGCGTCTGACCTCATCTTTTCCTCCTCTCTGACCCGTTTGTCCTCCTCCTTACTCCTCCTCCTCCTCCTTCTCCTCCTCCTCATCCCCCTCCTCCTCCTCCTCCTCCTTTCATCTCTCCTTTCTTATCTCTGATCAAAACGAGGAGGGATGAGCTTTATTCCCCTCAGAATCTGACACGCTGGACTGAGTGTGTTAACGTAGTCACTGTCGGAGGCTGTAGGTGTGAGGCTGTCCCTGGTTCTGATCCAAGGCCCGGTGTAGACAGTGTGTTAACTGACAGGTGACCAAAACTCCTGCAGACCCTAACTTTAAGATTTCACAAAAATAAAACACATCCTCTCAGTTTGTCTAAACGCTGGCAGCTCCTCCACACTGCTCCTTTAAGACGCACGCTCCAACACCTGCAGATGCTCCAGCTGCTGCTGATCCTCGGCCCTCATCGATCAGCAGGTTAATCAGCAAAGCTAAAATTCACCCTGACTGTAGTCTCATCTGACACAGACCGGTCTCAAAGGAAGCCCCTGTGTCAGATCCTTTCTATGACACAACATAGAGAAGTCTACAAAACCCACAGCGTGTTATATCTCTCAGGTTGTTAGCCTACCTGATGTTTGGAGGGCTGCTACCAGGGTTAAACCTGAGCTAGCACCAGAAAACCTGACATCTGACCAAGTGTTTTTGTCTTATTTTCAGTAGAAAATGTCTTTTCAGCCTCAATCTGAGCCACATTCAGCTGACCAGGCCAGAAAAATGTCTGATTTTAAGTTATTTAAAGACAAAAATTTAGTCTGATTTGCTGTAACTAGTAAAAAAGAAAATCTGCCAATGGAACATTAGAAAAGTTTCTCCTGTTAAAACATTATTCTAGTTTCAAGACGTTTTTCTGGACTGACCAGTTAAATGTGGCTCATATCAAGTTTAACAAGACATTTTTTACTTAAAGTATGACAGAAACACTTGATAACATTTCAGTTTTTTTGCAGTGAGAGGACACATACAGTCACATGATGAGGATAAATGTGCAGGAAGTTGCAAAGCTTAATTATTGTGTGGATGTCACGGTGCAGAAAAACAGAAAGATGGAGAACGCTCAAACAAAGGTTTCACCACAGAGAGCCAAAAAACTGAAACTAACCTTTAAACAAACGTCCACCAGATAAACTCACAGGAAGCTGAGCTGAGAGGAAAGACTCTGTGGGCTGGAGAAACCAGCCAGAGTGATTAAAGCCAGGTGTGACACACACACAGGTGAGGATAATCAGGGGAGGCAGAGACAGGAAGTAAGGAGAGAACCACTGCTTCAAGGTGTGAGGACTTCAAAATAAAACAGGATACACTTCACACACACACACACACACACACACACACACACACACACACACACACACACACACACACACACACACCAAAAAAAAAAAAAAAAAAAAACGCAATAAACAGGAAGTATTGTTTTACTGAAGATTAAAATGTGAAAATTTAAAAGAAAAAAAGAAACAAACAAAAAACAAAGACGACAAACTGCTGCATCCTGCTTGTGCTGTTAGTTCACATGCTCAGAGAGGAGGAGACAGAAGAAGCTCAATGTCAGCTTTTAGCCTGTGTTTCAGCCTTTAGCTCAGTATTTAGCCTTTAGCTCAGTTTTTAGCCTTTAGCTCAGTTTTTAGCCTTTAGCTCAGTTTTAAGACTTTAGCCTGTGTTTTAGCCTTTAGCTCATGCTTTAGCCTTTAGCTCGTGTGTTAGCCTTTAGCTCATGGGTTAGCCTTTAGCTTGTGTGTTTGCTTTCCGTTTGTGTTTTAGCCTTTAGCTCGTGTGTTAGCCTTTAGCTCGTGTGTTAGCCTTTAGCTTGTGTGTTAGCCTTTAGCTTGTGTGTTAGCCTTTAGCTCGTGTGTTAGCCTTAAGCTCGTGTGTTAGCCTTAAGCTCTTGTGTTAGGCTTTAGCTCGTGTGTTAGCCTTTAGCTCGTGTGTTAGCCTTTAGTATTCTATTTTTAGCCTTCAGCTTGTGTTGTATCCTTAGATTTGTTTTTAACCTTCAGCTCATGCTTTATTCTTTAGCCCATCTTTTAGCTTTTAGCCTCTGTGTTCTTCTTTAGCCTGTGTTTTAGCCTTTAGCCTCTGTTTAGCATCTAGCCTGTGTTTTAGCCTTTAGCTCCTGTTGTAGCCTTTAGCCTGTGTGTTAGCCTTTAGCTCATACTCTATCTGTCTCCTGTTTCTCTTTCTTCTGCTCTTCTGTCCTTTTTCTGTCTGACAGTTAGGCTCCAGTGTCCACCATCACTACAACATTAATCACAGAAACCGTTTTCAGCAGAGAAAAACACAGATCTCTCTTCTCTCTGATAAACTTCATCAGACGGCGTGATGTCGTCATGGAGACTTAGAGGTAAATCAGTCAGGACCTGATCAGGAAACTAAGAGGTAACCTTTAGGAATAACCTGTGATATTCATGTTGATAATCTGATGTTAAAGTCTGGATCAGGATCAGGCAGAGATCTAGAAGAGAGACTTTTTCAGGATCAGAAACTTTATTTAATGTGTTTTATTGTCAGTTTTTTCCTTTACACCTCATTATTAATGAACTCCATGTTTGATTTGACTTTCTCTGTCCTGCTGCTCTCTGACCTCTGACCTCTCATCCTCTTCGTATGGCTTCATGATTTTATCTGCAGGTCTCTGTCTGGACCTTTGGACCTGTCCGTTGTAGCATGTCTTCCAAGGATTTATACATTGATGATGATGATGATGATGATGATGATGATGATGATGATGATGGTGTTTAAAGGGCTTTATAAACTCTCTGATGCACAGAGATCCTCCTGTCAGAGCTGTGAGGGATCAGAGATCTCTGGTGGTGATGGACTGAGCTCTGTCAGAGACGTCTACCTGGGGAAATCAGGATCCCTCAGACCTTCCTGATTGGATATGGACCCGCTCTCACTGACTGATTAGAAACCAGGTTATCAGACAGACAGGTGATCATGTGACGTAAATGTGCGTAATGATTGGACGAATCATCTCCTGAAAGCAGCACGGGTCGTTAGAGTGCAGGAGAAATCTTCACATTCAGAGATTCACCTTTGGTTCTTTCCTCTACGGTGTGTGTGTGTGTGTGTGTGTGTGTGTGTGTGTGTGTGTGTGTGTGTGTGTGTGTGTGTGTGTGTGTGTGTGTGTGTGTGTGTGTGTGTCTGTGTGAGCTTAATGGGTTCGTTCTCTCTGTCCTACAGAATGAATCACAACCACGAGCTGCAGAGTCCCAGGAGGCTGCTGGTTCAATTCCTCATTCCAGCTACTTTATCACTGGCTCTGACACGGTGTGTGTGTGTGTGTGTGTGTGTGTGTGTGTGTGTGTGTGTGAACATGTAGATAGTGATTTCTCTAACGTGTCACATGGTTTCTGTGGAGGAGGAGGAGCAGAGAGCATCTGAAGCGTTTTTCCTGAGAGATGAAATCGCCGGAGGAAAAATCCTAAAAAGCAAAGTGAGTGAGCGACACACACTCTTTGGGTGTGAAAACGCCGCGAGCCGGGGGCAGCTGGTGAAAATAAAAACACAAACAGATTTAGAGAAGTGAAATATGCTGCTGCTCGCTGGAAACACAAAAACACACAACTCGACCATCTGCTCCGCTCTCAGGAAGGAGACTCGTTTATTAAAACATAACACCGTCTCTAATTAATTCATCTTCAGACCGTCTTTAAGGAGTCAGCAGAAAGAAACGACCTGTTTCTGAATCATTTCTAACAGACTCACGAGAAGCTGACCAAACCAAGACGCCAGCAGCTCCTGAAGCTGAGGGGCGGAGCCTAATGAGTCATCAATCATGTTGACCCGTCTTTAACAAAGAGCTGAAGCTAGAGTCAACTTTTCATCAACAAATCTCACACAGCTTCCTGTGAGTGTCTGTGTAACCTCAGTCAGAGAGGATCTCCTGCAGCGTCTCTGGATCAAACCAACTCCAGGGAGAGGGGGGGGGACTTTTCCAGGTTTGAATGTAAGGAACAAGGAGTCGACTTGTTCTGACTTGAAGTAATATCAGAGATGACAGGAGCAGATTAAACATCAGGGGTTAATCTGGAGAAATGACAGCAGGAGTGGATCCAGAGACAGGGTTAAAACCAGGAGAATCCTCCCGAACCAGGAGAGTTGTCAGGTCTACCTGATCTGGATCACTCAGACAGGTTTAATCTGAGCCAGTGCTGAGAGCTCTGTGGGTTAAAGGTCCCATATTCTGCAAAACTCACTTTATTAAGTCTTTTAGTGAAATGTGTGGGTCTTTGTCTTTCCTCCCAGTCCACAAAATGTGATATTTAATGACCAAACCTGTTCTTAGTAGAGCTTGTTAATGTAAAATACTGACCTAAAACCAGCTGTTTGGATTTTGGGGATTTGCCGACGTCAGTGATTCACTTTTTTGACCAATCAGGAGCAAGTCTGACCTGATTGGTCCACTGGAGCAGAAACCCCCCAAGCCCCCTCCCCGTATCTGGGGAGAAATCTCTCCAGCAGCAAGGAGGAGAATGCCAAAGTTGAAGAGCCATCACTGCTCTGTTTTTGTCTGTAAACAGCCACATAGCTCCATGCTCAAGCTTCCCATCTCAGAAGAAGACAGACTAAGTGTCTAGAGTTCATTTATCAGGAAATGTTCCAGCTACACTCAGTAAAACTGAGCATGTGTGTGCTAGTCACTTCACGGCCGACTGCTTTTCCAACTGTGGACAGTCCAACAGAGGGCTAGCCAATAGACTGGTCCTGAATCCAGGCGCATTACCAACCATCCTCCAACAAACCTGGGACCCTGGAAATGTGAGTATTTTAAATGCTGTGTGCTGTGGAGCAGATGGAAGAGCTTTTCCTCAGTGTCCCCCCTGTCTCTGTGTTAGCTTCAGGATGCTAACTGTAGCTGCGGTTAGCCTGTTGTTTTAGCCTGTAATGTTACGGTAAAGGAGCTTCTCTGTTTTCTAAACATTGTGCACTCAGAGCTCGTGGCGCCGCTCTCAGTGACGTGGAAGAGCGGGGCGGTATCAGCGGTGGCTCATTTACATATGAAGGCCACGCCCACTAAATCAGAGCGTTCTGAACAGAGGGGCTATGAGAGCCTGGAAACAATGCTGCTGTGCTTGATTTATTGGCTTTTTGGACCAAAACATGTTACTACCATTTCATGAAGACATCAGTGATCCAGATTAAACTGCAGGAAAGGAGTTTCCAGGATGGGAGTCGGCCTACAGGCTCTACATGAACCTCATTTTCAGGATGGAGGAAACAGAAACCACTTCAACATCAGAGATGGAAAAGACAAAATCAGACACAAACGTTATGTCCCAGAGAAAAACCTGCTCAAACACTGACTGCTTCATCAAAAAAAGTAAAACAATATTGACTTTCCCTGGTAACTGATTGCATCTATGAAGGAGTGATCCAGTTACTGGTTATTGGTTGGTGAACCCTGGCGCCCCCTCTCTCTGCAGCGTGTCAGCACAGTCACTGAGGTGAGTTCATGGAGATATCGATCCAGTCGATCAAAGGAAACTTTTTCTCACAATGCAAATGAAGAATGAGCAGTCAGCTCCCTGCTCCGTGTCTGCTCGGGGCTCAGGAGCGCTTGCAGACCTACGGGGGTGTTTGGCAGAAATTGAGTCATTGTTGGGTTTAATCTGCAGCTGGTCCAAACGCGTTTTTCTTCTTCCTGCAGACGGCTCAGACTGACCGGGTCAGTGACAGGGAGACGTGCAGAGATGATCTGCAGAGATGGACAGACACCTGCACACAGTGGTCCCTGTTCACAGATCTGGTCTTTACGGATCCTCATGGATCCACCTCCACAGACACACAGCTTCCTGTGTGTGTGTGTATGTGTGTGTGTGTGTGTGTGTGTGTGTGTGTGTGTGTGTGTGTGTGTGTGTGCGCCCTCTTGTCCTCTTAATGAGTGTATGTACTGTCCTGCTGGTACAGGGGGACAGGTCCTGTAGGAGCAGAGAAACACACCCCAAAGTCAAGGACACAGATGCTGCCCAACTGTTTCACTTAGAGTGGACACACACACACATACACACACACACACACACACACACACACACACACACACACACACACACACACACACACACACACACACACACACACACACACACACACACACACACACACTCCTCTTGTGTTAGATGTTGATATTTTTATCTGCCGTCCCAGAAACTCTCAGAGGTTGACTCTTTCCATGAGCTCAGACTCGTCCATCACCTCATCGAGTGTTTATCAAACATGAAGCTGTAAAAAAACAGGAAGTGACACGGATCTGTCCTGTGGTCAGCTGATCAGCTGTTCAGAGACCTGGATTTTCTCCTACTGAGGTAACTTCAGGGTAACTCTGGATCCTCCGTCCTACAACGCTGGTTCACTTCATACCAGGATAAATCACCATGGTAACCTACGCTGAACAGCTGATCTGCTCCAGAGACGGTTCAGATCTGGATCAGGGATCAGCGAGTCTAAGGCCCTTCTCACACGAGGACGGCCCCGTATCTTCTTGGCGTCAGCATCAAAACATGTATCACTGTTTACACATCGTATTGTACATAGGCTTGTGCTTTTACAAGACAACGTAAAACTGTGGTCGGGTTGCCCGTCTGGTTCTGCTCCGAGGCGGATTCCACGTCAACAAGTGCTCATGCTGCGTAACATGCTGCGTCTCTGCATGAGCACGTGTTGTTGTTGTTGTTGTTGTTGTTGTTGCCGTAGCTGGTGTTATTCATGCTCTCTGAGAAAATGTTGATATGATAGTCGAAGCAATATTTGTAGCTGCTGGAACAATATCAGAGTCAGTCCGCCTGCTGCCATTGTTGTTGTTGTTGTTGTTGTTGTTGTTGTTGTTGTTGTTGTATGTGACAACGTGGGTAGGGGGCAGGGAGTAGGAGGGGTACAATGAGGTCACCATCTTTTCCGGACTTATCTGTTTATACCCAGTACGGCATGAAGACGAATACCCAGAAATCCACCTGCAGACCTGTTTTCAAAAAAGATGAGGAGTCATGGAAAAATACGGGTCTTTATTTTAGTTTATTTTACCAGAGTCGTAGAAATTGGTACTCGTGTAAAGCCCACCTAACACAACACCTCCACCAATCAGCTCTCTGGAAAACGACCTGCCCGTTCTCAGAAGATCCTGAAGAAGAGACAAAATCAAAAACATTAGAGAACTCACTGAAAACAGAGAGGCAGGAAGAAACAAGAGGAAACCCACCAGCAGACAGCAGACACACAGAGACAGGATCCACAGACAGAGAGCTGACAGACAACACAAGAAACACTCAGAGACCACAGACCAGTTTTACCCAACCCTGGTCCTGGAGGACCCTCTGCCCTGATCACTCAGATGATCCGCTCGTCATCAAGCTCTGCTGGAGCCTAATAACGAGCTGATCATTTGAACCAGGTGTGCTGGAGAGGGGTAACATCTGAAACATGCAGGGCAGGGGGTCCTCCAGGACCAGGGTTGGGTAACACTGTCATAGACACAGGGGAGCAATCAGACACAGGTGTGAAACAGTCACAGGTGAAACACATGAGGAGCAATCAGACAGGAGGAAACACCAACACAGGGAATCAAAGACAGAGGCTGTGTCTGAAATGGCATACTAACATACTACATACTACATACTACATACTACATGGTCGTTGTGTATATACTGTATACTACATACTATAAGTATGATTAGAGTGCCAACCGTTTACACTGTAGTATACTACTCGGTTTCCCATGATGCATTTCAAAACCTCCGCAACAAAAATAGGAAGCACACATAAGTCTATGGAAGCACACCAGGTTGTCAAATATCTCTGTTGATTCTCCACATTTGAAAGTTTTAGGAACATTTTAGGCGAGAAAGTCATCACGTAGAAAACCAAAATGTGGTCATTTGGGCCAAAAAACGCACGGATACAAATTTAATTTTGACATTTCGGACATTCTGTTAAGAGCGCCAATATGCTATCGAAGAAACTTCCGGTCCGCTCCAAAACAAGAGCCCAATTTCCAAAAGCGTTAAAGAACTTAAAGGAGATAATAAAAGATGCTTTTATTTTGAAAACGGGAAGTTCACTAGTGGATGATTTTTAGCTAACACCGGTCTCAAGACGAATTCATCTCTCTTCAAAAAATCAAAAAAAGTTTACTGCTCGCAGACACCGAAGACGATCCGTCCGTCGCCTCAGGCACTTTATTTCTTTGTCCTTACGTTTAGGTTTCCCTGTAGAGCTAAGTCCATTTTAGTCGCTTCTCATCTTGTCATCTCATTCTGTATTTACGTTTATAAATACGGGGCTCGCAATGCATTATGGGGCGTGTCAGTGCGACTAGTATGCCCACCTCCCATACTTACAATTTTTACCGATATAGTATACATCCGGGTATTTCTCACACACAAACTTTTCATACTATTTAATGTGAACACACTACATACTATTTTTGACGTCACACTTAGTGTGAGTAGTACGTTAGTATGCCATTTCGGTCACAGACAGAGACTGGATCAACCCTAAACACAGGAACGGAGAAATAATCACTAAAGACCAACACATGACAAGGACCACGAGGAACAAACCAGGAAACACAAAACACACAGAAGAAGAAGAACTGAGATAAACACAAAAACACAAAGAATAACAGAGAAACTCTACAAGAAAACACAAAACCCAACAAACACAAACACAAACACAGCTGAAAACCTGAACCGTTACCATGGGAACATCTGCTGAAGTCAACTTAGAGACAGATCCTGGATGTGTTAATGCAGCTCCGTGGTCCAGGCCCAGGTCTGCAGGCTCTGAAAGAGACCGACATCCACCCGACGACAGTGACGTGAAACTAGAAAAAAAGACGTAATGTTTTATTAAACAGAGAAAAGGGGCTCAACACGCTGAAACTACACTGTTTTTTTGATGAAGCAGCCACGAATCAGTTTGCAGACGGAGGAGGACAGGAAGCTGTGCACGCTAAGACCGCCAGAGACTTTCAAAATAAAACAAAGTGTGTCCACATCAGGTGGTTTTTAACTTCACTACAACAACAAACAGACACAACGAGCGGTGACGGTCACTTTCTGAGACACTGGGTTAAAGTTCAGAGAGTTTTTCTCTGGATCATCAGCTCAGAGGAGGAACTGTGAAACGAGAGAAGAGTTATCAAACTGTCCAATCCTGAGCCTGTGGTCAGACCCAAACAGGAAGCTGCTCTGACCCAAACAGGAAGCTGCTCAGACCCAAACAGGAAGCTGCTCAGACCCAAACAGGAAGCTGCTCTGAGCCAAACAGGAAGCTGCTCAGACCCAAACAGGAAGCTGCTCAGACCCAAACAGGAAGCTGCTCTGAGCCAAACAGGAAGCTGCTCAGACCCAAACAGGAAGCTGCTCAGACCCAAACAGGAAGCTGCTCTGAGCCAAACAGGAAGCTGCTCAGACCCAAACAGGAAGCTGCTCAGACCCAAACAGGAAGTTGCTCTGAGCCAAACAGGAAGATGCTCTGACCCAAACAGGAAGCTGCTCAGACCCAAACAGGAAGCTGCTCAGAGCCGACCTGAGGGCTCAGATGTGTGGTTTGTGGTCAAGGTGAGACGCCAGATCCTCCGCTCAGAGCCTGGCGTCTGACGCGAGGACGTTCAGGTGTTAACTCTGGTCATCTAGATGGAGAGCAGAGGGTTACTGGGTCAGATCCTGACACGATGACGCTCTGACCATCAGCTGACATCAGCGGTGGAGTCACTTCCTGTCTGTCACGCTCTCTGCCGTTCTCGCCGCTCTCGGTGGACTCTGCAGCGCTGACGGAGTCTGTCGGGGTTTCAGGCTGCCAGAAAAACAAAAACAGCTCCTGGCTCAGAGACAGAGCAAACAAACACTCTGCTCCATCTGTGCCTCCTCCTCCTCCTCCTCCTCCTCCTCCTCTTCCTCCTCCTCCTCCTCCCTCCTGACTGAAGCACACGCCGCGCTCGCTCTGCGCCGCTTTAAAGGTGGCGCTCTCACGCTCACGCTGAGCTGCTCGTGTTTCCTGTGTGTGTGGTGTGACATGAAGCTGTGTGTTTGCTTCACATGTCTCAATTGAGACGATCATATGACCTTAGAGTCACCTTCACCTCAGGACGGTGTCATGGCGACGTGTGGCAGGCGTAACCATCGGCGTGGACTCTGCAGCTCAGCTGATCTCTCCTGCGATCAGACAAAGACGTGTTTCCTGTCGTCACCCTCCCTCCGCTTTGATCCCAGCTCCTCGCTGAGTTTCCTACCTGTCCTTGAGCGCCTGCTTCCTGCCAGCCGGCCCGCGGCGCCGACAGTCGGGTCCAGCTCTGCGCCTCCTTTGAGCGGAGGATGAAACTTCCTGTCTGTGTTTAGCGATGCCAGCGCTCAGCGCTCGGCGTGGCGGTGCCAGATGGTCCCTTTGCTTTGGTCCAGACTGAAAACCACAACCTGACATGAGGCTTGGTTCAGGCCTTGATGCTCCCAGATGAAGATGAAGATGATGAAGATGATGAAGATGCGGGTTTGATGGAGAGGTGAGGATTTAAAGATAAACAAGATAAACAAGTTTAGCTCTGCAGACGATCCAGCATCTGACAGTCTCAGCATCAGCGTCATGGTCTCCAGGGAAACGACAGATACTGACGATAACTCCAGCAGCGTCAGACGCTCAGAGACCGACAGGACTCATGTGACGTCGTCTTAAGAAGTGTTTCAGAGCCATGGATAAGTTGGAAAACGTTTTGGAGCTGAAGCTGAACTGGACCCAAAGCAGCGACGTTTGGACGAGTAAACAGTTTGTGGCTCTGGTTGGTTCTGCACTCGTCAAACCTAAACCAGGAGGATCAGGATCATTTCTCCTTCATATGGAGACAGCAGGAGAAAACAACACCCAACAAACCCTCACAGAGTCTCTCCTCAGGAGGAGGTGAAGATGGATCAAACATTTCTCCGTCAGCGTGTAGCTGGAGCCGTGCACGGCGTCACCTGCTCGTTGGACGGCGTCCTGAGTGTGTGTCCAGCCTCAGACCTCACACACTCTGCTCAGCGGCTCAGAGACGCTCAGTAAACACGCCGTGCTGCTCTGATGTAACCACCTGGAGAAGAGTGAGAGGAGCTCAGATCAGAGATATCAGAGCGAAGTTTCCTCCTCTCCTCACTCGACCCTCAGCTCGTTATCTGCTGAGCGTCTCGTCCACATTCCTCCACATCAGACGCCTCGTTAAGGCGGGCTGAAGCCTTCCTGTCGTCCACGCCGCGCTGTCTCTGTGCACACATTAAATCTGCGCTCAGATAAGAGCGTCGTCTCCGGGGGTCGGGACGATGCAGGTGGCTCCGGCTCGGCACCATAAATAGCCGGCGGCTCGTCGTCATTTGTTGGCGTGACATTTCCTCCGTAAAGGTTAGATGCTGCAGATGTTGCAGGATGCATTCTTCACATAGCGCAGACGCTGCTGTTCTGTGTCAGCGCCGTGGTGCTGGGCCTGTGGTTCAGCTCGTTAGTTCAGGGTTATTTGTGGGATCTGAGGCTCAGCTCTGTCCTCTCTTGGACTGGAAACGGTCTGTGTGACAGATCTGTGCAGGAAGGTGTCTGAGTTATCATCCAGACTCAGGTCTCTGGGTTTACTGATGATCTGAGCCCCTTCAGCAGGCGGTCTGGATCAGACCTTTTTAGGACCTGCAGACCTGAGCAGGTGGAGCTCCCTGACCTCGGTCTAACCTCAGTCCTCTGCAGAGTCAGGCCAAAACAAGAAAGCAGCTGTTTGTGGCGAGGAGTTGATGGCATGAAGTCAGAATCTGAGATTTTTAACATTTTTAAAATAAATTCAAGACAAAATACTGAGATTTCTTCTCTTCACACACAGCGGCAGTTTACAGAGTTAACTGAGTAAACTGCTACTGCTGGCGTAGAGGTTAACCTCACAGGTAAAACAGGTGAACCTATGGTCTATCCATGTTTCTGCCTGTGGTGGCGCTCTCTGACCTGGGAGCAGATCATACTGAGGCAGAGATCCGGAGAAGACCAGATACGGTCTGCAGTGTAGTGGCTCTGACCTGAAGGCTGGTCAGGCTGCTTTGATATTTGATATTTAAAGGTGTAGTCAGCGATCGTCTCATCTGCACTATTTGTCAAAAGCGCCGTATTTCTCCTCTCCATAAGTCACCATCACTGACAGCATGTTGAGAAAAAGTCTGGTTTCATTTCACAGCCTTGGCTCTGAATTTCAGCAGGTAAATACTGTGGCTCCCCCACACACCCAGGGGGCGCTGATCAGACAGAGGGGGGAGGGGGAGTGGTATGTTGCGTAGCGTGCACAGTTAGCATAAGAAAACAGTGTGATACCAACAGTAGCAATGGCTGAAAAACATCCCAAAAGAAAAAGGAGAGAAGAGCATCAAATGAAACAGAAGGTCTATGACCATAACAGAGGGAAGACCCGGGTCAACGTTGGTGTGGCTTTCCGACGGTGGAGGGAACTCTGTGATTTAACAGAGCTGAGAACAGACGGGGATGTCAGCCTCTTTCTGCTGGACAGGTTAGCACGATTAGCTTTGTGCTGCTTCACGTCACAGTAACAGCTGTCAGGTGTTCATCTTATTGTCTAATCTGACAAAATGTTCTGTTGCTGTGATGTTATCGATTATGGCAGTCGAGTTGTGGCGACTGTTGTCTGACGAGTCAGGGTTATCAAAGAACCAGGAAACCCAAACAACAGTAGCGAGCTAAAGATAGAAATAGCTTTAAAACAGCTGGAGCCGACGAGTGCTGCAGCTAAATCTCCTGAGGACAGCGTCCTCCCACTCCGTCGTACGTCTGGGGGTCAAGTCTCTTTCAAAGGCTCAAAAACCTGGACCTTTCTATTGGAGCATCACACGTCTTTGATCAGAAAATATCTATGTATATAAATATTTTATCACCTTTAGCTACAATACTACTAAAACACATTACTACTACTTTCAAAGCAATAAATATGGCTTCATGTATTTTAGCGAACTGACCCTCAAGCGTTCGCTGGTCTGGCCTCCGCCATGTTGGTCAGCTACGCAGTTTCTACGGTCGTTTCCATGACGATGCACGTCCATCATCTTTCAGACGTGGAGCCAGGGGTGGGGTATGAAGGGAGAGGCGGGTCTAAATTCGTTCATCGACAACCTCTCCACTCTTTTTCTCCCAGACCGCTGACTACACCTTTAATGGTTTCCAGTTCTGGACCAGCAGCAGTGTCTCGATGAGCCTGTAGGGGGCGTCTGCTGGAAAACAACAGTTTGAATGTTTCAACAACAGACGTGGACAGAAAGAGTGAAAAGTTGAAGCTGAGCTCAAAGTCTGTGTCCGACCGAGAGTGTGAGACCTGAAGGTATGGTGGAGGGTCATCAGGAGATGTGTGTGTGTGTGTGTGTGTGTGTGTGTGTGTGTGTGTGTGTATGTGTGTGTGTGTGTGTGTGTATGTGTGTGTGTGTGTGTGTGTGTGACTCCAGCCTCCAGTCTGAAGAGTAGCATCTCGTCTTTGTTTCTGTGTCTCAGCCCAGTTTGAGGAAAAGTGGAGCGCGGCCTCAGACGGAGCTTTTATAGAAACCAGAAACTGGAGCTCAGACCCACATTTATCGCCTCCTCCTCCTCCTCCTCCTCCTCCTCCTCCTCCATCGTCTCTCTTTGACTTTCTGTCTCTGGCTGATCGATCCTTCACAAACTCTTCCTCCTGTCTTCCTCTTCTCGTTAAACTCTGAGCGTCCAGGGGGAGAAAGGATCTACTTCTGTCAGACTCAGAGACTAAACTGGACCGGTTCAGCCTGATCCAGATACCCACTTTTCAGAGAACCAGAGGGGGCGCCAGTGTCCACTCCAGTTAAAGATCCTCACACTTTCTATCAGTTGAATATTAAACACTTAATACTTGAAGCTACTTGAGTAACAATGATCTTCATGGAGGATTTGAAACATCCGTTGGAGGATTGAGCTGCAGGTTGGCCGCGTACCAACACTGATCGACCTCTGTTTGTCCTCTGAAGTCACGTTTGATCCCATGAGATCCCGTGAGAGTCTGTGAGATCCAAGCAAAAAGATCCTTCAGGGTGTGTTTAGAAGATTTTCATGTTAAAAGGCACTTTTTGTAAACGTGGTCTCCCAAGATTTTGAATTAGTTTGGATCTTTAAGTCATCTTCATGTTGGAGTCGCAGAAAAACGTCCACAAACTCCAGACAAGACGCACTGGAATAATAATAAAAAACACAAAACCTTCCTAAAGTTAGTCAAATAGGATGTTGAAATTTATAGAAACATGGTGAAACATGTGCAAACAAATTCTTTGATTTTTCTTTCTTTGGGCTTTTATTTTGAAAAACCCATTTTTTTCATATCATGTTGTATTTATGCAGCGTTGCTGGCCTTAATCTGACACTTTCTGCTTTAAACATTTAAAAAAAGACATTGATGTTTCTGTTTGTGTAAATATGAGAGATATTTATGATATTTATTCACAAACATCGTCTTTACTTCCTGTTTGGGCCGTGAGCGCGCTCAGTGATGGATGTCTGATTACTGACACCGCGGGCTGAGCTGCTCTCTCTCTGAAGGCAGCTGTAGATGGAGAGCTGTAAATGCCACACACACACACACACACACACACACACACACACACACACACACACACACACACACTCTCCAGCCCGTCGTTTCGCTCTCCGCTGACTCAGCAGGATGTCTCCTCTGGATCCCGCCGCCTCTCGTCCCTGTAGATTTCCCAGAAGGCCGCTGGCTCCATCCTGAGATTAAAAAGCTCGCCGCCGTCCTCGGGGAGCAGCGAACACAGCCGGAGTGATTATTTCTTTCTTTCTCCTCCAGTCAGAGACGCTGTGAGGAATTACACCCCCTGACAACCAAAGCAAACAACAGGACGTTAAATTAATCTGTGAGAGCTGGGCTCACCTCGTTAAGCTCCAGCCTGAGACGAGTTTAACGCACACGGAAAAAACAACGCCAGAGAAAACACCAGCAAACAAACACTGATCTCAACCTGTCAGGAAACTGATCACAACACCATGATCTAAAACCACAGAGCTTTACCAGATCTTAACGAGATCTTCCTTAACGAGACCGCGGCATTAACGAGATCTAGATCTTCTGAAGGAGATATTCAAGAGAGCATCGCAAGATTTTCTGAAAACTTACTGAAACAAAGAGGTCATCATATAAAGATCTCCTCACTGGCTCATGACATGTTTGAGGGGCAGGGCCTCAAACACTAAGGTACTCAGGCACAGATCTAAAAACAGCACCAAAACCCCCGAGATCAAGACAAGATCATGATCATCTCGAGACCTTCTGAGATCTTTACAAGATCATCATGATACCCAGATCTTTATAAGATCTAGATCGACACAGGATCGAGATTTACAAGAGATCAGGATCAGGATTTCTGTGACATCTTCATGAAATCTTCACAGATCCACAATCCAGGCGTGACGCACGTTTCAATTCGCAAGTTTGCATTTGGTGTGGCCACTGCATCAGACCTTCACAAGATCCAGACCACCATGAGACCATGACCCTCTGAAGATTGAGATCTTTACAAGATTTTCCTGGGACTGACCGAGGTCATCAAAAATGATGATTTATCAAGGATCAAGATCAAGAAATCTTAATGAAATCTTCACAAAATCGAGACCTTGACTAGATCCAGACCCTCACGAGATCCTCAAGAGATCTTCATCAGTGTTACTGAGGTCATCAGATACAGATCCTCTCACTGATTCACAACATTTTTGAGAAGTGGGGCCTCAAACACCAAGGTCTACCTATAGCTGCACCCCATACAGACCTCCAGAGGCCTGGCCAATCAGAGTGAAGGGGGTTTCTGAACCAGGTAGCCTTAAAGAGACAGTAGCTAAAGTACAGCCTTTCAGACAGAAGCTGAAATAAGAGTTTACTGACAGAATAAAGACTAAAAAATCCCAGTACCCCCTCTTTAAACCTGTGAATTCACAAATAATATCAGCTAACTTCTCACGATCGTACTCTGAGTGATCTGATCTACTTCTTTAGGATCATCTAGAGCTCACTCAGAAATGTTTTAATATCACTTAATGTCAGTTTGTACTGTTTTTTTTTTTTTCCTGAATGAACCAGACTTCACCTCCACCTGCTCTGTGAACGTCAGAGTTACAGTGACTTCCTGTCCTCAGAAAAAAAGTCGATCGATTTTCAGTGAGCTGAATCAGACCGAAGTCAGTCTGAACATCTCTGCATCCTGTCCTGCAATCCAGACACCAGCAGCTGAAGCCTGTGAGTCACTCCAGCTTTAACTAACTGTTATTGTTTGTGCAGGAAAAAGACGTTTTCTCACCTCTTTCTCTAACTGTGCCTGAAGTCTGAGCGAGGCGGGGTGTGAACTCAGCGGGTCGCTGCGACTGCAGGAAAAACTTTATCTCATGTAGAAATGAGAATTCCTCCTGCTGATATCAGTCTGTGTCATTATTTTCATGTTATTAGGAGACAAAACATCCCCACACACACACATTCCTCCACACACACACACACACACACACACACACACACACACACACACGTCCTCCTGTGGCTTCTTTAATATCCTGTTCTATTTCTGGGCCGAGCCGCTCCCAGAAATCAACAGAACCTGCTGCTGTTTGACTCATCCTGCAGAAAGAGGAGCTTCATTAGAGACCGAGCAGAGACAGCCAGCTCTTTGCTCTGAGCTTTAAACACACACACACACACACACACACACTCAGTGCAGCCTCATGCATGACTTTAACACGCTTTAACACACACACACAGAGTCCATACATCAGAGCTGCAGGTCGTCATACGATGATCCTCCTCCTCCTCCTCTTCCTCCTAAAGTCAGAGTTAACCACCCCACAGGATCAATCCCTGCTCCTCATCTCTCTGTAAATAACTGTTGTGTTAGTCTGAGGGAGCAGGACTCATAAAAGCAGAGCGGCTGCTCCTGCGTCAGCGAGCTCCTCTGGCTGTGCGGAGCGGCTGTGCAGACTTTGATCAGACGCTTTGATTCGACTTTAATGAAACTCAGACTCTGAGGCTCCTCTGGAAGCAGCTCTGAGGTTCACACTTTGGTTTTTAACGCTCCTATAAATGTTTCTAACTCATCGTACGGCCGCTGCAGCTGAAAGTTAGGGTCTCAAGTCTGTACAGTGACCAGCAGGGGGCGACTCCACCAGTTAGCAAGAGGTCAGGAAGATTAAAGAGTCGAAGAGTTTATTGTCATCGGCTTTGATCATGTGATGGTGTCTGTTTCTGGGACCATCTAGAACCAGGTCTGGGGTTCAGGTCTCAGCCCTCCATGATGGATCTCTGATGGTGACCTCATGTGGTCGTGTTTACGTTGGCTCTGACCTGCTGCAGCAGAGCACTCAGAGCCGCCTGGAGTGGAGGCTCTGTGGTCGTCAATCAATCTGACACCAGCTCTGATCAATGACACATGGAGTCCTTTAACTCAGGAGGAGCTGAGGAGCTGAGGAGCTGAGGAGCTGAGGAGCTGAGGAGATGAGGAGTGAGGAGCTGAGGAGCTGAGGAGTGAGGAGCTGAGGAGATGAGGAGTGAGGAGCTGAGGAGCTGAGGAGTGAGGAGCTGAGGAGCTGAGGAGTGAGGAGTGAGGAGCTGAGGAGATGAGGAGTGAGGAGCTGAGGAGTGAGGAGCTGAGGAGATGAGGAGTGAGGAGCTGAGGAGATGAGGAGCTGAGGAGCTGAGGAGCTGAAAGCTGAGGAGCTGAGGAGCTGAGGAGCTGAGGAGTGAGGAGTGAGGAGCTGAGGAGATGAGGAGCTGAGGAGTGAGGAGCTGAGGAGCTGAGGAGCTGAAAGCTGAGGAGCTGAGGAGCTGAGGAGCTGAGGAGATGAGGAGCTGAGGAGCTGAGGAGCTGAGGAGCTGAGGAGCTGAGGAGATGAGGAGTGAGGAGCTGAGGAGCTGAGGAGCTGAGGAGATGAGGAGATGAGGAGATGAGGAGTGAGGAGCACGAGACGATGGAGTCACAGTCTCCAAACACAGTCAGGAAAATTGAGTTTATCAGAGGAAACGGAGACGGATCAGGAATCCTGGAGAGGACAGAGGGAAAGAGAGTGTGTGTGTGTGTGTGTGTGTGTGTGTGTGTGTGTGTGTGTGTGTGTGTGTGTGTGTGTGTGTGTGTGTGTGTGTGTGTGTGTGTTGATGATCCGTCTCTGGGCCACAGATTGAATCCCAACAGCCTGTTGGTGAAATCCCAGGAGAGAGCAGGTTCAATCCCTCATCCTCACCGTTTGTCAGCGCCATCAGTCACTCTGAGGGCGTGTGTGTGTGTGTGTGTTTGTGTGTGTGTGTGTGTGTGTGTGTGTGTTTTCAGCTGACATGCTCAGATATTTCATACATGCTCCAATCCCTGATTCTTCTGGTCCGTATCAGGACGTCATGATGCTGACAGTTGCTACAGTTACATGAGCAGTTTTTTCGTCTTTCTAAATGACTTTTCCTAAAACAACAGTAAACATGGAGAGGAATATTCCAACCTCTGGTCTACATGCGTCGCTGTAATCAAACAGAAGAGTCAAAGGGGCATGAGCAGAAAAACGTAAACATCAGGAGATTTATCAAAGCTGGAGGACGACAGTTTGTTTATCACGGTGTTGTAATTCTCCGTATTGGGAGTTTGTCGTCCGTCCAGTCTTGAAATTATGTTAATTTCTTTCAAAGTCTGGATCAAAAACAAACTTTCCTCCAGTGCTGACGGCTCGCCGCCATTTTTAAAGTTGAGGAGCATCTCTAGTTGTGTCTTACGTCATATCTGAGCATGCTCTGAAAGAACACACCCTGACAACTTCCTGTCTGAGTGGATCCATGATACCTCAATCTGTTTGGGGAAAGGAATATTCCTCCCCTGTGAAACAGATTAAATGTCCATTCTGATTGGCTCTTTTCTTTCAGAATGAGGTGAATACAAAGGTTAAATTATTTCTGTTTGACCAAATAAACCCAATGCAAGCAGAATATTTGGGTCCATGTTTACGTGGCTACTGTTGGGATCTGATGTTTGCTCATGTTACAGAGGGAGGTGTTTGTGACCTCCTGCTCTCCTAACGAGCTCTCCTAACGAGCTCTCCTAACGAGCCCTGACTCAGCTCACCTGTCCTCTGAGCTCCCAGCTGCTCCTCATCAGCCTCAGTCAGGTGTGTGACACCACAGAGCCAACACCTTCAGCTGGTTTCTCTGGGATTGTGGGATAAGTGTTTTAGGAGTGTGTGTGCGTGTGTGTTTTGAGGGAAAGTGGGTCTATATAAGAAATTTGAAGTTGATCTCTGAGGAGATTTTCTTTTAGCACAGTTGTTTTCTCTCACCAAGTGACTCCACTTTAGTTTGAGGCCTTTTTCCTTCAGTTTGTCTCCTCCTTCAGTAGATTTAGTGTGTGGCTGTGGAGAGTCAAACCTCCACTCCACCTTTCAGACCCTAAAGACCTGGTTTTTGTTTGTACTAAGGTGCAGATTTTCTTTGTTAGTTTCCCTGTCAGTGACCCCTGTCCTTCACGCAACGAGACTTGTTGAAACATAAAACTCAGGTCTCTCTTTTCTCAGCAGCATGTGCAGGAATCAATCTGTATCTGTTCACCCCAACATGAATTCAGCAGGTCCAGACCATAGTCTGTATATAGAGTGGACAGTGTGGCTCCTCCAGTTACCATTGTACAGTTTTGAAGCCAAAATTCCTCCGTCACAGGAGCAGACATTGTAGCAGTTTGCAGCCAGAGTCTGTGCAGTAGAGACTGTGAGGGATTCTGGGAGAATAAATATATATATATATATATATATATATTTGCACCAATTTTTCACATTTTGAAAAAAATTAATTAAAAAAAATAATTAAAAAAAAATCATTTGAATTTGAAATTTAAATTTTTCTTGAATATTTGCACCACTTTTAAACACTTTAAAATTTCAAAAAAAATTTGACAAAAATTTAATTAAAAAGAAAAAAAAAAGAATTTTGAATTTTTTTTTTAATTCAATATTTGCACTAATTTTATACAACTTTTTAATTTAAAAAAGACAAATATTAATTTTAAAAACATTGACAATTTTGATTTTTAAGTTAAGAAACTTCAGATTTTAAACAATCAGAAACATTTTCATTGATTTCCTGAATTTGCAGAATTAGTTGTTTTATTTTTTCTGTGGCAGAACTTTAATACTTTCCTCAGGGATCATAAAAACTGAGTCAGTGATTGGATCAACCTTCTGCTGAGGCTGCACACACTCTGAATGATCTCATCAAACTGTCAGGAATGACTTCACCTCCAGAAATTAGCAGCGCTCAGCGCAGAGCAGCTAACAGAGGAGCTCACTGAGGGGGAGGAGCCAAACCTGCTGAACGACGTCCAGTCACATGACCACACTCACTGAGGACAGGAAGTCAGAGTTTGACCCCAACCAGAGGAGGAGACTGATGAGAGGAGAGACGAGGAGCTGCAAACAATGGAGAATCTCCCTTTGTCTCTCCTCCTCCTCCTCCTTTCTCTCTCTCCTCCTCCTCCTCCTCCTCCTCCTCTTCCTCCTCCTCCTCCTGTCTCTCTCCCTCTGTGTCTCTGGCAGACGTCCAGCCTCCCTGGACACCGAGCTGATGAGCTCGTATTAAGGTCTCTCTCTCTTTCTTTCTTCCTCTCTCTCTCTCACACACACACACACACACACACACACACACACACACACACACACACACACACACACACACACACACACACACACACGTAGCAGTTGCGTGACAGTGAGGCAGGTCACACTCTGCAGACACACGCACACACGGAGGAGAAGGCATGACTTGCATGCACATGCGCAGACTGAGGGACACACACACACACACACACACACACACACACACACTCACACACACACACACACAGAGGAGTGTGGCGTGACTTGCATACACAGAGACAGAGGTGGATTCACACGCGACGTTTGGAGGAAGCAGCAGGAGGCGCTCAGACGAGGAGGAGATTACTGAACAGCTGCTTCACCTCCTCCAACACTCAGAGCCTGAGGAGAGTCCACGCTCCTCTGCTGACACGCCGTCCCTGTGGCGCCCCCTGCTGCTCACCTTTAAAGCAGCGTGTCACTTTTACAGGTCTCAGTTCACGCTTCTTTTGGTTCACACCAGTTTCACCTCCTTCCTCCTTCCTCCTTCCTTACCTGCTTCCTTTTCCTTTTCCTCGTTAGGATTTAGATAAAGACTGAGAAAGTGGCTCCCCCTCCTCCAGCTGTACAAAAGTGAAGCCAAAAGTGGAGCCAGGGACAGACACCTGTTGGTTGGTTGTTTTATTTTGAAAGTCCCAGGGCGTCTTCCTGTGGTGTCAGAGCTGACTTCCTGCTGAGCTGACCTTATTTTTAACCTCTTCATTTTTGTGTCTTCTTTCATTTCTGTGTTTTTTGTTATTTGTGTTGTTTTCGTGTTGGTATCAGACGCCTCCTCTCTGCTGCTCTCTGTGTTTTTTCTTCTTCTTCTTCGGAGGAGGAGGAGGAGGAGGAGGAGGATGCTGAGAGTAAAAACTCAAACAGCTCTTCACCTCGCTCTCCCCGCGCTCAGACTGACACACACTGAGTCCACAAAGGCTCAGACCGTCTCTGCGCCGTATCAGCCGGCACTTAAAGGCTCTGCCGTGAACTTCTGGAGACTTCTCGGGGGATTTTCAGTGAGTCTGCAGCTCGCAGACTTTTCAGAGCGAAGAGCTCATCATTTCCTGCAACAGTGGCGTCAGTAAATGAGGACGCCAGGGACACGGGGAGAGTAAAGCTTGTTACGGCCGGCGTTAAGAAGAAAGCACAGAGTCTGACTGCTCTACCTGCTTCATCCAGGGGATCTGAACTTAACCAGTTTCATCTCTCTGCTGATGACCTGACGCTTTGGTCCGGGTCGGTCCTGTTAGACCTGGATCCATGGACACAAACACAGACGCTCAGGGTTCAGTCTTTATTTCCACAGCAACAAAAACCAAACTTCACAGTCTGAGACTAAACGTTGTTTCTAACCTCACTCTGTTTATTTACAGTAAACTCAGTCCGTACGCTGACACCGACCGTACAGCCGTTTGTTTTATCACATCTTCTGTAAGAAGACCCAGCAGCTTTCACTTTGAAAGACAGGAAACACATTAAAACAGTTCAACAATCATCGATGTAACAACAATCAGACACATTCACTCTTTACATGTTATTATTTAACATCAACAGCCTCTCTGTGTTTCTAACATTAAATAAATATGACGATGTTTGGGGCTTTTTCACAGGAACTAGTAACGAAGGCGTGAGGCTCACAGACGGAGGATCCTGCAGACGATCAGAAGTTTGATGATCAAGATTTCAGACTGTCCGACTCCAGATTTGATGCACTGCTTAATAAAAGTGGAGTGATGCTCAGCGTCTGGATTCAACCCGGGGTTTAGCAGAGCTGCACACCAAGACTGTCCAACAGACCAGAACAGGGCCAAAGAGAGGTCTAATGTGAGAAAATCTAATTACTTATATTAAAAGATTAAATATAAAAATATCAAATATCTGCACCAATTTTAAACATCTTTGAAATTTTAAAAATATCTTGACAAAAATGTAAAATAAAAAAAAGTATTTTTTTTCAACAATTAAAATTGTGAAAAAAAAAAAAATATATATATATTTTCAAAAAAATGCTTAAACTGTATCACATTTATTGATAATATTACTTAACACATTTCTGTTGTTTGAAATATAAAGTCTGTATATGAAGCATGTTGGCAATTCAGCGACAGTCCCTGAACAGGGCCAAAGAGTGATCTAATTTAAGAAATTAAAAAAAAAAAAAAAGGCTTAAACTTAAATAAATAAATAATAAACCAATTTTCAACATTATTGAAATTTCAAAATTTTCAACAAAAATATAAAAAAAAATTTTTTTGGGAAAAAAAATGCTTAAACTGTTTCACAATCATTGATAATATTGAGTATAATATTTTTTGTTGTTTGAAATATGAAGTCTGTATATGAAGCATGTCAGCAGTTCAATGATAATCCCTGAACAGGGCCAAAGAGCGATCTAATGTAAGACATTTCAAAAAATTGCTTAAACAAAAAAATAAAATAAAATAAAATAAATAAAAAAATAAAATAAAATAAAATAAAATAAATAAAAAAATAAAATAAAATAAAATAAATAAAAAAATAAAATAAAATAAAAATGCATCAATTTTAAACAATATTAAAATTTCAAAAATTTCTACTTAAAGGTTAATAATTTTTTTTGTTTGTATTTATTAATTTCTTTTTTTTTAAATTTTGAATAAAAAAAAAATCTTTTTTTTAAATGCTTGAACTTGATATCATTTATTTATAATATCGCTTAACCTATTTTTATTATTTGCTTGTATCTGTGACACATCTGTATATGAAGCAGGTCAGCAATTCAATGACTCAATCCACACAGGATTAAAAATCTGTGTTTCCTCTTAGATCTGGAGCCAAACAGCTGCAGACCCTGATCCTGGGGGACCACAAACTCCTGAAAAACTGAAACTCAGGTTGACAAATCATCTTTTTCTTCCCCTACCCGTCGTGTCTGCAGGTCTCAGGTGTTACTGATCCCTCAGATTGATACTCAGGTTGACGTTTGGTCTTTCTGAATCTGTAGGGGGTTTGAAACCACAGGAACTAGGGTCTAAATTTAGGTCTGGGGAAACTGGATCAGCCCTGCCTACAGGAAAGTGGTGCAAGCCCTGGGAGGAGCCATGTCTTTAGGACAGAAAGTGCTCATGGGAAATGGAGTCTTCATCCCAGAAAACACTGATTCTGGCCACAGGGGTCGCTGCAATCTACACAATCACACATTCAGAAGTTTGGGGTCAAAATTTGATCACAAGGACAAAATCACATTTTTTATTGCTCATTATGTTGATGATGTCACTTCATGTTTAGATAAATCGTAGCAGAATCAAACCTGATGACAGCCCCATTCATTGAATTTCTAGGATTATTTTTAATCATCAAAACTTTTTTAGCCCCAGTTTGGAGCTGATTCCACTTTAACACGTGAAGGGTCAGAAACTCTCCTCCAGGTTATTCTGACCCTTTGACCCCGGGTTACTCAGTCCGTCAGTCTGAGCGGAGCGTCTTTCATCATCATCACGCAGAGGATTCCAGAGGCGTGTAGCATTTAGCATAGTTAGCAAGTTGATCATGATTAGCATGCTAAAGATAGCGCCCCTTCATCAGCTGATCTGTCAGGTAACTGAGACGAGGTAACGACTGCGGCGAGTGTTTTTAGCCTCCACGTGCACGCTCACGTGCCGTACACTCTGCCTTCATGTGTGTGTGTGTGTGTGTGTGTGTGTGTGTGTAAACGTTCATGACACGCCGCTCGCCTCCTCAGTCCCTCAGCGTGATGATGACGTCATCGTCCTGCCCCTTCCACAGCATCTCTCCTTCGAAGTCCAGCATCTTGTGTTTGCGGCAGCGCAGCAGGATGCCGACCACCTTATCGGAGATCTTCACGTAGCGGTCGAAGAGGCGTCCGAAGGTGATGACGGTCCTCCCCTCCCTGTCCTTGAAGGCCATGTCCCTGATGATCCACACCATCTCCTCCATCTCCCTGTGGATGTGTTTCTGGGCCCTGTCGCCCCGCTCCGCCGTCTTGGAGCCGTCTTTGGGTCGGCCGTAGCCTGAGTCGCCCTTGCGGAGGCGCTGGGCCATGGCGTAGTCGTAGTCGAAGTCGTCGCTGAAGGGGTTGAGCTTCTGGCCCTCCATGTGCTGGTCCGACCACTGCTGCCAGCGGTTCTTGATGTCGTTGGTGGTGGCGATCTTAATCTGGAGGAGACAGGACGGAGGTTAGAGACATCACATCGCCCCCTGCTGGAGACAGCGACTGATGTTTGAGCAGAAAACTGATCATCATCTGATCTTTTTCAGGAACACCTGAGGGACAGGTGAGCCTATGGGAGGAAGTGTCGGTGCTTAAAGTGAACTTCCTGTCAGCAGTGAACGCCGGCTTTGATTAACGAGCCTCAGTCTGTAAATACTCTGCTCTGATTGGTGCATCTGATCCCTGTCCTGACCTTCGCTGTGAACCCAGGGACTGAACCCGTGGATCGGCTTTGTCTCCTCAAACACCTGAAGCGTTCATGGACAGAAGCTCTGAGGCTCCTCTGAACACTCTGGTTTGACCTTTGACCCCCTCCTCACGCCCCCTCTGAGGTCTCACCCATCAGGCCTTTCTGGATCCTGGTCTCCCACCCCGACCCCCCTCCCTCAGCCTCCTCTCTGGTATTTTCCACAGCTCGCCGTGCGCTCGCGTCGCTGACATCTTATCGCTGTGGAATCTGCTTGGATGAAAAGTGAGGACGTGTCCCGGCCAAACTCTGTGAACCCTAAACCCCGATCACGGTGTCAGCTCTCTGCACGACTCCTCCATGAATCTCTGAACGCTCCCTGACATTTCACAGTTTTTAATTTTAGTAATTTTGAACTGCACGACTCTGTGCATCATTTGACCTCATGATTTTTCAGTTTGGTGCCTCTCTCTGTGTCTGTCTTTCTCGAGCTTTCATCGATCGTTTCCTGAACCCCCCTTCCTCCGTCCTGAAGGTGGACACGTTGCAGAACACGTCTGTATTTATTGACGTGTTTTCCACTGCGTGTTTGTGTTTTTACGAGTTGGACGGGTCTGTGGCGACCTCTCCGACACGCCATTTGCCGTTTATAGCAGAGATTTTACTGTTGGAGTTACACAACTGTCCTGGTGTTGGGTTTCTGTGATCCGGATCAGGAAGTCTTCAGACTGAGCGGGTTTGTTTGTTTCAGCTGTAGAGAAACTGGGATCAGTTTCCTGCTGCGATCCAGGAACAAACGTTTTAACCTTTGGTCAACTCTCAGAAAATAACTCATCTTTAGTTTGAGTTCAGGACAAACGGCTCCGACTCTAAATGAAGTTTGGAAATCAGCCAGAGAGAGAGATCAGGTTTTCCTCCTCAGGACAAACTATTTCTGTTTTTCGTTGAGCGCTCCAGCTCAGGATGATTCTGATTTTATTTCTCTGCTTTGACGAGTGTTTTATCTCCACTATTTCATCTGTCATTATTTTTTTTTCTGTTTTTAAAGATCTTATTCCTGACTTCAGACTCTGACTCTGTTAGCTCTGGGGATGGTACCTTTCACTTTCTAAACGATACTGGTACTCAGTGGTACCGATTTTCTGCTTTTTTGTGTTTATATGGAAAAAAAATCAATATGTTTAATGATAAAATATAAAAAAAATTCAACTTATCATATTTATTCTTCAATATATAACCGTTAAATGCTGCGTTCATGTCCAGTAGGAAAATCTCCTACTCTTCCACTCCCTCACTGTCACAAGGATGTGTTTAGGTACCTAAACGTGGAACCTTTGGGTTTTACATGAATTGGTTCCTGGTACTTTTGACAGAATAGGTTGGTACCTATATTAGTACTTAATTCAGCACCTATCCCTGGTTTGCTCTCAGTTTTCACCGTTCACACGTTTTTATTCGACCCAAAGTGTCGCTCTTTACTTTATTTTATCTTCCTTTATTTACTTTTATTTATTTTTCTTTCTTCCTTTAATTCTAAGTTTCTTTGGGTTTTTATGGCTTTAAGCAGAGAGGAGAGGACAACGAGTAGAGAGGGGACTGACAGACAGTAAACAGGTCATATACTGAAAAACTGAAATCTTATCAAGTGTTTTTTTCTTATTTTCAGTAAAAAATGTCTTTTCATACGCGATCTGAGCCACATCCACCTGACCAGTGCAGAGAAATGTCTGATTTCAAGTCATTTAAAGACAAAATGAGCTCTGAGTTGGTGTAACAAGATAAAAAAAATCTGCCAATGGAAGAAGAGAAATTTGCTCAAACTAGAAAAATGTCTAAATGCAAACAACTTTTCTCTTCAGAGCTCATTTTGTCTTTAAATAACTTGAAGCAAGACATTTTTCTGGACAAGGTCAAGTGGACGTGGCTCATCTTAAGTATAATAAGACGATTTTACTGAAAATAAGGCAAAAACACTTGATGAGATTTCAGTTTCTGGAGTTTGTTTTGGAGATAATGTTGAGTTTCATTAAATTAAAAGACACATTTTGTTAAACAGTGAGTAAAACCTGAGTTAAAGGCTGAAACACACCACACTTTGTCGTAGTTTGGAGTTTTGGGGATGACGGCCCAAAACAATCTGTGGTTTTATCGACCAAATGACAAAGCTACGTCGTCGTTTCTGACGCTAGTTTATGGATTTGTTTGATAGTTTGAGACGAGGTTGGTTCGTCAGGTTTGTCCTGAGCGGCTGAGAGAGAGAAACAATCAGACAAAGAGGATAAACGACTCCATGGATCAGAGAGAGGAGCTGCAGAGGAAACCTCTAACTCAAATTTAGTCTGATCTGGTATCAAAACGTCAGACGGACCACTTCCTTTTCAAGTTTAAAAACTTTAAAAAGTTTAAAAACTTTAAAAACTTTAAAAACTTTAAAAAGTTTAAAAACTTTAAAAACTTAAAAAAGTTTAAAAACTTTAAAAACTTAAAAAAGTTTAAAAAGTTTAAAAAGTTTAAAAACTTTAACAAGTTTAAAAACTTAAAAAACTTTAAAAACTTAAAAAAGTTTAAAAACTTTAAAAACTTAAAAAAGTTTAAAAACTTTAAAAAGTTTAAAAACTTTAAAAACTTTAAAAACTTAAAAAAGTTTAAAAACTTTAAAAACTTAAAAAAGTTTAAAAAGTTTAAAAAGTTTAAAAACTTTAACAAGTTTAAAAACTTTAAAAACTTTAAAAACTTAAAAAAGTTTAAAAACTTTAAAAAGTTTAAAAAGTTTAAAAACTTTAAAAACTTTAAAAACTTAAAAAAGTTTAAAAACTTTAAAAACTTTAAAAAGTTGACAAAGTTTATTTTTCATGACTCTGATCTTTTCTAACGCGTGCGTGACCTCCGATCGGCGCGTTCAGACTCTACCTTGTGGCGGCTGCTGTGCTTCTTGGGCTGGACCTCGTTGTCCTCGCTCTTGGGCTCGCTGCTGTCGCTAAGCCCCGCCTCCTCTCCAATGCCGCTGTCCTCGGTCTCCACGCTGCTGCTCCTGGAGCCCAGCTTCTTCTCCTGCAGCATCAGCTTCCTGTCCTGGATGATTCCTCCTCCGTCTGCGGCGCTCTGCAGCGCCCTCATCTGCCGACGCCGCGTCGGCGACTCGTTGCCGAGGAACGGCTTGCTCTCCGCCGGCCCGGACTCCATCTTTCCCTTGATGGCGTTGACCACGTCGCTGCTGCTGCACTCGCTGCGTTTGGGCTGGACGGTCTTGGTCACGGTGCAGGCGCGGATCTTACACCCGTCGGCGTCGCCGGGGTCGGCCTTGATGATGCGCGGCTTGACGGTGAGTTTGACCACGTGGTTGCGCACCTTTTCGTCGTGCTGCTCGACGGACGACGGCATCCAGCCGGAGGGGATGGCGTCCTGTTTGTCAGAGTGGTCGTTGGCCCAGCCCTGCCAGCTCTTCGCCAGGCTGGCCACCATGGCGGCACATTTTATCTTCCTGACTGCACGTTTGAACGCTTGGGGCTCCTTCGGGGGAGCTGCGGTGGTGGCGCCGGCCGACATGACGACAGGAAACAGAAGACGTTTGGAGATCTCTGAGGGTCGGCGTTAATCTCTCAAAGTCCTCGCTCCAGATGATCAGAGGTGAAAATCCGCTCTGCTCAGCACGGAAAGGTCCGGAGCTTTCTGTGGCCTCACTCGGTCAGTGGGTGAGTCTGTGGGTCTGTGGTCTAGTCCTCGGTCTGGTCTGGGGGTGTGAGGGTCCAGGACTTGGTCTCTAATCCCTGGTGGAGCCTCCTGGCTCAGCACGGCCTTTAAATAGGGACGGGTCGGAGGGGAAGTGATGTCACAGGGACGCCACGTGAGCCGGGAAGGTCTGGTGTCAACATTCCTGTCTCACACACACACACACACACACACACACACACACACACACACACACACACACACACACACAGGGGAATGTCTGCGGTGCGATCAGGGAACAGGTGTCAGAGTTTTTAGCTCCGAGGTTTCTGTCCCAACACACAAACAGCCTCTGAGTCAGCCACATATACATCAAAGCGTGTGTGTGTGTGTGTGTGTGTGTGTGTGTGTGTGTGTGTGAGTGTGTGTGTGTGTGTGTGTGTGTGATGTATATTTAGCCATGTTTTCACTCAGATACACGTCCTGCTTTGATCATCTTTAGGATTGAGAGAGCGTCTGTTTCAGGATCATTGGTCACTGACAAAACATCCAGTGTGTGTGTGTGTGTGTGTGTGTGTGTGTGTGTGTGTGTGTGTGTGTGTGTGAGTGTGAATATGTAAGGATCAGACCCTGGATTGTGAGTCACTCATTATGTAAATACTCTGACTTGTCTTTCTTGTTCACTGGCTCAATGACTGTTTTTACTCTGTAATCATCTGTTAAATGTTTTTTTGTCGTCATGGTGATAAATTTAGCGTAGATGAGGGAATAGTCAGTTTGTAGATGATAATTTCTTTGCTACAGCTCATTTCTTTAAGTCAGTTTGAGTTTAAAATGAGGGACAGTTGATATGATCTGAGGGGAGCTTTCATTTTTCAAAAACCAAACATACCAACGGGTAAAAATCTCATCATCAGTTGGCTGAAATCTTTTTCTGATTTACTCATTTTTACAATTTTGTTGGAAAGGAATTTTGTAAATTTTTGTCTCTTTATGCTTGTTTTTTAATTCTTAGATTCCCTGTCTTTGTAAAATAATCTGAGTGCAACTATTTTCAGTTTGTTGGGGAAAAACCCAGAAACAGTTACAGGGAGTGATGAAACCTTCAGCGCCGCCTGCTGGTGTCACAGGGCACAGAAACACTATGAAATTTAATCAAATATTACAGGACCAATTCCTCCTTATAACATACACTCACCGGCCACCCTGCTAGTCCTGGGTTGGACCCCCTTTTCCCTTCAGACCTGCCTTAATCCTTGGTGTCATAGATTCAACAAGGTGCTGGAAACCTTCCTCAGAGAGTTTGGTCCATATTGACATGACAGCATCACACAGTTGCTGCAGATTTGTGGTCTGAACATCCATGATGAGAATCTCCCGTTCCACCACATCCCAAAGGTGCTCTATTGGATTGAGATCTGGGGACTGTGGAGGACATTTGAGTACAGGGAACTCATTGTCATGTTGAAGAAAGCAGTCTGAGATGATTCCAGCTTTATGACATGGAGCGTTGTCCTGCTGGAAGTAGCCATCAGAAGATGGGTACACTGTGCTCATAAAGGGATGGACATGGTCAGCAACAATACTCAGGTAGGCTGGGGACTTTTTTTCTTTTTTTTTTTCTTTTTTTTTTCCTTTTTTTCTGTTTTCTTCTTTTTTCTTTTTTCTTTTTCCTTTTATTCTTTTATTTTTCTTTTTCCTTTTTTTCTTTTTTTCCCTTTTTTTTCTTTTTTCCTTTTTCCCTTTTTTCTTTTCCTCTTTTTCTTTTTTCTTTTTCCCTTTTTTTCTTTTCCTTTTTTTCTTTTTTCTTTTTCTCTTTTTCCGTTTTTTTTCTTTTTTTTCTTTTTTCAATTTCCTTTTTTTTCTTTTTTCTTTTTCTTTTTCTTTTTCTTTTTTTCTTTGTCTGGTCTTCTGCTGCTGTAGCCCATCTGCCTCAAGGTTGGACGTGTTGTGTGTTCAGAGATGCTCTTCTGCAGACCTCGGTTGTAACCAGTGGTTATTTGAGTTACTGTTGCCTTTCTATCAGCTCCAACCAGTCTGTCCATTCTCCTCTGACCTCTGGCATCAACAAGGCATTTTGTCCCACAGAACTGCTGCTCACTGGATATTTTCTCTTTTTGGGACCATTCTCTGTAAACCCTAGAGATGGTTGTGGGTTCAAATCCCAGTAGATCAGCAGTTTCTGAAATAGCAGTTGGACAGGTGTACATCTATGTCTGTATATTAACAAAACAAACAAAGATTCAAAACAACAAGATGAAAATGTTGAATATGCTCAGACAGACTGTGGGTAGGTCAGCCTAAGAAATACAAAAACACCAAATTAAACACCAACAGTTAATGAGCACACACACACACACACACACACACACACACACACACACACACACACACACACACACACACACACACACACACACACACACAGGAGTGAGGAGCTTCAGCTTCTTTTAAACCCAGAGAAAATATTTTTCCCTGAACGATTAAACGAACTCAAAGAACCTGGAGTCTAAACTGTTTGGATCAGTGTGTGTGTGTGTGTGTGTGTGTGTGTGTGTGTGTGTGTGTGTGTGTGTGTGTGTTTATCTCTAATGAGTCTGTTTGTGTTTGTCACCAACAAAGAGGCTGAAAGCCGTTAATGAACCTGTTTATATTCCCTCGTCTCTCACTCTCAGGTGGACGTTGAATAATCAGAAACTGCTCCAAGTTTGTCAGAGTGAAACTCATTAGTCACAGTAACAACACACACACACACACACACACACACACACACACACACACACACACACACACACACACACACAGGTGGAATAAAGCTGCTGCAGAGTGAGTGACAGACTGACTGACGGAGGATTAAACCTCAGATTAACTGATTAACGAGGCGTTAGCGTTGATTACAGTCGGTTTATTAAGACGTTTGGAGGAATCAGAGCTGGATCCTGACGCTCAGTCTCTGCTTCATCAAACACGTCGGATCAGGAACACGGGGACACGTGCTCAAAAACAAAAACAGCGTGGAGACTGTTTCTGCTTTAGTCGAGTTTAGAAACCTGTTCCTGCAGAAACCTGGAGCTGAGCCAGGAGCCTGAGGGAGAAAGGAAGAGGCTCATGAGCCCCCTGAACACCAGACTCTAACCCTGTACTTTGACCCTTAAACCCTTAACTGTGACCCTCTAACACCTCGCTCTAACCCCAACCTTAACTCTCTTACCCGATCTATGACTCTCAAATCCTAGACTATGACCCTCTAACCCAAACCTTAAACCCTATTACTGCAAACTCTTATCCTCTAATCCCGTACAATGACCCTCCTGCCCCAAACTATGACCCTATTACCCCAAACTCTAACCCTTTAATCCCAAACTATGACCCTATTACCCCAAACTCTAACCCTTTAATCCCAAACTATGACCCTATTACCCTAAACTCTGACCCTTTAATCCCAAACTATGACCCTATTACCCCAAACTCTGACCCTTTAATCCCAAACTATGACCCTATTACCCCAAACTCTAACCCTTTAATCCCAAACTATGACCCTATTACCCCAAACTCTTACTATCTAACCCCAAAGTTTAAACTTCCTTTCCTCAAGCTCTAACAATCCTACCTCGTACCCCTAACTATGACCTTCTAACAACTAACTCCAACCCTCTAACCCCAAAGTCTTGCTCCCTATCCCCAGACTTAAACCCTAAACTCTAATTTTTATCCTCTAACCCCTCAGACCTTATAACCTCTGTATCGAACGCCCAAGCTCAAACTTTCTAACCTCAAAACCCCAACCCTTACCCTCCAACCCATAATGCTAGCTCTAACCATCTAACTATGACCCTGAACTCTTACACCCCTTACTCTGACCCTCTGACCTTAACTTTAACCTTCTGACCGTTAGCTCTAACCCTCTGACCCTGAACTCTAAACTCTAACCAACCCTAACCCCTGACTCTGACCTCCTCTAACACTGAATCCCTGACAGCTTCACTTCAGCCACCGTCTCCTTAAGAAACTCAAACCTTCAAATTTAGTATTTACTTAAAAAAAAAATCAAAAACACGATCCTGCTGATTCTGAAACATGAGGTTCAGCTGATGAACGGGATCCGGTCTGAATCATTTAATCTTCTTCAGAGATTTTATTCCAGCTTTAAAATGTTGATCAACTTGTTGATATGTTCAGCTGTTAGCATGTTGTTAGCATGCTAAAAGTCATGCTAACGTACAGTGAACAGGTGGATTCAGGGTCTTTCTCACCCTGTCAGGATTCTGATTTGCATCATGAACAGGGGTCAAAGTGGAGGGGTTGCTACTGTCGGGGTACGGCTTTGACCACTAGCTTAGAGTGGCACCACTTTGTTATTTATCCCAGCATGCTTTGCACAGTGAAACAGCTGAAGTAGATATGTCATCAGGTCATGAGTAGACTCTGATGTGAGGGTCATGATGAAGCTTTGGTTGCCATGACGCCATCGCTGTTCTCCACGCCCTGAAACAGAGTAAAGGTTATTCTGTCAGGTTTACGTCTGTAAATAATGACGAGGTTTGATGCTGTGGGTCGGTGTTTTCAGTCCTGCTCAAACATTTCCCTCCATCCTCTCTGTTCCTCTCTGTTCCTGTCTGTTTCTGTCTCTGCCTCACAAAGCTCCACGCTCGCTCTGAGAGTCTAAAATAACTCACCAAACCGTCACCGGCTCAGGTTTCAGACCCTCTCTCTGAGTCTGTGTGTGTGTGTGTGTGTGTGTGTGTGTGTGTGTGTGTGTGTGTGTGTACTTGAAGTTCCCAGCCTCCTGCCAGCAGCTGCCTCACGTGCACACTCCCACCGCTCGCTGTGCACGTCAGAAGGCACAGAAATAGACGAGCTGTAACGTTGAAGCTCAGGGGAAGGTGAGAGCAGAGAGGAGTGATCAGAGGATTTTACCTGACGACATCAGAGGATCCTTCTTTAACGAGTTATATGATCGTCATATGATGGTTATATGATCATTATATGATCATTATATGATGGTTATATGATGGTTATATGAGCGGTGAGTCACGGGCTGAGGGATCAGACGTGTTGGTACCTGTGGGAACAGTCAGTGATCACCTGCAGCGCAGAGACTGATAATCTGACAGAGAAAATCAAGACTTACTTTTTATTCTTCATCCACTTTAAGTCTAAGGAAACTGTAAATAAGTGGTGAAACCAGAATTTCTCTTCATAAATGTTTAATTTTTGGATAAATGATAAATTATATAACTGTAGTGAAACAAACAGGTATCCACAAAAGTCACACACATTGGTCTGAGCGCTCACTTCCTGTCTGAAAAGATGATCCATGTTTTTCCGTGCATGCAGGGAGTTTAGTTAGCGGTTGTTAGCAGGCTTGCAGCATCAATTTTCATAAAACTGTGTTTGCACACGTGCTCTCAATTTGCAGTGGAAAACAAGAGCAAAACGTCTTTAAAAGCTCAAACTTCTGTTATGATGAGAAACAATCTGCAGAATTTAAAAATGAAGCCAAATCTTCTGCACCTTAAAATGTCGAAAACAAAACACAGACGCTGCAAAAATATGAACCATGCAACATCACAACCAAGCAAAGGAGGATTAAAACAGACAAGAGGCAACAAAATAACACATTATTTCCAGCTTTCTCTGGCCGTTTCTTTCATCAATGCAGGGTTTTGTTGTTGCACTGCCTCTAAAGCTGCAGCCCTCTCTCCTGTGTCAGACCATGCTGGGGCTGTTGCAGTTTCCTGAACCCGTCTATGACTGAACCAACGCTCTGTAGAAATGTTTTTAACTGCATTTGATTAAAGCTGGAAGGTGTTTCTGGTCTCAGGAAGTTTGAACAGTTAAAATCTTTGTTTGGACTTTAAAGTCGGTGTAATCTCAGTCAGCCAGGCGTCCATCTGTCAGACCATAAACTGCTGCTCCACAGGAAGGAGCAGGAAACAGGGACTGATCTCAGTATAGTTTGAAAAAGAACAAACTCAGTTTGTGGATCAGGATTCAGTTTTGATGAAGTTGAAGTTTTTTCTAGTGTGATTGCTCCAATTGTTTAAGGACTCAGCAGAAAAAAGGGTTTCTGTTTTTTCTGACTCAGATCTGAGTCTGCTTTAGCGTGCGCTTGGACTCGAGAAAGGATTTTTTTTTTCTCCCAAGAGGGTTTAAACCAGCCAAGTGCATTTTTCCACCCAAGGGGGCGCTGTAGCTTACATTTTAGCTCCCATTAGACCACTTTAGCATGTGGTTTTGTTCCCCAGAGAGGGCGCTGTAGTGTGGATTTTAACTGTTGATACACAAATCATTGTTAATGTGTTTTTTTTTTATGTGTTTATGTGTTTTTTTAATGTTTGTTTCACATTCTGTCAAGTGTCTTTGAGTCCTTTGAAAAGTGCTTTACAAAATAATTTTATTATTGTTATTATTATTATTATTATTATTATTATTATTATTATTATTGTTATATTGTTAGCATAACAATGCTAACAATTATAGTTAAATAATTATTTAATAAATAATAATGATGATAATAATAATAATAATAATAATAATAATAATAATAATAACAACAATAATCATAATAAAAGTAAAAATAATAATTATATTAAATTATATTATTATTATTATTATTATTATTATTATTATTATTATTATTATTATTATTATTATTATTATTATATTGTTAGCATAATAATGCTAACAATTATAGTAAAATAATCATTTAATAAATAATAATAATAATAATAATAATAATAATAATAATAATAATAATAATAATAATAATAATAACACTAATTATAATAATAGTAATAATAATAATTATACTAAATTATATATTATTATTATTATTATTATTATTATTATTATTATTATTATTATTATTATTATTATTATTATTATTATTGATATTTTGAGGTAAAACTTGTACCACACATTTAAATTATAAACACAAAAGTCTTTTTGTCTGCTTAAACACAGGCAAACTTTAACCATTTCTTATTTCAGACAGCTCATTTATCAGGACTGTGTCATGGTTTGGGTTTTTCTGGGTTTCCTTGTGTTTTTGTCTTTGTGTGTTTCTTTGTTAGTCTGTTCTTGTTCTGTGTCTCTTTGTTAATCTTCATTTTTCTTGTTGAATGTCCTGTGTCTCTTGTTTTTGTCTTTAGTTTGTGCTTCTTGTGGTTCTGGTTTGGTTCTTGTCCTGTGTGTGTCTTTTTGGTGTTTCTGCGTTGTGTACTTGGTCTCTGTCTGAGTTTCTCTGTGTTTGGTTTAGCTCAACTTATGTGTCTCTTGTGGTTGATTGCTCCTCATGTGTTTCACCTGTGTCTTGTTTCACACCTGTGTTTGATCACTCCCTTCAGTCTGTAAAGTCTCTGTGTTTCCTTTGTTCTCTGTTGGTTTATTGTCTGCTGTCGCTGTTTCCTCACGTCTCGCGTGTTCCCTGTCTCTTGGATTCCCTCTCGTGAGTTTTCTGGTGTTTTTGTTTTTTTTTCTTTGGTTTTGAGTTTTTGGATTAACACTGATTTTGGAGTTTAGTTAAGATAAAAGTAATTTAGTTTCAATCTGTGGTCTGGGTCCTCCTTTCTTTGTTCTTACCTGAGATTCCTGACAGATTGCTCATCAGAAAAACTTAGTTTGGTTTATTCTAAAAGTTAAACCAGGTGTAGAGTTTTTTGTTATCACTAAATTTATAACTTTATGGTTTAAAGTTTTGCTGCTGCTCCTTCCCTGATGTGAATCCTTTCACTGTTTATCTGAGCAGACAAAAACAACATGTGGAGTCCTCCAAGGCTCCATCCTGGGGCCTCTCCTGTTTAACGTCTATATGCTCCCACTGGCTCAGATTATAGAAAACAACAAAGTCAGTTAGCATCTTTATGCTAACGACACACAGTTATACGTCACAGGACTTTAACAAACACATGAAGACAGTTAGAAAGTTGGCTTCCTGTCATTTAAAGAGTGTGTGGAGGATTAACAGACTGATGAGTCAGCAGGACCTGGGAAAACTGGTCCATGCTTTCTTGTTTTTTTGCCGATTTGTTTTGCTACATTGTGTTTATTTTTATGTTTGTTTGTTTTTGATGTGTTTTACTTGAAGTCCTGTGAACTGCCCGCTGAATGAGCTTTATAAATAAACTCGTCTTTAAGACCAAGCGGACAGATCTGACCTTTGAGTGCAGAGACGCTCCTGTTTAAGACAGAATTAAACGATAATTAAAAGTTCATTAAACGGCTGAACTCTTCACCCTGATGAATCATCGTCCCCTCAGAGAGACGGAGGAAGAAAAGACAGGATTTCTGACTCCCACGTCCTCTTTCTCCGCTCTGACGCTCAGCGGCAGATTACTGAGGTCATTCATCCCAAATTTGTTTCCCTGACAAAAAACATCTATTTCTGCTGCGCGTGTTTGAACAGAGCCTATATCTCTGTGTGTGTGTGTGTGTGTGTGTGTGTTTGTCTGTTGCATAATCAGTGTTTGTGTCTCACTGGAGGACGTCTTTTTCTGTTGACGCCAGGACGCTGCTGGACGGCGAGCCAGGGGACAGATCTCGTTACTCTTCTGGACGCTACAAGTGAGACATTCAGTGTGACCATACACACACACACACACACACACACACACACACACACACACACACACACACACACACACACACACACACACACACACACACACACACACACACCTCTGCTCTTATATAATGATGCGCTCCTGAAGTGTTGGGACGGATTCCCTGACACAGAACCTGGACCAGAGCTGCTGGATCAGCCCACACTGACCCCCCACGCTGATAAAACCCAGTCCTGCTCCTGGGTCCTTTCAGAATAAGAGCTTTTATTTTGAAAGGGACACACAGACATGTTACACACACACATGAAGTCCCGCTGTGTGGAGACAGATTGGTGTGTGTGAGCATCTCAAGCTGCTCATGATGGTGATGACATCATCGAGCAGCCGTGGCGATGACCGATGTGAAAAGAGCAACTGTCCCCCGATCTGGATCCTCTTCAGTCTGGATCAGAGAGTGACCCACACACTTCCTGTCAGAGAACAAAGACTCAAAGACTCAGGGTTGTCTCCTCTTTCTGGAAGTTTCTATTGTTTGTGATGAAGACGTGACTCTGAACACGTCGTGTGTTTGTTTTAAAATGAATAAAGATCAGATCTTATTTTTAACTTTTCTTTGTTCAAGTCAACTTTTTCCCAGATCCAGCTCCACAAGCTACACTTTGAAACCTAACAACAAGCTAACTTTGAGAATTAGCCTTTAGCCTGTGTCTAAGCATTAGCTTTTAGCTTGTGTTTTTACTTTTAGCTCATGTTTATTGCCTTTAGCTTGTGCTTTAGCTTTAAGGTTATGTTTTAGCCTTTAGCTTGTGTCTTAGCCTTTAGCTTGTGTTTCAGCCTATAGCTCATGCTAAAGCTTTTAGCTTATTTTTTTGCCTTTAACCTATTTTAAAGCCTTTAGCTCACTTCAAAGTCTTTAGTCTGTGTTTTTTAGCCTCAAGCTTATATTTTAGCCTTTGGCCTGTGTCCTAGCCTTTAGCTTGTATTTTAGCCGTTAGCTGGTACCTTGACTTCGAGCTTATTTTTAGCCTCTAACGTATGTTCTAGCCTTTAGCTCTCATTAAGCCTTAAGCCTGTGTTTTAACTTTTAGCTTAAGTTTTAGCCTTTAGCCTGTGTCTAAGCCTTAAGTCTTGTGCTTATGCTTCGGCTTATGCTTTAGCCTTTAGCTAATGCTAAAGCTTTTAGCTTATGTCTTAGCCGTTTACCTATGTTTTAGCCTTAAGCTTATGTTAAAGTCTTTAGCCTGTGTTTTTTACCTTTTAGCTCGTGTTTTAGCCTTTAGCTCATGATTTAGTCTTTAGCTTGTGTTGTAGCTTTTAGCTTATATTTTAGCCTTTAACCTTCGTTCTAGCCTTTAGCTCTTGCTAAGCCTTAAGCCTGTGTTTTAGCTTTTAGCTTAAGTTTTAGCCTTTAGCCTGTGTCTAAGCCTTAAGTCTTGTGCTTATGCTTCGGCTTGTGCTTTAGCCTTTAGCTAATGCTAAAGCTTTTATCTTATGTTTTAGCCTTTTACCTATGTTTTAGCATTAAGCTTATGTTAAAGTCTTTAGTCTGTGTTTTTTACCCTTTAGCTCATGATTTAGCCTTTAGCTTATGCTTCAGCTTTTAGTTTATGTTTTATTTTTTTAGCTAATGTTTTAACCTTTTGTGTCATGGTTTGGGATTTATTTTGTTTGCGTATTCGAGGCTCTGAGTTTCTGTCAGTGATTCTTGTTTCTTGTGTTGATCCTGGTTTTTCTTGTTGAGTTTTCTGTGTCTCATATTTTTGCTCTCAGTGTGTGTTCCTTGTGGTTTTGATTTGGTTCCTGTCATGTGTGTGTCTTTTTATAATTTTTAGTGTTTCTGTGTCTTTACCGTATTTAGTCTCTGTGTTTAGTTTCTCTGTGTTTGGTTTGGTTCTCCTTGTGTTTCCCTCCTTGTTGGTTGCTCCTCATGTGTTTCACCTGTGTCTAGTTTCACACCTGTGCTGATCTCTCCCCTGTCTGTAAAGTCTCTGTGTTTCCTTTGTTCTGTTACTTCATTGTTTTCTGTCAGTGTACGCTGAGTTTCCTCTGCATCTTGGTTTCTCCCGTGAGTTTTCTTGTGTTTTTGGTTTTGCTTCTTTGGTAGAGTTTTTGTTTTTGTTTCTTTGGTAGAGTTTTTGTTTTTGTTTCTTTGGTAGAGTTTTTGGTTTTGTTTCTTTGGTAGAGTTTTTGGTTTTGTTTCTTTGGTAGAGTTTTTGGTTTTGAGTTTTTGGATTTTGAATTTAGTTAAATAAAACCTTTCTGTGTTCCATCTGCGATTGGGTCTTTCTCCTTTGTTTTTCTGGTGTTCTCATAACATTTAGCTGGTGTTTTAGCCTTTAGCTCGTGTGTTAGCCTTTAGCTTGTGCTCTATCTCTCTCCTGTTTGTTTTTCTTCTGCTCTTCTGTCCTTTTTCTGTCTGACAGTTAGGCTCCAATGTAGATTTTATTGTCAATGATTTTATTGATTTTTTTTTTTTCATTTAACCATTCTGTTCATCAAAGCTAATTTTTTGTTTATGTGTGTAATTATTGAAGAGGGTAGGAGGGCCAGAGCGTGGGCTCGGACTCATCCGTTGTTAACCTGTGACAGTTTGTTTGACTTGAACCTTTTCCAGTCACTCAGCTTACAGACTGTTATTCGTCTGTCTGTTCTGGGAGTTTACTTTCATGTGTCTGAGTGAAGACTGTTTTTACTGTTTTAATCTTTGTTAATTAATCCACCAGCTCACATTTTTCTGAACGAGATATAACTTTTCTCTCAGTCAGAAACTTCTTTGCCTGTTCATTTGTCAGGTGTTTGTGTTCATTTCAAACACTTCCAGCCTGATTTTTGTCTCAGATTATCTTTTAAAAAAAGATTGTTTTCTGTCTTTGTGAGGTGACTGTGACTCAGAAAGAAATATCAGATATTTCTGCCAGACTTCCACAAATAACCTCGTTAGGTTTGGAGTTGTTGGAGTTACAGAGACATACGTCATCACCTGCCTGTTCGCTCACAGCGCGTGCTCTGGATTCTCACCTGCAGCGTTCACAGGTAAGTTAGAGACGCTCTGACCTCACTGAACAATCTGTTGATTTACTTTTAAGTTTGGTTTTGATTTACAAACACCTTCCTCTGGTCTCAGACTCAGAGCGTAGACTCTGTGGTCCTGATGCTGGCCTCGTACTTCCTGTTACGCGTTGAGTTTACTCTGAGGTTATGTGGGAGACGGTGAACACTGCAGATTATTTTCACTGCGTTTAAAGCGTTTAGCTCTGAGACGGGACAGGAAGTGGGACGGCAGCAGATCAGAGCGTGAAGCTGCGTTCAGAGCCGCAAATAAACCTGACAGGCCTCCTCTGGTTCTCCTCGCTCTGCTCCCTCTGAATATGAACAGTCCGTGTTTTCTCAGCGTGCAGAAATGGCTGCTCATCTCATCTCTCCGACCATCTGCAGGGTTTTTATTTTTGCTGTTTCTACATTTGCCATCCTCTCTGCACAGCTTGACTCCTCCTGCACCTCCTGCTGCCTCCTGGATGATGGAGGCGCAGAGAGGCTGCAGATCTCACAGAAATAAACAGAGCGCTGTATTTCCAGCCGGACTCCAAAGATATCTCATCTTTCATCTCTCTCTGTTTCTCTTCATTCATTCCTCCTGTCGTTCCCAGACTGTCTTCATCCTGACAGTCTATCTGTGATCGTCTGAGTCGTGGCAGCTGTGTGCAGGACTTTGACCCGTCTGATAAACTGCGCGTGAGTGAAAATGTGTCGCACAGAATCGATTCTTGATGATGGAGTTAATCTGTTTCTCCTCTTCCTCCTCTCAGCTGTGATATAAAAGCAGATCTGCTTCCTCATCACCCAGACTTCCCCCAAACAGCCTCTTCCTCCCTCATTCCCCTCCTCCCCCCCTCCTCTGCAATAACCAGCTTTTTGATGACACAGTGTTGAGGCAGACTTCCTGTAAGTGCAGCAGCGCCGTCATATCCAGACTCATTAGATAATGGAGCTAATACAGTGATGGAGCAGATAACGCTGCCCTCAGCGCCACACTTTTACACAATGTGGAAAACACAGATTCAGGACGTTTCCTGGACAGCTGCAGCCGTTTCAATCTGCTGGAGGCGATGAATCAACGTTAAAGCAACTCTTTAAAAACTCTCCTTCAGAAAGAGAAACACTGCGAAGTCATCATCTTCACAGAGCTGTGGCTGTCCTCTCTCAGAGACTGTGTGGTTCCTCAGAGCGGGATGAGCAGCCTGCAGCAGGTTACAGCGAAGCCCACTCTGGGAGCCCAAACGCACGTTTCACTGCATGTTTGGGTTTTAAAAGTGAGCCACAGAGTCATCTTCAAGCCAAAAGGGACATTAAAGTGCCCGTAGGGAGCCAAATGTGCACTGAAGTGTCCCTTTGGGTTTGAAAAAAGCCTGTCATAGTGCCCTTTTGGGATCCAAAATGGGCTCAAGTGCTCTCTTGGGATCCAGACTGCTAATAAGTGCCAACTTGGGAATCAGAATGCCAATGTAGTGCCCACTAAGAAGGCAAAATACCTGCTAAAGGGCCCTTTAGGGATCCAAAACCATACTAAAGTACCATCTTGAGGGCACACTTGGGAGCCAAAATGTGTTGCAGCGCCTTTTTGAGATCCAAAAAGTGAATCAAAGTGCCATCTTGGTAGCCAAAATGTGCTTAAGTGCCCTCTTGGGGGCAAAACTACAAACTAAAGTGCCCCTTTGGGATCCAAAATGGGCTCAAGTTTTTCCCTGTAACTCACAGACTGCTAAAAGGCCCTTTTGGGATCCAAAACTGTACTTAAGTGCCGTTTTGCAACTTGAGGGGTTAATGAAGTGCCATCTTGAGAGCACACTTGGAAGCCAAAATGTGCTACAGTGCCCCTTTGGGAGGCGGGACACCAACAAAGTGTCCACTTGGGAATCAAAATGCCTATAAAGTGCCTTTTTTGGGATTTAAATAACTCACTTGAACGCCCTCTTGGGGGCAAAACTGCACACTTCAGTGGCCCTTTGGGTTTGAAAAAAATGTGTCAGTGCCCTTTTGGGATCCAAATGCGCTCAAGTTCTTCCTGAAACTCAAAGACTGCTGATTAGTAACATCTCGGGAGCCAGAATGCCAATGTTTGCCCAGTAGGACTGCTAAAGGGCCCTTCTGGGATCCAAAACTGTACTAAGGGGCCATTTGGGGACCTAAAGGCTTATTAAAGTGCCATCTTGAGTGCACAATCGGGTTCTAAAATGTGTTGTAGTGCTCTTTTGGGATCCAGACAATGAACCAAATTGTCATCTTGGGAGTCAAAATGCCCACCAAGTGCCCTTTTGGGATTAGAAAAACAAACTTAATTGCACGCTTGGGTGCCAAAATGTGCTCAAGTGTCCTCTTGCAGGCAAAACTGCACACGAAAATGCCCCTTCTAGTTTGAAAAACCATGTCAGTGCCCTTTTGGGATCCAAAATGGGCTCAAGTTCTTCCTGAAACTCACAGACAGCTGATAAGTAACATCTTGGGAGCCAGAATGCCAATGTGGTGCCCACTAGGAAGGCAAAATACCTGCTAAAGGGCACCTTTGGGATCCAAAACTGTACTTGAGTGCCATTTTGGGACCTAAAGGGTTAACAAAGTACCATCTTCAGTGCACACTAGGGAGCCAAAATGTGTAGAAGTGCCTTTTTTGGATCCAAAAAGTGAACCTAAGTGCCATCTTGGTAGCCAAAATGTGCTTATGTGTCTCCTTGGGAGGCAGAACGTAAATAAAGTGTCCACTTGGGAGTCAAAATGCCCACTAAGGGCCCGACTAAAACGCCCTTTCGGCAGCCAAAATGTGTTAAAGTGCCCTCTTGGGGGCAAACCTGCACACTAAAGTGACCCTTTGGGTTTGAAAAAAGTGTGTCACAGCGCCGTCTGTGGGTCGAATGCGTGCTGACTCTAACCTGCCTTCTTTGCTGGTTAAACATGTCTGAAGCTCCTGGAAACACGTGGTTTAGTTTGGTGCTCTGTTCGTCGTGTGCTCACTTCTCTTTCTCCCGTGCCCTTCAGAAATCCTGCGCGCCCGCTGCGGTACAGTACCTGGATATGCAGATCCCATGCTCACAGACAGAGCGTGCTCTAACGAGCTGCGTTATTAATGATCCTCGTCCTGCACCAGGCTCGGCTGCTCCGGTAAAATATCTGCTGTCAGAAATGTTTGAGCGCTCCTTCATCGGTCTCTGAGTTTTAATGAGCGGCTCACGTCGACACGCTGCGTCACGCCTCCTGGATCAGACCTGGTCCTGGTTCACAGAGAGGAGTTTAATCCAATGAGCTGAGCTGCATTAAACTTTATATTATATTTATTATAATATATCTTATTATATTTATATTTCACAGTGATGGACTCAGAGTTTGATGTGTTCCTCTGGTTTAATCTGATCTGTTGTTTTAAAGAGCTGGTCTCTCCACGTCGGAGCGTCCTGAGGATAAACACTCAGAGTCAGTGAGGTCATCTAAATCACTTCCTGAAACTCACTTTACAGACCTCACACTGACTTCATCATTTTAATTTAATCCATCCCTCCTCCTTTAATCACTTTATTTCCTTATTCATCATTTTCTGCTGTAAATGCATTTTTGATAATACATTTTTATTTCTCCTCTTTTTGCCTTTTAGCTCTTTTAATAATTTTGTTTTAATGTCTTTAACTGTTTTTATGGAGTATTTTATCCTTTCCTTTGTTTCTACCATCACACAGATTAATCTGATCCATCAGGCTGGTAACGGCCCTACCTGAGGGGGTGTGTCTTCATGTTCAGTTTGTTTTGCGTAGGAAGTTTTCCAGAGTTTGGTTTTTGGAAGAATTGTTGGATTTCTTTTCTGGACTTTGAGTTTTGTTGTTGCTGTGACCCCTGACTGACGCAGCGATATTTCCCCTGAGCCCCGTCCATCCTGTGACCAATCAGCATCGGAGCAGCAGGAAGTGGGTTAAGTGAAGCTAATCTAATATTCTGGTGATGAAGACAGAGAACGGCTTTAATGACATTAATTCAGATGAACCGTAGAGGAGGAGGGCTGCGGCGTGCACGCGGCCTTGGCGTCAGGTGATATTTCTGCAGTAAGCATCAAATAAAGACCAGTCTATAACTGAAGGCTCGGATGTTTCCTCGCACAGCGGCAGCAGCAGCTCGTGAGGACCAGCTGCTGCTGTTCATTAGTCTCCAGCCTGTCGACCAATCAGAGGAGGAACTGTCGGCTCCCTGCTGTGAGGGTCTGACACTCTGACGCGTGAATTAATCCTGATAATGAGACGTTTGTGGACGTGTGATTCATGTTCTTTACACCCAGACGTTAAAGTTCAGCAGAGGAAGGAGGAGCTGAGAGTCAGCAGAGCTTTTCACTGACAGTTTGTGTTTCTCTGCACGTCCAGGCGGCGCTCTGAGGCCCTGAGTCTAACCTGACAGACTTTCTCCTCCTTTCTCCTCCTTTCTCCTCCTTTCTCCTCCTTTCTCCTCTTTCCTCAGACGTGTGCATCATGTCTCTGTCGCCCAGTCCTCCATCTTTACCCCCTCCTCTCTGATCCTCTAGGATCCGTCTGCCGTCTATCCTGGTGTCAAACATCTATCATCTCTGTCCGCTCTGATTCTCACTGCTCCACATACACGTCAGCCTGATTCGCTCTGACTCTTTATTTCCCATCATGCCTCTCTGTGACGAAGACTTGGACACAGAAAAATTAATCTGGTGCAGAAATGATCAGGAGCAACAAACGTCTGAGTGATCTCAGCAAAGCAAAGGTCGTTTTGGTTCTTCTGGGGATTTTGAAGCAGCTCTTTGACTTTTCTGCATGTTTATTGTGTCTTTGAGCATTTAGGAGAAAAACTTGGTGTTAACATCAGCCCTTCAGGATTTGATCGGAGAAGCTGCTGAAATGAAAAGTCTCTCAAAGTGAATATTAATTTTCGTTATATAAATCACAGCTCTACCACAGCGCAGCTAAGGTTGAAAAATGAACGAACAAATCTTTTCAGTGATTCAGTTCAGTTCGTTCACCCAGATCAGGAGTCTGCAACCTTCACTGTTATAAGAGCCTTTTTATGTCAGCTCACCTGGATTAAAGTCATTCAGGAGCCACAGAATCTACTTTACCCTCACAATAAAGACGACAACATGAAAAAAAATCCATACATAGTCAAAAGCTGGTGAATAATTATCTAAACATGAAGTTCTATGGAAGTTATGTAATTGTACATGTGATGTATAAGTTGTTGTTTAAAAAAAATTAAATAAATACAAATAAATGATAAATTATAAATCAATGATACTACAAAATTTAAAAAAAAAAATCAAATTTAAAAAATCTGAAAAAAAAATTCAGAAATTGACAAAAGATTAAAAAAAATCAAATTTCAAAAAATATCTTGAAATATTTTCACAAATGTTATTTATATTTTTATGTACAAAATAGTTATCACACACATTTTCAAAGAGTTTCAAAGTTTTTAAAGGAAAACTTGAATTTGGAGGTTTTTAACCTAATGTGATTGAACATGTGATGTACAAGTTGTTTAAAAAAATAAAATAAAAAATAAATAAAAAAATAAAATATATAAATTAATAATACTACAAAATTTCAAATCTAGTTTCAAAAATCTGAAAAAAATTCTAAAAATTTAAAAATTTCAGAAATTGACAAAAGATTCAAAAAATTCTAATTTTGAAAAAAATGAAAAATATTTTCACTATTTTTAATTTTTTAAAAAAATGTAAAAATGTAAGAAAAAAAAGATTTTAAATACATTTTCAAAGAGTTTCAAATTTTTTAAAGAAAACTTCAATTTGAAGGTTTATAATTTAATGTGATTGTTCGTGTGATGTATAAGTTGTTTAAAAAATAAATAAATAACAAAATATATTTAAATAAATAATACTACAAAATTTTTAATAAAATAATGTAATTTTGAAATTCTGAAACCAAATTCTAAGAAATAATAAATTTTAAATATTTACAAAAGATTAAAAAAGAAATCTTTTTTCCAAAATTTAAAAATATTCTTAGATTTTTTTTAAATTTAAAATATTTGTAAAAAATGTTTAAAGAATGTAATTATACACGTTTTCAAAGAATTTCAAAATTTCTGAAAGAAATCTTAAATTTGAAGGTTTTTAACTTAATGAAATTGTACATGTGATGTATTGTTTTTTTAATTTTAATTTGTCTACAAACGTTTCAAACAATTTTTAAGTTTCAAAAATTTTGCACAAATTTCAAAGTTTTTTGAAAGAAAACTTGAATTTTAACAAAATGTTAACGCATGATTTTATTTAGTGTCAGTGTCTTTAATCATCAATACCCTGTGGAAGAAAAAAAAAAAAATTTGAATAATATTTTTTAAAGCTACAAGGGGCCACTGCAGACGAGTCAAAGGGCCACATGAGGTTTCAGAGCCACAGGTTGAAGACCCCTGATCCAGATGTTTCTTTCGTTTTGAACAAAATGTTCATGAGCAGCAGCTACAGATCCCACGCCACCAGGCGACCGAAGTTTCTTCCCCTTTCCTTCAGCGCTCTGAGTGTCCTTCTTCCTCTGTAAACTCCACCAAACATCGTGGTCTCTGAGGATCTCTGGGCTTTCTGAAGGCAGGGTCTTTCTGAAGACCCCTCATGACCTCTCTGGTCAGAGCTGACGCTGTTTTTGGGTTCCTCTCGTTATTTCCTCTTGTTGCAGACAGATTGATGAAGAGCAGATCGTCATCCTCATCTTTTCCTGAGCTGTGGTTTAAAATAGAGATGTTAGAAACAGGAACAGAGACAAACTGCTGCGACTGTAACAGAGAGGGACTTTTACTCCGAGGAGGAGGAGGAGGAGGAGGAGGACATCATGTTAGTATGTCCGTCTGCACACTCATGTATATTTCAGTTCCCCTCATTGACTCTGTCTCCATCCATTATTAAAGCCCCATCAGTCAGCGTGTCAGTCAGAGCCCGACGCCACGCGCTCAACCACGTTTCAACCAGAGCCGCGCTATTCTGGGGTCAGAGGCGGCGAGCAGGTACCTGCTGTCATCGCTCATTCAGAAACATTCATTATCCTCCTGCCAGACGCCTCGTCTCTGCACCTTCATCTCTGGATCCTCCTCTTCCTCCTCACGCTGTATTTTTAGCTCCTGCTGCGGAGCGTGGAGCTCAGCCTGTTAGAGGAGAGGAGGGAGATCAGCAGGAGGTCTACAGGAGGGACAGGAGGTCTACAGGAGGTCTACAGGAGGGACAGGAGGTCTACAGGAGGGACAGGAGGTCTACAGGAGGTCTACAGGAGGGACAGGAGGTCTACAGGAGGTCTACAGGAGGGACAGGAGGTCTACAGGAGGTCTACAGGAGGGACAGGAGGTCTACAGGAGGTCTACAGGAGGGACAGGAGGTCTACAGGAGGGACAGGAGGTCTGAAGGAGGGACAGGAGGTCTACAGGAGGGACAGGAGGTCTACAGGAGGTCTACAGGAGGGACACACGCTGAGAGAGGAAAAACAACCTTTAGCCCCACTCCACTTCAGGAGGAGAAATCCTCCCTACAGGAGGTTGAGGGTGAACGCACAGCTTCCTGGATGTGCTGTCATCACTCTGATAAAACAATAAAAACTGATTTCTTTAACTCAGATTCACACGTCGGCACTCAGACGGTGTTTTTGACTGGTTAGTCTGTTTCCTGTGGAGGAAGACGCAGATTGTCAGACGTGTTCAGACGGAGCAGAGACAAACTCTGGGCCCAGAACATTCAGACTTGTTGCTCTTTTATTTTTAGATCAGATCGAAACCGACCAACAGGAGGCCGTGCTGGAGCCGCCAGGCTGCGAGCAACATGTTATGTCATGTGTCTGGATGGACATCCTGTGCTGAGGAGGTCTGGAGCGTGGAGACGAGTCGATGCTGAAACCACCAACGAGGAAAAGACAGAAAGAAAGAAGGAAACTCAGGGTCAGAGATTAACCAACAAAACAATTCAAGACGAGAGTTAAACTGTGGCTGGTGGAACAAAGAAAGAAAAAGAAACAACCTCGCCACGCCACGCCACGCCACGCCACGCCACGCCACGCCACGCCACGCCACGCCACGCCACGCCACACAGTGCACAGCAGAGACAAGAGGAGCAACACAACGCAGGTACGCCAAGCAACGCAACGCCAAGCAATGCAACGCCAATGCAACATAATGCCGAGAACCACAACGCCATGCAACGCAACGCAACAAACTGCAACACTAAGCAAGGCAGAGAAATGTAGAACAGAGCAACGCAACGCCAAGAAACGCAACTCCATGCAACACAACTAAACACAAAGAAAAGCAACACCAAGCAAGGCAAGGCAACATAGAGCAGAGCAACGCAGAGCAACGCAGAGCAACGCAGAGCAACGCAGAGCAACGCAGAGCAACGCAACGCAGAGCAACGCAACGCAGAGCAACGCAGAGCAACGCAGAGCAACGCAACGCAGCGCAGAGCAATGCAGAGCAACGCAGAGCAACGCAACGCAGAGCAACGCAACGCAGAGCAACGCAACGCAGAGCAACGCAACGCAGAGCAACGCAGAGCAACGCAACGTAACGCAGAGCAACGCAACGCAGAGCAACGCAACGCAGAGCAACGCAACGCAGAGCAACGCAAAGCAGAGCAACGCAACGCAGAGCAACGCAGAGCAGAGCAACGCAACGCAGAGCAACGCAACGCAGAGCAACGCAACGCAGAGCAACGCAACGCAACGCAGAGCAACACAACACCATGCAACGCAATGCCAAGCAATGCAGAGCAATGTAAAGCAGCACAACACAATGCAGAGCAAGGCAACGTAGAGCACAACAATGAAACATAACACTACACAGTGCAACGCAACACAATGCAATGCAGATAAATGCAATGCAGAGCAACATGGAGCAACACAACACAGCGCGACACAATGCAGCACAATGTACAATGTCTCTTTAAGGCCCCCTGCTCCACAGACCCCTTCACTCTGATTGGCTGGCCCCTCTGGAGGCCCGCCTGGGGGTGGAGCTGCGAAAAAAACCTTTGTGTTTGAGGCCCCGCCCCTCCAACAAGTCTTAAACCAATCAGCTCCCGAAGTGATGACCTCATTGTTTCAGGGTCAGCTGAAGATCTGGTGGTGGTCTCGTGGTGGTCTCATGGTGGTCTGGTGCTTCTTCAGACCAGTTCACTGACAGATCCAGGTGTTCCTACCTGAGACCACGCCTCAGGCCACCTTCTCCTCTCCTCTCATGAGGCGCTGACTCTTTGCTCCTCCTGATCCTCCTGATCCTCGTTTCTTGGAGTTATCAGCCTGAACAGGCCGAGCAGACATTCAGACAGGAGCCTGACGCCTTCGCTCTGACATCACACTCGATCTTCCACCTGTGAGGAGGCAGATTGGGAGGTTGCTGAGCGCAGCTGCTGGTGACCCCGCGTCCTTTAGAGAAAGAGTCATAACGTTTAATTACTCTCCATCAATCATGCTGTCAGAGCCCGTGCCCTTTTTAAAAAGACTGAATCTCATTTCAGGAGGAAACCTTTTCTTTGACCTCTCTGCGGCGGGCTGCGAGGGGAGGCGGGCTGCGAGGGCGGCATGCTGCGAGGGGCGATGGGCCTCTTCAAAACTCCTGTTTTAACTACAGTGCATCTATCTGGGTCGGACTGTGTGTCAGTGTGTGTCAGTGTGTGTCAGTGTGTGTCAGTGTATGTAAGTGTGTGTCAGTGTGTGTGTCAGTGTATGTAAGTGTGTGTCAGTGTGTGTGTCAGTGTGTGTGTCAGTGTGTGTCAGTGTGTGTCAGTGTGTGTGTCAGTGTGTGTGTCAGTGTGTGTGTCAGTGTGTGTCAGTGTGTGCTGTCCTCCTCCAGATGATGTTGTTCCTGTTAGTGCGTCACTGTGAGTAATCTTCTTCTCATACAGATAAACAGCTCCTCTGTGTGTGTGTGTGTGTGTGTGTGTGTGTGTGTGTGTGTGTGTGTGTGTGTGTGTGTGTGTGATCACAGAGAGCTGAACAGGGGGACGACTTGTCAAAACAGAGAAATAAAACTTTACGTCAAATCAGAGTCTGTGATTCAAACCAAGAACCTGGAGCCACTGATCCACCTGGTGGCTGAAACGAGAATTACATCCTTAAATTTAAAAATGGTTTCCTGGAACTAATGCAACACCTTCCTCCCTGAAACACTAACCGACAACACCAGAGGAATTCATGTGTTTATTTTTTGCCTCTCAGAAATTATTCCATATTTAAGCATCAAGTATTTATTTCTTTTTTTAATGAAACATTTAATTTTATTCAACATCTTTAGTTATTTTTTTTCTTTTCCCTCCCCCCTATTTTCATCATTTAAAGAATGTTTCCACTCGGTAACAGATAAATTAAGCCTCCTGGACTCTGTTCAAACTAATCATCATTAATTCACATAAAGAGAAGTGAAAGTAGCACACCAAATAGTGCATACTTTAAATTATCAATATGTGTTTTATATACTATTATCAAATGTACTGTTATTTTTTTTTTGTCATGATACTTTGAATAATGTTATTCATTTAGTTTTTTCCTTTTTATTTGCTTATGTTAGTCTTTATTACTTTCTCTATCTGTATTATTTCTTTCTTTGTTTTGACAAACCATATGTCAAAATCTTGAAAAATGAAAACAAATATAAAGATAAATAAATAAAACATTAGAAAAATAGTATTTTACATATTTGGTTATCACTTCAGGAAAAAAAGCACAGGAAAAATTTTAAAAAACCTAATTTCTCTCCACAACTTTTATCTCTTGTTTATGGCCCAACACTGACCCCCTGTGGTCACTGGTGTAATTACATCCACCTCATCTCTTACCCTAAAGAAACCCCAGCATACAAAAGGTTAAGATACTCTTTGTTTTATGCAATTTCTTACAGTAAAATGAATTTCAAATTCAGATTTTTTTTCTCATTAACATTTCCAAATATTTGTTAAAAGATTCTTTATTGATTAATAATGTCGGAAGAGGAATGGGACAAAATCATCAACACCACTCAGACTGCTGTCTGTTCATGTCATATATATACTTTTTTTTTCTCGCTTTGCAGCTTCATCAGATATTAATAACACTTCAGAATAAATTAAATTTACATACAGGTAAAATCTCACAGGATGGGCTCTCTTAATTTTCAGAGTATTTTGATGAAAACTGGTCAAAACTGATTTCAGGTAGAAAGATTTCACTCCTTCATCCGGCAACATTTCACAGATGAAACAAACAGGTCGGTGAATAAAATATATGTTTATTGTATGTCTGCTATCAGTGTTGATATATACTAAAAAAATACTTTTTATCATCAAAATCTTTAAAGAATTATTTTTTTATGCTAAAGGTGAAATTTTTACAATTACAAAAATAATTTAAAACATAGAGATAAGTTTAAAACTTAAAAAAATACATGAAGAATGACAGTTATATCAGAAAATAACCAACAAGGGCTCTGAAAAATCTAACCTACGATCACAAATGTATAAAAGTGAGATAACTGATCACTCAGGAAGTCCTCACAGAGCATTTAATGAAAAAATAAACTTTTTATCTCAGGATAATAATCACAACAAAATGTTTTTTTTTTCCAGTTGGACCTGGAAGCTTGAATGTGGCGTAAACATCTTTATTCTGCTGCTGGCCCCTGTGTGGTGGGACAGTCCTCCTCAACTGGATCCTGCAGAGAAACAAAAAGAGACCGAAAAGGTGAAAAAGGTCAAACTGCTGATTTCTTTATGCAGTGAACTGATAATGTTTGGTCCACAAGATGAAAGAAATATCATAAAAAGACAGATTTTACATTTGAAAAACTGGAACCAACAAATGTTTGACACAATTAAACACCTTCAGAGACGCTCGAGCAATTCCCATCTGTCAGTGTTTGAGACTATAAAATACATCATCACTGTTATGACACGTAACAGTGATAACGTCTGTGATGGTAACTTTATTTAAGTCACATGCTATCTGTTAGCGGTTAGCATCTGTCGCAGGGATCTCTTCCACCGCAGAGCCACGCTGACGCCGAGGGTGGAATGGGTAACACCACTGCTCTGATCTGCCTCCTCACACCACACACACCCAGTATGAGGCACTGGGCTGCACTGGGAGAGGAGGCACACACACACACACACACACACACACACACCTATACAGGTTACGGTGGTTTATCGGGGCACTTTTCTCAAACCGGCCCAGTGGTGGTTTACGGGGACCCACCTTTCCCTTTGTCCTAGAGAGGTGCAACAAAGAAAACACTGATCCAAAAAAATTGAGAAAAATTCCTGTCTATTTATGAGTTAAATATTGCGAAAGAATCTCAAGCTATGATCACCTGACATTTCACAGGACTACGAGGACGGGGCGGGAGGAGGCGTTTCCTAGCACAGTGGTGACTCATAGGGACACCCCGGTTTATTGGGACGTATACCACACACATACACAATCTGGACAAAACCCTGGTTTGTAAGAACTACCCTGGTTTGACTGGACACTACCCACACACGCACATGTACACACAAAAAGGACAGAGGCATGGTTTGTAAGGACTTCACTGGTATAACAGGGCACTAACCATACACACAAATATACACACACAATCAGGACAAAACCCTTGTTTGTGAGGACTACACTGGTATAACAGGGCAAGAACCATACACACAAATATACACACACAATCAGGACAAAACCCTTGTTTGTGAGGACTACACTGGTATAACAGGGCACTAACCATACACACAAATATACACACACAATCAGGACAAAACCCTTGCTTGTGAGGACCTCACTGGTATAACAGGGCACGAACCATACACACAAATATACACACACAATCAGGACAAAACCCTTGATTGTGAGGACTACACTGGTATAACAGGCCACTTACCATACACACACACAATCAGGACAATCCTTTGCTTGTGAGGACCATACTGGTTTAACAGGCCACTAACCATGCACACATCAGGACAAAACCCTTGTTTGTGAGGATCCTACTTGTTCAACTGAACATTTAGATGGTAGTCTTATGTAGCAAATCTTTTACTCAAAAAGTACCACAGCATTAGCGCCACAAGTACATCTTTGAAGGGTAAATCAGGAGTTCATCTGGATGAATCTGTCTCCATTTAGCACATTGCCTGCAGTCATGTTAGGCCAGTAGTTTGAGTGACACTGCAGACAAAATATTTTTAAGTGACCGATCAACATGGGTACAAGAAGAATGCAGGCTGGCATTGGTACCTCAGTCATCTGAATTTTCAACAAATGCCCAGAGGACATCATTCATCATTTTACTTCACTGTAAGGCACAGAAAGTGCTCTGGTGCAGAGAGAAATGCTCCCCAAAAGTAAAAGTAAAATCAGCATAAGATCCCCATTAGGTGCCTCCCATTGGCCACAAACATCTATGAGCGCGGTCACACTGGCCATCCAAAACGTGCCTAAGCACGATTGCCCCCATGCAGCGCTGTTCCCCAGCCAGTACGGCCAGCGGTCACACTACCCCAATATGAACCAGACTTTAGCGAGTATCACAGACGCTAACAGCCCGCCTTCGTCATCGTGAAGCATCTGTTTACATGAAGTGTGATCTCATTAGAGTCAGCACAATGAGAAAAAGAGAGCACTGCTACAACTTTAGAGACTTTTGGACTTATGGTGAGTCGTTTTCGCCCGACACAGCCCTCACCACCGCTTTGTTTAAAATGATTGTGGTGAGATGCGCTCGTGGTGATTATACATAATGGATCGCACGTGCTGTCCGTGTGCTTGTGCTCGTGCATGAAGTAAACCGTGCCGGAGCCCACCCCTTCGAAGCGTGCTGAAACACAGAAGGGAATCGTGCTTGAGCACGGCACAGTTGCGGTCACACTGGCCTATTCAAACGTGCTTTACGGCTGAAGCGTGCTTAGGCACGGCACGATTGGCCAGTGTGACCGCGTCCTTAGTCCCTCCCATATATATCATTTGTAGGAGAAGAGCTGCCAGTATTCTAAAGAACCCCTCTCACCTTGCCTATAGACAGTTGACTGCCCTCCCCTTAGGAAAAAGGCAGTGCAGCATCAGGACCAAAACAGCCAGCCTTCTAACAGCTACTCACAGAGGTTTTCAGAACGCTCAACCCTGCAAAACATCACACACATCCAACAAGGTTTATTTATTTTAAATTTCATATTTTTATGTCGGCAATTTAAGATTTACATAATTCTTTTTTTATTGCTATTACTTTTTCTGCTGCTTTTATGTGACCCTCAGTACTAATTTCCTTCCCTTTTTTAATCTTTGTCCTGGAATGACAATAAATACACCTTAAATGAGACGTGACAACTGCTGGTTTTACTGAGTATTAAACTGTATACAACAGCAGGGAATGTCCACAGTAAGAATCGTACAACTGTACAACAATGTAGTAAAGTACAACTGTTAAAACATACAAACTTAAAACCTTGTGCTCTTAACTGAAGGCCCCGGTTATTTACAAAATCCCAAATATTAAAGACTTCTGTTTTCTAAAACTGGGTGTTCAGTAATCTTACATTGTTGGCGCTCCATCTTGCTAGCTTTCTCTTTTCAATGTGTGTCATGAAGTGTTTCATCACAGCACTGATTTTGTTCTTGCTTCATGGTCTTTTCACACATTTTTCTGGATTTCATCTCTGTCAATCAGAAGAACATGCAATATGTTAAGATTGAAGAAAATAGTCGTTCAATGTATTTTTTTAAAATAACATTTCAGCTACTAAAATATAGATTCATTATGTTATCTACAAAAGTCAAGCACTGTGATTGTTTAATTAAAATCAAAGTGAAAATAGATTATTGTGATGACACTTGGAATAACCTTAACAGCTGTGCATTTCTGGTCTTGGTGTACCACATGACTGCATTACTGACTGCAACATTGCTTTCCCTCAGATGCGCAAAAAAAGTTTTCTGCTTATCAAAGTAATGTGCTTTCAATAGTAACCATAGCAATTCTTGAAAAAGCCACATGAAAAAACAAACATCATATTTATTTGGCTACCAAGGACTGTTAGGGCAGAAATGTGTCTGTGACATGATATGTACTAAACTGAACTACACTTGAAGTTTTCTATAAACATTTTCTTATTCAACTGTGTTAACTAAATTAAGTTTAATCATCTGAGAATTAATGGAATGAATGGATGAATTCCAACCTTTGGAGCTGACGGCATCGGTCTTGGTTGCAAACTTTTCTTTTGTCCTGGAGAAGCAAGAAATGCTACTGTTAGAATAGCCAGTACAAACTTCAAACCACTTTTGGGGACATTCATTCTAAAAACAAACCACTTTACTGAAATAAAGCTGCAACTTGAACTTGACTCTGAAAGTATTTGTAGATGTGAAGAGACACCTCTTATTTAGGTAGACTAGATACACTCCTACAGTTTCATTTAGCAGACGCTTTTGCCCAAAGCAATGTACAACATAAGAAAGAATTTGGACAGAAGGGAAAGCCTTAGTGTGATAAAGTGCTAAAAGTTATTTAGCTGCTGGTGCTGCAACTAAGTGAAAGAACCACAATTAATCACTGCAGCAATATCATACAACCTTCAACAACATTCAATGATCAGTGCTGTAAATTCACTAAGAGCTGGGTCCGAGACCGTCTGACTTATTCTACCCCTGAGGACAAAGAATGGGAGGTGCTTAAGTGTTCCCTAAACAGATGAGTCTTCACACATCTCAGAGTAGAAAGGGAGTCTGGCCAGAGAGCACCAGGTGTCTTTCACAAGCAGATTGTAGTGGGCGAGAAGGAGTGTAGACCTGGATGAGGGACTCCAGGTAGGCAGGAGCCGTTCTTGTCAATGTTTTGTAAGCCAGAAGAAGAGCTTTGAATTTTATTGAAGCTGCTACTGGAAGCCAGTGAAGAAGGATTATCAGCAGGGTGACGTGCTGTTTTGGGCTGGTTAAAGACCAGACGTGCAGAGGTTTAAATGTACACGCAGGGAGGCCTGCTAGAAGGGAGCTGCAGGAGTCCATGTGTGAAATCACACGGGCCTGTACCAGAAGCTGTGTGGCCTGTTGTGTAAGGTAGAGTCTGATCCTCCTGATATTACAGAGGGCATATTGACAAGATTGAGCAATCGAGGCGACATGAACCTTAAAGGTCAGCTGGTCATCAATCATGACACCCTGATTTCTGGCAGAGTTTGTGGACACAAGTTGATTGGAATAAATCAGGACACTGATCTGTGGTTGAACCGAGGGACATGCTGGGAGGACAATGAGCTCAGTTTTGGACAGATTTAGCTAAGGGTGGTGCTCCTTCATCTATGTGGAGATATCAGCGAGACATACTGATATTTGAGCTGAGACAGTTATTTCATCAGGTGGACTAGACAGGAAAAGCTGAGTGGCTATAACAGTGGTAAGAGAAGCCATGAGAGTGAATCATTGCACCAAGTGAGGTGGTGTATAAGGAAAAGAGTAGGGGACCAAGCACTGACCTCTGGGATACCCCTGTTGGTAAGCCATGTGAGTTAGACAATTCTCCTCTCCATGACACTCTGAAGGATCTGTCTGTGAGGTAGGACTTGAACCAAAACAGCACAGATCCTGGGATGCCAAGTTCAGAGAGTGTGGAGAAGAGGATTTGATCGTTAACTGTGTCAAAAGCAGCAGACAAGTCAAGCAGTAGTAGGACAGAGGACTGGCCAGCAGCTCAAGCCAGTCGCAATGATTCTGTGACTGACTGGAGTGCAGTCTCAGTGGAGTGGTCACAGCTGAAGCCAGATTTATAGGAGTCAATCAGGTTGTTTTTCAGCAGATGTTCAGAGACTTGGTTATAGACTGTTTGCTGGAGTATTTTTGACAGGAAGGGCTGAAGTGAGACTGGCTTGTAATTTTTAGCCTGGGCTGGGTTGAAATTTGGTTTCTTGAGCAGTGGGGTGACCTGAGCTTGTTTAAAAGCTGCAGGGAAGACCCCAGATTCCAAGGAGGAATTAATGTGTGTGGCTGCAGGTTTGGTTATGGGTAAAATGGTCTGCAGGATGCTGGTAGGTAAAGGATCTAGAGGACAGGTTGTGGGTTTGGAGTTAAGGAGAAGTCTGAAGACCTCCTCCTCACTCAGATGAGCAAAAGAGCAGAGTGAGGCATAGATAGCAGGTTGGATCTGACAAAGCTGGTCAGGCTCAGAGAACTGGTTGCTGATGCTGGCCACCTTTCCACTGAAAAAAGAGGCAAACATGTCCGGAGTCAGTGCAGAGGAGGACTGAGTGGTATTTAAACAAATTGTTACAAACATACCTTTGGAACTCGTCACCTCATCCTCATTCAATACCATTCTTTTTCTTTTCCCTAAATACAAACGACTTTCACTTCCGGTCAAATAGAGTGAGCAGCAGGTAGAGGCAGCTCTGTCCTACCAAATAACACGTAACTTTCTAGACCAGCCATTATACATGTATAGGATTGTTTTTTGACCCCGGGCGATAAGACAAGACAAAACATATTCTACCATGAAGAAGGACAGCAGTCGAAGACTCACGCAAAAAAACCTGTCCAAGAATAAAGGGTGTCTCCAATACAAAGATCCCCTGTTTACATCTTCCCCGACATGAGTCCCGAGGTCGGCCAGCTGTGAGCATCCTTCAATCAGGTAAAGGTCAAGCTATGGTCCTCTGGAGTCCCATACAGCCTGTACTATCTAGCAAGACTGATAACAGTGGACGGCTCCAGACGTACATTCGACAACCTACAAGTTAACAAAAAATTCATCAAAAACCTCCCCACTACACCTGGTGATGGAATGGAATAAAAACTGCATAATTAATCGGATTAAGAGGGGGCCAAACTGTTAACTATTAGACTGAATACATGGTCATCATACAGGTTGGATTTCCCCATAGATATGCAAGTCTCAGACGGTGTCTCTAAGGTCAGGTTAGTTGAAATGAAACACTTTTTGTTTTTGTTCTCATAATTACTTTCCTTTTCTTACTTATCTTATCCTTGAAAGGAGAAATTGAAGATTCAAAATTGTATGCCACTATTTACCTTTGAGACAAGCTTCCTTTTTTTGTTGTAGTAATAATGCTAATTTTTTATATTTAATTGACTTATTTATTTTTATTTATTTATTTTTGTCATAATCAAAAGTATGAACCTGGGGGAAAGGAATTCTATTTCATTTTTAGTCACTCAATTGCATTCCTGTTGGAATTTAAAAGGAAGAAAATGTCTTTGAAAAGTATTATTCACTTTCATTAGCTGGTCTAGAAACAAAAACAAATACACTTAATGAAGTTAAGTGATAAGTCATACATCCACATACCTCTTGAAGCAGCAGACACACTTGAGAGACAGATTTTGGAGTGTCCCTTCTGGTTGCTTTTCGGCTGTCTTGCTGCTTGCTCTTTAGACATAGAAAGGTTGTTGTTAAAATTGTTCTTGAATTAAATCTTAACTGAAGAAAAAAAACAAAGAAACAGACTTTTGAAATGTCTTTTTAAAAATCATGAAAATTAATTGGTTAATTACCAGCCAATTATTTATGTTTATGATTGATTCCATCCTAACCCCAAAGTAACAGGTAATCCCACAGCCACTGGGTGCACTTTAACACTGGATTCATATAAAAAGTACATGCAATTTTAAATAACACCATTGAACAAATTCTGAGTACAGCATGATGTATGGCAAATTCCCATTATCAGACTTAAAGAAAAACATAAGTAAATAATAATAATGATTTTTTATATTTTAAAAGTGCCTTTCAAAACACCCAAGGACACTGAACATCTAATTAAAAACATACTTAAAAAGACAATGACATAAAGATAAATAAAACCAACAGACAAGCAGGAGTGACATGGAGTTAAAATGGCTCAGTGGGAGTAGAGAACGCAGTTTGAAACAGATGGGTTTTAAGTTTAGATTTAAATAGAGAAAGGGAGTCTATAATTTGATGTGCGGTGGGAGTAAGTTCCAAAGCTGAGATGGGCGGAGGGCACAGAGAGGTGGAGAGAGGAGGAAGACCTGAGGGAGCGTGAAGGGGCGGCGATGCAGATAAGTCCAGACAGGTATGGTGGGGTCAGGTTGTGGATGGCCTTAAAAGTATTCAGAAGGATTTTAAGGTGATTCTGAATTTAACCGGGAGCCAGTGAAGCTACTGGAGGACAGGGGTGATGTGGTGAAAGGAGGGTGTTCTGGTGATGATCCGGGCAGTGGAATTTTGGACCAGATGAAGCTCATGGAGGGATTTATTAGGGACACCAAAAAGAAGTGAGTTGCAATAGTCAATACGGGAGGTGACAAGGCTGTGGACCAGGACAGCAGCAGAGTGAAGAGTCAGAGAAGGACAGAGACGATTAATGCTATGTAGATGAAAATATGCAGACCAGGTTACGCTATTTATATGAGAATGAAAAGAAAGTGAGCTGTCGAGGATGACACCCAGACTTTTCACTTGAGGAGAGGGGGAGACTGTGGAGCTGTCTATGGTGATAGATAAACTGCTAGCTTTGGATAAGCTTGGTGTTATCTGCAAAAACAGTGGAAGTGGATACCGAATTTGCAGAAGATATTACCAAGAGAAAGGAGGCAGATGATGGAGAGTAGGGGCCCAGGACACAGCCCTGGGGCACACCTGAGGTAACCAGGGAAAACTGTGAAGAGAAGGATTCAAGTTGGATGAACCAAGTGCGGCCTATGAATTTGAATTTGAATTTGAATTTGAATTTATTTATTTAGAAGGATAGCCCCTTGAGATGGACCGTCTCATTTTCAAGGGGGTCCTTATGAGGTAGGAGTGAATCCAGTGCCAGGGAAAAGCCTATATCTGCTTCCTCCTCCATAAGGACACAAGCATTATTGCCTGCAATAGCTATCTATGGCTTTATTACACATTACCAGAGGCATTGGTGGGCTCATCAGTCGTAATTTATTGATTTTCTGCTGAAAATACATAAAGGCCATTAGCATCTTCAGCAAGAAGATACGTAATCAGTGCCTTACTTTGGTAGTTGCAATGAGTGTTTGTTTCTACAGGGGGGCAAAAAAGTATTCAGTCAGCTACTAATTTTCCAAGTTCTCCTACTTGGGGTGACTCGATGAGATGAGAGAGGTCTGTAATTTTCATCAGAGATACACTGATACTTATTTGTAAACAAGCTACAAGGTGCCCTCTTCCTGTGGACGAGGACCCAAATTATGGTGGAAAAAAAATATTTGGTCTCCCACAAAAACAAGCAAGATTTCTGCCTCTCACAGACCTGACTTCTTCTTTAAGAAGCTCTTATGTCCTCCACTTGTTACCTGTATTAATGGCACCTGTTTTAACTGGTTATCTGTATAAAAGACACCTGTCCACAGCCTCAAACAGTCAGACTCTAAACTCAACTATGGCCAAGACCAAAGAGCTGTCCAAGGACAACGGGAAGGACACTGTAGACCTGCACCAGGCTGGGTAGAGTGAATCTACAATTGGCAAGCAATGGTGTTGATAAATCAACTGTGTGAGCAACTGGAAGATAATGGAAGACACATAAGACCATCGATAATCTCCCTCCATCTGAGGCCCCACACAAGATCTCATCCCGTAGGGTCAAAATGATCATAAGAACGGTAAGAAAAAGTCCCAGAACTACACAGAGGGACCTCATGAATGACCTGCAGGGAGCTGGGACCAAAGTAACAAAGGCTACAATCAGTTCCACACTATGCTCAGAGGGACTCAAATCCTGCAGAGCCAGGCATGCCCCCCTGTGTAAGCCAGTAAATGTCCTGGCCCATCTGAAGTTTGCCAGAGAGCACATGGATGATCCAGAAGAGGATTGGGAGACTATCATGTGGTCGGATAAAACCAAAATAGAACTTTTTGGTAAAAACTCAACCAGTGGTGTTAAGGGGAAGAAGATTGATAAGTACGGCCCAAAAACACCATTCCTACTGTGAAGCATGGGGGTGGAAACCTCATGCTTTGGGACTGTTTTTCTGCAAAAGGGACAGGATGAGTAATCCATGTAAGGGAGAGAGTAAATAGGGCCAAGTACCATGAAATTTTAAGTCAGGTAAACACCTGCTTGATGCCTAATCAACATAAAACTTACTTTGTGAAGACGTGTGGGGGAGGGGAGCCTATAAGAGGTGTCCTTATAATGCAGGTTAGTCAGGTGAACAACTGATACACATCTTAGCTTGCTGCTGGATCTATATAAAACTTACTTTGTGAAGACGTGTGGGGGAGGGAAGCCTATAAGAGGTGGTGTTTCCTAAGCACCAATTTTTGAGCACCTGTGGACAGTTCTTTGTCTCTAAGATCACGAAGAGTTAGTGCTGAGTAAGACACTGGCCTAGAACTAGCACCAGCACCAGTAAAGTAGAAAAAAGGTATATGTGAAGATGTTTGGGTATGTGGAAGGAGACCTAAGAAGAGGTGTCCTTATAATGCAGGTTAGTCAGGTGAACAACTGAGACACACAACTAGGCTTGCTGCCAAATCTACATAAAACTTACTTTGTGAAGACGTGTGGGGGAGGGGAGCCTAAAAGAGGTGTCCTAATAATGCAGGTTAGTTAGGTGAACAACTGATACACATCTCAGCCTGATGCTGGATCTATATAAAACTTACTTTGTGAAGACGTGTGGGGGAGGGGAGCCTATGAGAGGTGTCCTTATAATGCAGGTTAGTCAGGTGAACAACTGATACACATCTCAGCCTGATGCTGGATCTATATAAAACTTACTTTGTGAAGACGTGTGGGGGAGGGGAGCCTATGAGAGGTGTCCTTAAAATGCAGGTTAGTCAGATAAACACCTGACACACAACACAGCTTGCTACCTAATCAACATGAAACTTACTTTTACCCTTTTTTCACCAGTGCAAGTTGCTGGTGCTAGTGGTTCTGCTTAGTTGATTCAAATCACATTCTCCTAAGAATAGGTTTGGTTTTCCAAAGGGCAAAGAGCCAAGTCAGGGCCATGCCATTATGTCATTTATAAACTTCAGTTAGTCACTGCCTACTTAACTGCTCTGGGGCGAGGTAGTTGGTGTTGGCTGCCGGTGTATAGGGCAAGAGACGGCAATAGAGTTGGAGCTCGGAGCTTGCAACTAGGCAGAGATTTGTTTTACAATACTTGTTTCTGACAGTGTGCTTCACGCATGTGTTTATGTCAGTTAATGGAGCGTATCTCTGCCCTGTGCAATTCAGAGCAGGGGAATAATGTAAACACACATACACATGGCAAAAGTGAACCCCATCATGTAAATTAGATAAATAATATCAGACTGTTAAGTCTGTTAAATAAAATGATGAGGTATAGACCTGATCTATAAGAGACAATGCATTTAATTCAATTTCTCCTCCAGTTCAAGCTTTACACAAGTAAACACCAAGATCCAACAGACAACTCATTGAGCAGCATGCCTTTTCAAGAATGATAAATAGCATTTGGCCTTTTAGTTTGTTAAATAAAATAATAAGATATAGACCTGATCTGTAAAAGCGGCGACAAATCAGTGCTTTAACTTTGCCTTCATCTCAAATAATGGATAAGGAAACAAAACAACTCAACCGGCAGCCTTCCTTCAGACTTTTTTTTACAATGACTGTTTTTTTTTACACTGATCTTTGGTCATTGTTCCACAGTGATTGGCTCTGGCCCAGGTTAAAGTTGGTGTTTCTTAAGCACCAATTTTTGAGCACCTGTGGACAGTTCTTTGTCTCTAAGATCACAAAGAGTTAGTGCTGAGTAAGACACTGGCCTAGAACTAGCACCAGCACCAGTAAAGTAGAAAAAGGTATATGTGAAGATGTTTGGGTGTGTGGAAGGAGGCCTAAGAAGAGGTGTCCTTTTTATGCACATTAGTCAGGTGAACAACTGAGACACACAACTAGGCTTGCAGCCAAATCTACATAAAACTTACTTTGTGAAGGTGTGTCGAGAAAAGGGGGCCTAAAAAGAGGTGTCCTTATAATGCAGGTTAGTCAGGTGAACAACTGATACACAACTCAGCTTGCTGCTGAAACTACATAAAACTTACTTTGTCAAAATATGTGGGGGAGGGGAGCCTAAAAACGAGGTGTCCTTATAATGCAGGTTAGTCAGGTGAACAACTGATACACAACTCAGCTTGCTGCTGAAACTACATGAAACTTACTATGTCAAAATATGTGGGGGAGGGGAGCCTAAAAACGAGGTGTCCTTATAATGCAGGTTAGTCAGATAAACACCTGACACACAACTCAGCTTGCAACCTGGATCCACATTAAACTTGCTTTGTCAAAATATGTGGGGGAGGGGAGCCTAAAAACGAGGTGTCCTTATAATGCAGGTTAGTCAGGTGAACAACTGAGACACACAACTAGGCTTGCTGCCAAATCTACATAAAACTTACTTTGTGAAGACGTGTGGGGGAGGGGAGCCTAAAAGAGGTGTCCTTATAATGCAGGTTAGTCAGGTGAACAACTGATACACATCTCAGCCTGATGCTGGATCTATATAAAACTTACTTTGTGAAGACGTGTGGGGGAGGGGAGCCTATGAGAGGTGTCCTTATAATGCAGGTTAGTCAGATAAACACCTGACACACAACACAGCTTGCTACCTAATCAACATGAAACTTACTTTTACCCTTTTTTCACCAGTGCACGTTGCTGGTGCTAGTGGTTCTGCTTAGTTGATTCAAATCACATTCTCCTAAGAATAGGTTTGGTTTTCCAAAGGGCAAAGAGCCAAGTCAGGGCCATGCCATTATGTCATTTATAAACTTCAGTTAGTCACTGCCTACTTAACTGCTCTGGGGCGAGGTAGTTGGTGTTGGCTGCCGGTGTATAGGGCAAGAGACGGCAATAGAGTTGGAGCTCGGAGCTTGCAACTAGGCAGAGATTTGTTTTACAATACTTGTTTCTGACAGTGTGCTACACGCATGTGTTTATGTCAGTTAATGGAGCGTATCTCTGCCCTGTGCAATTCAGAGCAGGGGAATAATGTAAACACACATACACATGGCAAAAGTGAACCCCATCATGTAAATTTGATAAATAATATCAGACTGTTAAGTCTGTTAAATAAAATGATGAGGTATAGACCTGATCTATAAGAGACAATGCATTTAATTCAATTTCTCCTCCAGTTCAAGCTTTACACAAGTAAACACCAAGATCCAACAGACAACTCATTGAGCAGCATGCCTTTTCAAGAATGATAAATAGCATTTGGCCTTTTAGTTTGTTAAATAAAATAATAAGATATAGACCTGATCTGTAAAAGCGGCGACAAATCAGTGCTTTAACTTTGCCTTCATCTCAAATAATGGATAAGGAAACAAAACAACTCAACCGGCAGCCTTCCTTCAGACTTTTTTTTACAATGACTGTTTTTTTTTACACTGATCTTTGGTCATTGTTCCACAGTGATTGGCTCTGGCCCAGGTTAAAGTTGGTGTTTCTTAAGCACCAATTTTTGAGCACCTGTGGACAGTTCTTTGTCTCTAAGATCACAAAGAGTTAGTGCTGAGTAAGACACTGGCCTAGAACTAGCACCAGCACCAGTAAAGTAGAAAAAGGTATATGTGAAGATGTTTGGGTATGTGGAAGGAGGCCTAAGAAGAGGTGTCCTTTTTATGCACTTTAGTCAGGTGAACAACTGAGACACACAACTAGGCTTGCAGCCAAATCTACATAAAACTTACTTTGTGAAGGTGTGTCGGGAAAAGGGGGCCTAAAAAGAGGTGTCCTTATAATGCAGGTTAGTCAGGTGAACAACTGATACACAACTCAGCTTGCTGCTGAAACTACATAAAACTTACTTTGTCAAAATATGTGGGGGAGGGGAGCCTAAAAACGAGGTGTCCTTATAATGCAGGTTAGTCAGGTGAACAACTGATACACAACTCAGCTTGCTGCTGAAACTACATGAAACTTACTATGTCAAAATATGTGGGGGAGGGGAGCCTAAAAACGAGGTGTCCTTATAATGCAGGTTAGTCAGATAAACACCTGACACACAACTCAGCTTGCAACCTGGATCCACATTAAACTTGCTTTGTCAAAATATGTGGGGGAGGGGAGCCTAAAAACGAGGTGTCCTTATAATGCAGGTTAGTCAGGTGAACAACTGAGACACACAACTAGGCTTGCTGCCAAATCTACATAAAACTTACTTTGTGAAGGTGTGTGGGGGAGGGGAGCCTATAAGAGGTGTCCTTATAATGCAGGTTAGTCAGGTGAACAACTGATACACAACTCAGCTTGCTGCTGGAACTACATAAAACTTACTTTGTGAAGATATGTGGGGGAGGGGAGCCTAAAAGAGGTGTCCTTATAATGCAGGTTAGTCAGATAAACGCTGACACAGAGCTGCATATCGCAGACATGAGTAGTACGTCTGCCAGATGCTGGTTGTTTTTTTTTAATTTTTTTTAAAACTCCAGTGACAAATGTTTATCACAAATTTCTTCCAAATTAAAAAAAAATGTTTGGAGTCTTAGAGTTTTCACTGATTTTAAAGTGTTGAAATTATTGTTTATAAGATTTAGTTTTTTAGTATCTTAGAATTTAAATTAAAGTCTTCAACCTTAAATACTTAAGAAGAATGTCCTTTTAATTTAAAACCATTTTGTGTTTTGCTTAAATACCAATCAGTGTAATTACGTAAACTTTATCAGCAGAGTGATTTGAGTTGTTATAGTAGACTGCTTGCAGATTCCTTGATGGAAATGTCAACAACGCTGTGTCCAGTCAGCGCTTTGCATTGTGACAAACCGTACAGGAGTAGACTGGTCTGGTGCATACTGTGGATTTTTTGGTAACTCCGAATACCATCTGGGTATTTTTGGCGTCCTGTAAATCTTAGTTGTCTGTATACTCCATACTACTAGGGAAAGGTACCTTTACAGTTTCGTTGTACTTTGCACCAGAGTCCTGCGATTAGTCGTTTTTTTTTTCCCGGGTTTGGATCTGGGTGGAAAATATAACATGCAGGTCGAGTCGCGGGTTTTAGTTTGACACATCAAAATGAATATAAAATAATAATAAATACAATAAAATAAAAACGTAAGTTGTAAGCTGGTTGTAAGGCTGTGACCATATAGCCACACTATCCAGTTCTTGTAATACATCCATGGTTGTGACTAGGGGTGTAAATCACCAGTTTCATGACGATACGATACAATATCGATTCTTAGGACAACGATATGATATTTGCCGATATCACAAAGTCTGTCACGATATGATATGATACTATTCAGGGGCCTTCGATCGATTTAAGACGATATTATGTCCTCACTGAACATAATCAGCAACATTTCACCTGAGGCAAGAAAGAAATACAAAACAATTTTGATAGTTTTATTTCTGAAATGTGGAACGATGTGCTGACCTTTAGGTATGATAGTTTGTCGAGGATTATAGCCATCTGTATGATCTAATTATGTTTTAAAATTAAAACTGGTTAAATTCAGGTAAGGTGCTTTTTGGCCCCCACAATTACCTTATGGGTCTTACTGTTATACTGTAATGTTTGATTATTATATCAAGTAATGATGCAACACTATAATTAAAAATTACTGATCACATAAACTTTATTATTGACCTCCAACATTTGACCATTTTCTATCAAACCAAAAATGTGAAGCTTTGTTTTTAATTAAACCCAAACATTTCTATTGTTCAACATTAGAACTATCAACTTAACGAACTTAACATTGATAGTTTTTTTTTTTACTGTGATGCCTGATAAGCACAGTTTGTATGTCAGTGTGATCAGACTTTGTTTCACTGTGTAATAGTGGATGTGGAGGAGGAATGACACTAAGCTCTCGCCGTTTTACTTTTTAACTGTATGAAGTTTCATGAATCAGTGGCTACAAAATCAAATTATAAGATAACTCACTGCAGTTGTGTGATGATGCACTCCTGTCTTGTGTGCAGCCTGCATCCTCTGCAGTCAGGTCGACCGTATACAGGAAAGCTATTTTATGATTGGCGGATATGTCTGGCTCTCTTTTAGCTCTGTGATGCTAACAGCGTCTTGCTACACGTTCGCCTACAGCGGTGTGACTCGTTGGGTGCTAAACAGAACATTTTACAGCAGGAGAAATATCAGGCGTGACGTGTCAGAAAGTGAAAAGGTTCAAATGTGTGTCTCATACGCTGAGTGCGTGAGGCCTGAGAGGAAACTTCAGAACGACTCGCCGTTGGACGGAGACGGACACGCATGTCCAGTCGGGATTTCAAAATAAAGGCGTACATTAACGACCACAATGATGATGGATGTTTAGACTTTCCATCGATGTGATTGGATCATTGCTTAACCAATCGATGTATCGATGTATATCGATGGATCATTACACCCCTAGTTGTGACATGATCACTGCTCGTACCTGCTGAGTGTTGCTTAAGTCTGGACAAAAAGTAAGTCTACTATTGCACATGTAAAGGTCCTTTTAAGAGATTAAAAGTTTAAAAGCATTGAGCGTAAAAACCGAGTGATTTTACAGTTGTATGTGAGAAGATCACAGAGGGTTGATGATGGAGCTGAAGTCAGGCTTTTATTGGAAGAGTTGCTTCATTGAGGTGCGTTGTTTACTCACTGGCATCTGAACTATGGCGATATGCCGTTCAATTTTCAGACAATATGACCCGAAATGATTACCTCAAATACAGTTGCAGGTCGGGCTGCGGGTCGGGCTGTGGGTCGGGTTTCAACGGGTCGGATCAGGTTGCGGTACTAATCAGGCTAATGAGCAGGTTTGCGGTTCGGGTGCAGGTTTGTACGTCGGGGTGGGGCGGATCTTGAAAATTGGACCCGTGCAGGACTCTGCTTTGCACTGCAATGACAAATAAAGTCCTATTCTTTTCAATTCTTTCACATTTGAAACAATATGGTACCTGGCAATCGGTACTGGTACTCAAAGTACCAATTTTATGTACTTTCTGTGTTTGTGTGGTAAGAAATATCAATTTGTTTAATAAAACTTTTTTTATTTAAATTATTTCTTCTTCACTATATATCCTTGCAATGCTCTGTTCACGTCCAGCATGGAAAATTGCCAACTCTTCTGACATAACATGCTGGATGTCACAGAATTTCCTTCAATGAAATCTCAATAAGACGGGGGTTCTGATTGTTGGCCCTGATTCTAGAGGAATTAAGAAACATCTAGGGTCACTTTCCAATAATGTTACTACCAGCTGTAAAAACCTGGGTGTCATCTTTGATGAGAACCTCAGTCTGAACCAGCATGTCAACCTAGTTGTACAGTCTTGTTTTATGCAGCTTTCAAAACTAAGGCCATTTTTATCTAGAAAAAATCTTGAGGTTGTCATTCATGCTTTTATTTCCTCTCGTTTGGACTACTGCAACTCTCTGTACACATGCTTAAACCAGCACAGAGTGCAGAGGTTGCAGCTTGTCCAAAATGCAGCAGCACGACTCCTCACAGGAACAAAAAAGAGAGAGCACATAACTCCTGTTTTAGCTTCTCTCCATTGGCTCCCCATTCATTTTAGAATTGATTTCAAGATTTTATTGCTGACTTTTAGAGCACGCTCCGGTCTAGCTCCTAACTATATTTCTGGTCTCCTCAGGCCATATGTGTTCGGTCGTACCTTGAGATCCTCAGCCAAGACCCTGCTCGCCGTGCCGAGGTCGAGGCTGAGGACTAGAGGTGACCGGGCCATCTCTGTCAAAGCACCCATCCTATGGAATAGCCTGCCCGAGGAGATCAGAATGGCAGACTCTTTGTCCTCGTTTAAGTCTCTTTTAAAAACTTATTTTTACAGATGTGCTTTTACTGGAGATTTTAGCTGAGCGCGTTTTAATTGTTGAACTGCTGCTTCAATACGACAGTGTTACGGGCAGCTTCTTATATCCTTTAACTCTTGTTGTCTTAATTGTTTTACCCTTTTATTGCTTTTATTTTAAAGATGCTATTTCCTTATTTAATGTATTATTTATTCTTTTTTATTGTCTTCTCTGTTGCGCCTCACATTTCTCTCTTTATTCTCTCTGTCATTTCCTCTCTTAATTCTTTTAATGCCCATTTTTATTATGTAAAGCACTAAGTAACACTAAGCACTAAGAAACACTTGTTCTATATAAATAAAGTTTATTATTATTATTATTATTATTATTCTACTCATTCACAGTCACAAGGATGCATTTAGGTACCCAAACATGGCACCTTTTGATTTTACATGAATCGGTACCCTGTACTTTTGACAGAAATCTGGTCGGTACCTATAAAAGTACCTAATTCGGTACCCATCCCTACATACTACCTACTGCATTTGGGCCAAATCAGTATGCACAGTTGGTATAGTATGCAAATATGGAAACAGTCTATAAGTTTGTTCTTGTCCTCACAGGCCACTGCTTTCTGACAGTCCTGAGCTGTATCAGGTAGTTAAAAACATTCAACACTGTGAAGACTCCTGAATACTGTCATGACCAAACAGAACTGAATTATGATTGGATGTAAAAGCATGACATTCAAAAAATACAGGCAACTTACCATGTATAGACCACCTTCAATGGCCCAGGATCAGGACTGACCCCTGTCATCTCAGCATCACTCCCACCAAGGCTTCCTGTGTGAGCCAATGACAAAACCAAATTTGAAATTTTTTGAAGCAAAAACAATTCTCGTTGATTCAACAAACAATATTTCATGACACTGGCCATGTTGATAGCAGAAATGTTAGCTAATATTTCAGCAGGGAAGAAGAAAGACAGGAGTAGTGAGCCTAGAATACATACCCAAAGGGCCAATAACATTTTTGACATATTAAGCCCAGTTAGTACTTGCCTATTTTGGTGCTGGCTCACTTTCATTGACCTTCAGGTCACTTTGCTCTTCACAAGGTGCCTGAAATAGCAAAGGGAAAATGCACTGTCTCTCAAAATGCTATCACTTAGTTGAGATTGAGGAAAAAAAGTAGGATTCAGTGAGGTAGAAAATAATTTACAGGCTGACAAATTTCTACACATCACAAAGATTATTCCATTCACTCACATTTATACCTGGCAGAACAGCTGCCAAGAGCAGTTTGGGGTAAGGTATCTTGCCTAACCAGGACAGACTCTTGACTGTTGAAGCTAAAATTGAACTTGCAGTCTTACAGTTACAACATGCCTTAATACCAACTGAGCCACAGCCGCCCAATCTCATTAGGCGATATGCAATTCTTTTTATACTGATGATTTCATGAAGAATCCACAGGCTCTGAGGCTCAGTAGAATTTGAGGTCACTCTTAAAATTCTTAAATACATATGAGAGGGTTTGTTTCAAAACTCCAAAGTTTCCTTCTTTCCTCCACTTGCGTGGTTTACTTGTGTCTTAGTCCCTCCCACCAGAGATGCATGAGAGAGACGCAAGGAAATGAAGAGAGGGGAGAGGAATCGTGGCGATTTGTTTTAAGAGCATTGAGACATCCTTTCCTCTGGATGTATTTCACTGATGACAGCAGCAGCTGATCACCTCTAGATCATCTGTCAGTCAGCTCTAACAGCTGTTTGTGTGTCTGCACATGTGCACTGTAATAACTAATAAGACAAACAGTAACAGAGCTTTGTTTGTTCCTGTGATCTGTTTAACACGTTCCCATGGAGAAAATCTGCTCTCTGTTTATTCTGTGTGCTGTTTAGAACCACACGGATCACTTTACCTGTAAAATGCATCATTTTTAGAGTAATTATTCACTGACACTGACAGGAGGCAGTGGCTGCAGCAGAGAAAACAATGAAAAAGTAGGCCAAATAAAACCAGCCACCTTTGCAGCATAGCCAAAAAATGTCACTGTGAGTGTGTCTCAAAGCAATAAACTACAGTCTCCTCTCTCCTCTGTGCCACAAAGAGTACTTCCCAATCGCCATATTAATGCTGTCCCAAAGTGATAATTGTGCTCGGAGGAGAGAGGAGGGAGGCAGAAGAAGACTGACCGGAGGAGCTATGATCGAGGAAACAGGAGAGCTGGCTTTTCTGAAGTCTCTTCACTGACAGACATGCCCCCATTTGGAATATCACTCTCTGATCGGACGCTGCAGCGGCTCAGACTTCTCTACATGAAACTTCACAAACACAACAGAGTTTAATGAGAGAAAAGACGAGCTGAAAACAGGCACTGAGGATTGATCGGTAACAGGTCATAGAGCTGGGATTAAAAAAAGTGTTTGTTGTGAGTTTAAAGCACAAAACACTGAACACAACCATCATGAAATCAATGTAACGGGAGTTTAATACCAAACACTGACACAATAAACTAGCTTATATTAATAAGGGTCAGAGTTAACAATGATGATCTAGATAAAGACTGAATAATTACTCTAAAAATGATGCATTTTACAGGTAAAGTGATCCGTGTGGTTCTAAACAGCACACAGAATAAACAGAGAGCAGATTTTCTCCATGGGAACGTGTTAAACAGATCACAGGAACAAACAAAGCTCTGTTACTGTTTGTCTTATTAGTTATTACAGTGCACATGTGCAGACACACAAACAGCTGTTAGAGCTGACTGACAGATGATCTAGAGGTGATCAGCTGCTGCTGTCATCAGTGAAACACATCCAGAGGAAAGGATGTCTCAATGCTCTTAAAACAAATCGCCTTGATTCCTCTCCCCTCTCTTCATTTCCTTGCGTCTCTCTCGTGCATCTCTGGTGGGAGGGACTAAGGACGTGGTCACACTGGCCAATCGTGCCGTGCCTAAGCACGCTTCAGCCGTAAAGCACGTTTGGAATAGCAAGTGTGACTGCAACTGTGCCGTGCTCAAGCACGATTCCCTTCCGTGCTTCGGCATGCTTCGAAGAGGTGGGCTTCGGCACGGTTTACTTCACGCACGAGCACAAGCACGCGGACAGCACGTGCGATCTTAATATTAGTCCAAAAGTCTCTAAAGTTGTAGCAGTGCTCTCTGTGTCTCATTGTGCTGACTCTGATGAGATCGCGCTTCATGTAAACAAATGCTTCACGATGACGAAGGCGGGCAGTGCGCGTGTCTGATACCCGCTAAAGTCTGGTTCATAATGGGGTGGTGTGACCGCCGGCCGTACTCTCCAGCTGGGGATCGGCGCTGCAGGGGGGCAATCGTGCTTAAGCACAGCACGTTTTGGAGGGCCAGTGTGACCCTGTCCTAAGACACAAGACGCAAGTGGAGGAAAGAAGGAAACTTTGGAGCTTTGAAACAAACCCTCTCATATGTATTTAAGAATTTTAAGAGTGACCTCAAATTCCACTGAGCCTCAGAGCCTGTGGATTCTTCATGAAATCATCACAGAATTTATCAGTTTTGATGGAATCTAATATTTTGCTCTGATGAATCAGAATACATTTTGGTGAAAAGAGTCGCATTTTGACTGATGTCATATCTTAGGGCCAAAGTTGATCTTACTCTATTAAGAACTAACTTTTATTAATTCCTAACTTTTACACCAGGCTACAATAGCAATTCTATGACACAAAGAAAGACAAACTTCAATATAATGAGTGAAAAACTTACCTTTAAAGTTGTCGACAAATGTTCCTTCTTGGAGAGCTTAATCTCTTCCCTCAATGATATGTTCCAGTGCATCTTGTTCAGGAGTATCCTCTGCTGCTGCTCCTCCTCTCAGTCATCTTTGCTGTTATGCCAAGACAATAGCATTCAATTTCAGACATACTTTAGTAAATGGATGATGGCTTGTAAATGTTTAGAATGTATAAATCCTTCAGTAATATTTAAAACATATAAATATGTAGTGGTAGTTTGGTAGATATAAGCACCAACGGTAATACGCACCCTACTCATAAAAGCTACTGAATATTATGGAAGCAAAGTTAGATCAGTCTCACAAAACCAGGAGGGTAGGCAGTGTTCTAAAATTGCATTGTCAGGACTAAATATGGTGGACTAACCTGACACCTTTCATCCCAAGAAAAGCAGCTCTCTATCCTGTGATTTTTACTTTATATGCATAACAGAGACATATGCAAAGGCCAAAACTTGTATAAACCTTTCTCTACAACTTTATTGGTATTTAAAGCTAATAACATTTAAAGGCAAACAAAACCTGTCTTCCCTCATTGACATTTACACGTCAGTTATTCCCTGAGTTTTTGACCACCACAAAACGACATGTTTTTTCATTCAGCCCCCTCCCTCATCTCAGCAGACTGATCTGATGTGACCTTTAGGGGACCCGATGTTTCATGGAGACACTTTTCTTAGTTAAGCTTTGCCTCAAACAAACTTATTTAGTTAAGTTACTTAAGGGTCAGCTACCTCTGTCGCACAAAAGAAAACTCAAAAGGAAAAAGGACCACGTTGCAGATTAAACAAAAAGTATTTCATTTACCAAAATGGGCAAAAATAAAACTTAAACAAAATCCAACTGAAAATGAAAAATCACTGGGAGGTTGGTGACACAGGAGGCAAACGTTTTACAATGCACAGACAACAAGAGGGAGAGAAACACAGAGACTGAAGTCACAGGGACAATCAGACACACCTGTGAAAGAACACACAGGTGAGGATGATCAGGGTCATCACAAGGACAAACTCAGGAAGCAAAAACTAGAGGCACACAGGGGCAAAGACTACAAAATAAAACAGGGAACAATAAAAACTTGACACTGAGAAGTGTGCAGACACAGAGGGAACCAGAAACACTAAGAAACAATCACAACACTGAAAACTAAAAGTTAAGAGAAGAAAACACAGGGATTACAGAGGCAAAGATCAAGAAATAAAATAAAAACCATTATTTCCCTTAGTCTTAGTCTAAATCCCATCATTAACACATTTCTATTTCCAAATCATCATCATCAATGATGAACATGTCTCACCTGCTCCATCTCAGCTGATGTGAAGCAAACCAACATACTTTAAACACTTCTATCTTCATGAGGCTTTGGCTCACCAACTAAAAATGTTTATATCCAGAAAGATTAATTTGTTGACACCTTAACCATGGCCTCCACACATTGCTGGGATTAATTATTAATGAAATATGAACCCAAAACTGTGTGCTAGTACAGAGGGGATTTTTCAGGTCGAGCGAGGTGCAGAATGCATGAGGAGAGAGAGCGGCGCACTAACAGCTGATCTGATGAGGAGCAAAACCCGACACAACTTTTAACACTTCTATCTTCAAGAGGCCTTGGTCCACAAACAAACAACACATATCCTCGGAAAGCTTAACTTATTGAGACCTTAACCATGGCCTCCACATGTTGGTGGGATCAATAATTAATGAATTATGAATCAAAAACGGGGCGCTGGTTAAGAGTCGGTTTTTTGGCCGAGTGAGGTGCAGAATAAATGGGGAGAGAGAGCGGCGCACGAATAGCTGATCTGACCAGTAGCAAAACCCGACACAACTTTAAACACTTATATCTTCAAGAGGCCTTGGCCCACAAACAAACAACACATATCCTCGGAAAGCTTAGCTTATTGAGACCTTAACCATGGCCTCTATGCGTAGGTGGGATGAATATTTAATGATTTATGAATCGAAAAAGGGGCGCTAGTTCAGAAGGTTTTTTTGTTGTTGTTTGAGCAAGGTAGTACCGAATGAAGCTAGAGAGACTTACTCATTTTTATCCATAGCCTACCTCTGTTATGTGTCCTGTCTCAAAGACTAAGTTTAAAGCCTTTTTCACTCGCTGATAGTTTTGAAAAGTTTAACTTGGGAACACGTCTCCACGTGAGGCTGCAGGAGAGCACGAACAGACCGTTAGCTACTATGTTAGCACAGCAGGTCAACTCCATACAACAGACTGAATAAGCACAGTAAATGTCCAAAACATGAAATCAGCAGTAAATTTACTAAATTCAAGCTTATAGAAGACAAACCAAACATTTCCCTTACCTTAGTCCATTTAAATCGCGGCCATCTTTGCTCTCTGTGAGTCTCTGCAGCAGCAGACTGCGAAGCCAATCACGGTGCAGGAGCCTCCCAGACTGACGTCGAGAGCAGCAAATCACTGAGCAGAACATCACGAAAGCGCTAAACCAATGAACTGTGCTAAATTTGTGTGTGAATATCCGGTTTTTGTGTATGAAAACCAAATGGCGCCAAAATTTTTCCGTGTGTATGACTTTGTGTGTGAGACACAAAAAAGTTAGATTTCCGTACTTGTCAGGACATGTCGAGAAAAAGCACGAGGCACTTACTGGCATCGTCTGTAATGCGTCTACGCTGCTCGACTTATCGGGACACTTGAGGTGTCCCCATAATCCGGTGGTGTCCTGGTAATGTCGGTACGTAAACCGATAAAATGACCCGATAATCCGGTCGCACCAACACACACACACACACACACACACACACACACACACACACACACACACACACACATGCAAACACACACACATTTTCTAAATATACAGAAACAGGTACAAGAATATCAGACACATGCTTCAAAATAAATGTAGGAAACTCGTATTGAACAAATAACAGCACGTTTTAAAAAAAAGCAGCAAAACATTTAACAGCTCCAGGTTTTAAACTTGTAAACTATTTTTATCTTCTTAAATCATTACAACATTTCTAAAAAAAAAAACAAACAAACAAAAATCAGAAAAAAACCTCAAAATATTACTTTGGCTTTTTCAAATTTTAAATTATTAATAACAATACTACTACTATTATTATTACCATTAATATTTTATTTGTAACCTTTGTTTTTATTTTTATTACTGTTTTTGTCTTTGCATATGAATGTATATCTGTGTTGTTACTTCTTTAATAACAAGTTAATTTGACACAGCTCTTTGGCGCCCTGTATATTTAAAGAAATAAAAATAATAATAATAATAATAATAAACAACAACAGAATAATCTATTTTCTTCTTATTATTCTTTTTTATTTATAGCCAATAAGTAATAATAATGAAAACGTAATGCAGCCATATTTTATCTCGTTGTCTATTCTGTTGACTTTGCCCTACACTGTCACATATTGAACGTTGGGTGCAACACGTTTCTATCAATATCTGTCTGAACAAACCTCACATAATTAAAAGACACTAGTCCAAAAAAATAGTAAGTACTTAAAAATTAAAACGTTAACCCAACAAAAACCGGGCATTAGCAAAGAGAGCTCAGGGTACGGGCTGTACAGTCCACCTTCAGTGTGCACACGTGGCAGTAACACAGGGTACAGGTGCCATGTGGACAAATGCTCTGTAATGTAGAGATAAACCCTGTAATGTGAATTATAACTCAGTAACTCTCAGTTTGTATTCATTCAGAGGCAGTTTTCTCCTCTCAGAGGTTATAAATAATATGCATGATTCCCGGGTGTCACTTAGCGTCTCCTCACAGTTGTGAAACAGGAGAATCACTCCACGCGTGACCCTCGGAGTGTCCTGTATCTGTGGCTCACACTTATTTCAACCTGAACTTCAAACAGCGCTGACCCTGTAACACGACACCCGGACTGTAAACCTGCCTGCTTTACTGCCGCTGGACGAGTCACTGTACGCTGTAAATAACGCCTGTAACAGCTGAATGAGAGGGAGAACAATGAGTTTAGATTAAAAATGATCAAATTAAAGGTTAAATCATCACCCACCGTGAAAAACCATCGAGGAGACGAGCTGGATGGAAAAGTCTGGAAGGAGAGAGGAAGAGAGGAGAATGGTACTGCTTATGTTATAACAGAGGGTTGCCAGGTTTGCAGATATCCCACCATTAGAGGCGTTGTTAGTGTTAAGTTTACCAACAAAATGGTAAAATAAGTTAATATTTGTAAAAAAAAAAAAAAAAAAATTAAGGACCATTGGGCATTTACTCCCATAATTTGCTAACACAGAGACATACTTTAAGTATTATTTTCTATCTTACATGTTTTTTTTTCTTTTACTATTTACATGAAAACACATATTTTAATCGTGAATCCATGAAGTTAACATTTTTAATTTACGCTGCTTGTCTTTGCAAAACCAACAGCAGTTAATGTTTTTATTCTCATTATGTTGAGTTCTTACGGGAGAAAAGTGTTTTCTCCAAACGCTTGTTTCTCGGGGATCTGGCAACCGACGCACCGCCGTCAGACCTCACCGCGCAGACTCGAAAGAAATGGCGGACGAAGTGGAGCAGGTTGGTGCATCAGTCTTAAATATTACATTTATATCACTGAAGCGTGTTTAAACTAAACCTAACAAAGAGGAAAATGATAGTTTAATGAAAGGATTTATTTCTTATCCTCCTCGTTTTATCTTTGGTGAGTTTTTCATGTTTAAAGCGGTTCGCGGCCTGTCAAACAGGCTAACCACAGTAGCTACGTTAGCATCAGAAGCTATAGTTTGAATGACTGAACGCGTGAGAAACGCTAGAGATGATGTTAAGTGAACAATGCAGGGTTAATTTTTATGTTGTTTTTGATTCAAGTTATATTAAGGGAGTTAAATAAGTAAAACTAATTCAACAGGTCGTTAAATTATTTTCTCAAGAAGAAATTACTCCATTATCCGTCAGTCAAAATAAAGTGGGAGGACTACTGATTCAGTGTGTTTGAGCGATAGATTTTTATCATTTCGGTTTCATTCAGTTAGGTTAGCCTCACTGTAAACAAAGCTGAGGTAGTCCCTCCATTTCACCCACATAGAGTCACTTAAAAGCATTAACATAGCGCTACAACCTGATGTTACATGTGCCTCGCCCTCATTAACATAAAACATCATCATTAAGGAATAAAGCAGGTGAAACATGATGGAGGAGATGCTGTTTCTGCCACTTCTTACCCGTTTGATTATGACTAAATGTGATTAAATTAAAAAGTGAAATAAATTGTGAAATCTTCAGCCTTGCACCTTCTTCCTCTTATCGTGATCATCAATGAAGTAAAGAATACAGCTCTGACTATGAAACAATTTGCAAGGAGCTCTGTAGCTCCATAAAGACGTTTCTAGCTGTGTAGAAATAGATGTTAGTGCTTTCCAACTGATGCTGATATGCATAGCCGATTTTTCCAATTTGATATTCAGGCCGATTGTTAAATAAATATATATCTATCACATTTTTGTGAAATGCAGCAATTTCTGAGCAACTAAAAGAAATCTATTACAACAAGTCGTGTCCAGTCCTCTGAACATTTATTCAGCTTTCAAAACAATGACATATTTTGTCTGAGTAAACACACAATGTAACAAGCAGTAGTAAACATTCACACTCTTCTTAAAATGTCAAAAAAGAAATTTAAACTTATGAATATAATTTGAACAAAAGTATGTAATGTATCCAAGTGGTTCCACAAGTTTGAGGTGCTCATCTTTTTTGTGCCTGATCAAAAATTGCGTCATTTTATACAACGGATCAAAAATCGGCTTTTTAAAAGAAAGTACGGCCGATGGCCGATAGAGACAAATGTCCAAATATCAGCCTGATATATCGGCCAGCCGATATATCGGTCTACCTCTATTTCCAACCACCAAACTTCAAAATGTTGAAAAATGAGTCAGCTTTGAATCGTTACCACTGAATCAGTCTTCAGTCTAACCTTTCGATGTGCTGCAGCAACCGACCACCAACACAGTGGAGGAGCCTCTGGACCTGATCAGACTCAGTCTGGATGAGAGGATCTACGTCAAGATGAGGAACGACCGGGAGCTCCGAGGTCGACTGCATGTGAGTTACACGTCTTGCAGTCCATGATATTAGATCTTAAAGATAACTTTTGTTTCTTTTTGTTTTTGTGTTTGTTGAAATTATGTGTAACAGTTGTTTGAATGATTCTGCTTTATCCGTCTCAGGCTTACGATCAGCACCTGAACATGATCCTGGGTGATGTGGAGGAGACGGTGACGACGGTGGAGATCGACGAGGAGACTTATGAAGAACTTTACAAGGTACGACCCGGCTTTCTTTCTGCTACAGCTCCTTTCCTTTTTTACTTACAGCCACAGCCGCTGATGTTTGCTCCTACACACGTCTGAACTCATGGAGGCTCTCCTTCCAGTGGTTTCTGCCTTTTTTACTTTGAAACCATCATCTCACATACACACAGAGAACATTTGCAGAAGTGTGTCTGACAGAGTAAAAAGTTGTTTTGCTTTTTTAAGAGGTTTTGGATGAAAGTTGTAGTTTTGGATCAGTGTGGCGTTAACACGATGGACTGCTCCTGACTTTGTCATCAGGTGTGAAGTGTGTAAATGGGAAAGGAGCATAGCTGTGGGTTTGTTGTGAAAATAAAGGCTGGTTTTGAAGTAAGATTGAGTTTCTATCAAGTTTTAAATGAGAAAAAGGAAAATTCTCTGTGTAAATCTTCATGTTGGAGCTTTTTAAAAACGTGCTGTGCTGCAGAGAGAGTGACTGGGAGTCTTTTAAAAAAAGAGACGTTTTAATGAAATGATAAATCCTTTCCTATTTGTGTCTTTTCAGTCGACCAAAAGGAACATCCCCATGCTTTTTGTCCGTGGTGACGGCGTTGTCCTTGTAGCTCCGCCCCTCAGGGTTGGCTAACCTGGGTCGTCTCTTGCTGTGAAGAAATGTTGGTGTGTTTGAGAAGTTTGTAGCTCTGAGGACAGTCTGAGGACGGTGCTGTTATGGAGGTTTGGCTCGTACGTCTTCAGCACCGTCCCTCTTTCACCCCAAACTCTGACCCAACACAACTTTTCATTTTCAAGCACGTCAAACCTTTGGACGGAGAAAAACCGTTTCAGACAGAGAAGGTCCTCTGTCCTTTTTCCTTTGGGTAGCATCATACTTAACAGATTTCATCTGAATCATTTGAGATCAAGTTTTTTTTTTCTCACCATCCTGATACAAAAAAAACCAGACATTTTTTTAATCCGCTCAGGAGTTTAGTTTGGTTCAGTTTCCTCTGATTTCAAACGTCTAAAGTCAAAGTCAAACTCTGGTGTTGACTAAATCACGTGATGTGACGTGTGATGAGTTTTTTTGAGTCTCTCTGAGACTTTTTCAGTTTTTGTATCTTGTGCATTTTCTAGTGTTTGTGGCACTTTGGAGTCCATCATGCTCGGATGTGTAAACATTTGTGTTTTCTGCTTTTGGTAACTTGAAGAAATAAAAAGAAAAACAGTCTTGTTTGAATAATAAACTTGTCTTTGGTTTCTATAAACGATCCTCAGGACAGTTCAGATATGATAAATATAGAAAGACAGAGACTCTTTAATCACTTAATCTGCAGGTTAGGAGCCGTAGGTTCTGGGAATGACTGCAATTTTCAGCTGAAAGTATCTAAAACAAAATGTGTTTTCTTCTTTCCCTGATTGAAACAGATTGTTGTATCAGAAAATGTTTGGCCAACTGAGAGTAAAAGTTACGATCAGATGCAAAAACAAAGAAAAAAAAGAGGTTTTCTGTGTGTTATATGTAGAGAGTGTGTGTGACTGTTAAGTGTGGGTCATACGGTTTTTGGGGTTGCAGGCAAAGGCGTGTGGATTTGTTTTTAATAGACCGTAAAGCACTTAGTGTGACATCTTTTGTATGAACAGTGCTTTATAAATAAAGATTTAAATTAATTGAACTAGAATTGTGGCACAAACCTCCACTTCAACGTAAAAAAATACCGAAAGTAGTAGGGCTGCAACGATTAGTCGACATAATCGACTACGTCGACGAAAAAAATTCATCGACGCAAATTTTAATAGTCGACGAGTCGTATTATTGTTTTTATTGTTGTTGTCGTACGGTGAAATCAAATACCAGGGGGTAATACTCATTTGTAACTTCAGTTCACACCATGAGGTGCTGTGTTATTGGATACTTTTTTGGGAAAAGATCACTAAGTTCATACGTGAGGAACATTGATGAGGAAAAATCTCCGCTTCCAGAGAGCGCTGTGCGCTGACGGAGGCTCTGACGGAGCCTGTCAGCTCCCGGAGTTTAGCGTCTGATAACGTGATCTAGAGGGTCCCCTTCACTCTCTGTTACAGACAGTTTTTCAGGATCTAAGCGACAAACTAGTGTCAAAACTCCCCTAACTTTAGAAAAGAGAGGACATTTATTACTCTCAAGCTCACACTGCAGCGGTAACACTCAGCGGGAGGAGGAGGGGCGGAGTGCGCATGAGCGAAGTGGAAGTAGCGCATGTGGAGAAACGAAACTTAACGCGTTGTTATGGAGAGCTGGGAGAGATTCAGACGGGATCACACAGAGAGCAAAGCAAGCCCCAGTGAGCAAATAAACATTAGAAAACGAGCCCAAAGTCACTAATAAGCGGTCTGTCCAACACTGCGTACAACAACTTAATTTCCCTGTTACCTGCTTCGTTCAGTTTGAGGTTTAGCCTATTTATTTTTTGTATAGCCTAGTACTTATATTTTTTCACGTCATCATGAATGAAATAAAGACAAACAAACAAACAAACGTGACACAGGGCTGACCAATCAGAGGTGAGAACCTAACTCTGGGTAAATGCAGTAAAAATGCAAAACACAGGTTGAATTATAAAGGTCTGCACCTTTTAAAGGCCAAATTAGGTTGAAACTCAAAATAATCGTGATTAATCGACTAATCGAAAAAATAATTGATAGATTAGTCGACACTAAAAATAATCGTTAGTTGCAGCCCTAGAAAGTAGACGGCGTAGAGGCTGGATTAAAGGTAAGAAAAGATTTGTTTTGGTCATATATAGATATAAAAAAATCAAAGTTGTCCCTTAATAATGTTTTTCCGATGCTGGATTAGCTCCTAGGGAAACCCAGTGATTTGATTTAAAGTGGTTTATCAGTAGAAATCACTTCCAAACCTCTGAAGGTCTCAAAAAGATATTTCTACAACGAATCATTCCTGTTTCAGCGTAATATTGATCCTAAATGTATGGATTCAGTTACAGATTTATTGACACAAGAGACACATTCCTACTCACACAGCTTCAGGCACAGGTTTCCCATCTGGGTAAATACGTGTTGTTTGCTGAACACACAGTTTATATCTTTAACTTTTATGATCTGAAAACTAAACTTGTCATATAAAACATTTTGGAGAGAAAAGTGAAAAGAAAAATTAACAATCAGCATCACTTGAAAACTGCAGGTACCCAATGGACTTCAGTTGCTGTGTTTAACCAGCAGGTGGCAGTGTAGACCTATAAACACCTCTAGAGCGGCTCCAACCAGCAGCGGATGGCGACATCTTCTGATAAAAACTAGAATACAAAGGTTTGACACGTCTGGTTTCTTAAAATAAGGATATTTTCCCAATTCAAGAAACTTCAAAACTGTTTTTTCTATTTATACATTTTATAATACTTTTATTTATTTATTTATTTTTTACCAGAAACAAGACAAAAACACTTAGTTTGGACTTTTTGTGGTGCACAGCTTGAGTCTCAAGCCTCCACATTGAATCACCTCAAATTAAGAAAAGCTTTCATGCTAACGGGCAACAGAGACAGTGAACACAACACCTGCTGAGCAAATTAGCATTAGCATGCTAACCTACAGATGAACTCAGAGCCTGCTTCAAGTCTTGGGCCTACAGACTCTGCTCTGCTCTTCAACAGGAAGTTATCCATGGAGCTCAAGGCTTCACAAATAAACTTTCTAAAAAATCTCCTGCCACGTGTCAAAGCTGAATCATCAAGAACAGCAGAAACTTCAGCAACAACATGTCCGTCATCAGTCAGCATCTCTCTTTTCTCCAGACTCCGACAGAGACTCTGACAGAAACCTGTGCAGCTCCTCCTCCTCCTCTCCTTTCCGTCAGCGACCGTCATCTCTAACCTGGAGGATTCTTCACGGGAACATGAAGCGTTTTGTTTGGTACAGGCGGTCTGCAGCTGCACGCCGCTCTCTCCACATCACCGTCTCTGGCCATTATCAGCGCTCAGAGCTGCCTCAGAGGGACTGTTAGAGTAATGTAACATCACAGAGCAGACCTTAATGCACTCTAATGAGCAGCTTCTGCTCTATAAACGTCTGGATGAGGCCTGTTATGGATGTTTTCCCATCAGGGGAATAACAAACCGTTTAATGCTGGACGACTTCAACTGTTTACAAATTTAACAAAACTGTTTAATCTGCTCTGACGGACTTTTCCTGGAGTTTTTAACAGTCAGGCAAACAAACAGGAGCCTTTCAGAGTCACAGTAAAACCATCAGTTTGACCGTCTCAGAATGTAGGAGCAACATGTCAAAGACAAACACGCCGTGGTTACAGGAGAGCGCCGTTCTCCGTCTGAGATGTCACCACTCTGTGATTTTCAGCACATCCCAGCGGCGGCTGCAGCTCGCTCCTCAAACATTACGTCATGTGATTCCCAGAGGGTGGGGGGGTGAATAATGACTTCATGCTTCTCATGTCTTCACGCTGGTGTCAGAGATATTTCCAGAGTTTTAATCACTGGAGCTCAGACGTGACGAGGCTCTCACAACCAGGCGAACGGCGTCTCTGATGTGGACAAAGTTATTTCAGTCTGTGTCTGTAAGGTCTGCGACTAGGGCCAGCAGCATCCAGCAGCATCTAACAGCATCCAGCAGCATCTAACAGCATCCAGCAGCATCGAGGAGCTTCCAGCAGCATCCAGCAGCATCCAGCAGCATCCAGCAGCATCCAGCAGCATCCAGCAGCATCCAGCAGCTTCCAGCAGCATCCAGCAGCATCCAGCAGCATCCAGCAGCAAATTCTGTCTTTATTTAGAGATTAGAGGCGAGAATGTGACTCAGGGGCCATTTGAAACAAGCGTCTTCTAGTGAAGAATTATCTAAATGAGAAGGTTTTTGTGTTTATAAAATTGCACATGTTGTGTTTTTGTGATTTTCTTTTTATTCTTAATAAATTTGCAAAGGCTTTTTTTCATAATTGCAAAAAAATTGTTATATTATAAATGGTACACATTTTCAAACTTAATGACATTAAGATAAGTAACAGTATTTGAAATTTAAAAAATGTGCAAAATTTAAAAAAAAAGTGAAAAATTGCAATTATTCTAGAAATTTTGAAATGAAAAAAATTGCTCAAATTTCATAAATTTGAAAAAAAAAATTTAAAAATATGGAATTAAGATAATTTGCAAAATAAAAAAGTGAAAATTTGCAATTATTCTAGAAATTTTGAAAATGCAAAATAATGAAACTGTAGCTTTCAAAAAATAAAAAAAATTACATAAAAAATAAAAAATATGGAATTAAGATAATTTGCAAAATTTTAAAAAAGTGAAAAAAAATTCAATTATTACATAGATGTTGACATTTCAAAAATTCGCTTAAATTTCATGAATTTTCAGAACAACAAAAAAGTGTTTCTTTTTCTCTCAATTTGAAAAAATGTTGAAAAACCTGCAACCCCCCCCCCCCCCAAAAATAAATAAATAAATAAATAAATAAATAAATAATAATAATAATAAATGAAAATTTAAAGCTTTATTGCAAGAGTTGATGAACATTTAGTTCAACAAAAAGTCAGTGTTTGAAATTATTTAGTGTCAGTGTCTCTAATCATCAAAACCCTCTGTAAGAAAAACATTTTTTTATTTCAATAATATTTTTTAAAGCTACAAGGAGCCACTGCAGAGGAGTCAAAGGGCCACATGAGGCTCCAGAGCCACAGGTTGAAGACCCTTGGTCTGGGGTTATTATTATCATTTATTTTTTGGGATTTGACAGGAGTGGATTAGTTTTCACTCCAAAGATGATTTATTTTTAGCACAACAATCTGTAGCTTCACACTTTTTGCCCACAACGCCACAATGTCCAACCAGCTTCACCTGGACGGTGAGAGGCACAAAGTTTACTGTCGGAGCTGAATGAGTAAGTCTGATTTTAAGACCACCCTGAAAGTAGATAAATAAATATAGATCTACCTCTGAAAGCTCTGAGCTCCTGAGACCAGACGTCTTCATATGTGGACGTAGGATTTCTGCCTCCCAGACGCATCATACTTTAAACTTTAAAACTTTAAAACTTTAAAACTTTGACTTGTTACATTAACGAACACTGCACACGCCATCTTTTGGTGACATCACAACATTACATCATTTCAGTAAAAAGCAGTGTATTTGAGTAGAATAACACCATAATAAACAACTAACAGTGAATTCACAACAGAAATAACCAAACTTCCTTCACAAAGACAAAATAGTTTTTTTACTCGTTCAGTTTGACTCATCACAAAAAGTCAAAAAGACTCAGAGTGAACATGAAAACATCTGAGACCAAAGTCTGTCAGACTACGAAGCGTTAGGGACGGGAAGAAGTACACACTGAAGGACACCTTGAGTGTTCACACACACACACACACACACACACACACACACACACACACACACACACACACACACACACTAGCTGCATCTGTCATTGAGAAAGCATGTGACCCACTTAAACCAAAATAAACTGAATCAAGGCCGATGGAGGCTTTGTAGGAATGTGTCCTTCAATAAATAAAGGACACACACACACACACACACACACACACACACACACACACACACACACACACACACACACACACACAGGCTGTTTTCTCGCGTGGAGGTGTCAGAAATATCACCGTCCTTGCTCTGTCGGCTGTTTCTGTGTTTGTCACTGAGCAGGTGAACCAACGTCTGAGTCTTTAACCTCCTTCCTACCTGCTGGGCTGAGACTGGGTCAGGGTCTGGGTCGGGATCCAGGTCTGGGTCAGGGTCCAGGTCAGGGTGTCCAGCTTCATGTGCTTTAATGATCTGAGGCGGCTCTGAGACTGCTTCCTGCTCCTCCAATCATCACTCCCTCTTTAAGTGACTCTGATTGGTTAGCTTCACAGAGCTAAACATGCTAACTCCTCTACACCCAATGATGAAATTCACCAATAATTCTCTTCTTAGTTTAAGTTCACAGGGTTTTTGACTCTTTACAGGCAGTTCAGGATTCATCTTTTCTCTCCATGTGTTGAAATAATTTGTCTTATAGACTTTTCAGGTGAATGAGCCTCATTTTAAGTCTGTTTAATTAATTTATCCTCAGATAAAGACACAAACACTTCGTTGAATTTCAGTTTTGCAGTGTGAAGGTGAGAGCGCACAGCTCAGCTCTGAGCAGCAGAGTGGGATGCTAACTCGCTAACTCGCTAACTCGCTAACTCGCTAACTTGCTTGACAAGCTCCAGACACGAAGCTGTTGATGGAGGACCCTGAGCAAGATGCTTCCTCCTCCAACAGCTTTGGATCCTCTTTAAGGCCTGGACCACACATATGAATATTTTTTTTGAGCGGATATCTTTGTCCTCGTTTAAAAAAAAAAATATGTCCACACCACAGAAATATCTCTGTCCATATGAAGAGGTAAAACTGAAAACGATGGCCTCTGAAGCCTGCAATGCCATGCCTAGCCGATAGGCGGCAGGTTAGCAAATGTAAAAACCATAGAAGAAGAACGTTATGAGCATGCGCAGTCAGAAACAGGAAGAAGAAGCAGTAAACAGAGTAAAGAGACGGTGGAACAAACAAATAAAGTTGAGTCGGACGAAGAGGTGGATTTGTTACATCATGAACATGAACATCATCATCATCAACATTACATTTGTCTGTAGAGCTGTAAGGAGGGCAAAAAGTGCAAAGAACACAGAAATAGCGCAGTAAATGTCAGCCAGCATTTTTGTTTTTGGCAACTGTTTCTACAGTGTTTCTAAAAATATTCTTTATTTTTATTTTATTTTATTTGTCTCTATATTTTTTTGTATATTCTATATTTTAACTTTCTCTATATTCTATTCTATTTTACAGAATGTACAGAAAGTAATTCTGTATCATTTTTCCTGTTAACTGTTGCACCAACACACCAAGTAAAGTTCCTTGTATGTGCAAATGTACTTGGCATTAAAACCTGATTCTGATGCTGATTTGACTTGTTGCTAGGCGCTTGACGTCGTTGCGTCAACATCAGTTCTGTTTATCACCGCTACACGGCTCAACGCAACCGGATAGATTTTTATTTCTTCACCTTTTTATCCGTTTAAAAAAACCTCAGTTTATGTGGGTGAAATCGCCGTGTTGGTGTGGTTCGTGTGGATCTTCTCTGACACGTTCAGCTGAAGGTCTCCAGTTTACAGGGTCACTCTTTAAACTGGAACACCAGGAGCTGACAGAGACACATTCACACCATCAGGCTCAAAGACGACCATTGGTTAGGAGGAACTAAACCAAGAGCCCTGTCCCCCATCACCCTGGACCTTTGGAAAGTGCCGCCCTGCAGTGTTGAGGCCAGTCTAGCTAAGGAAAGAGTCGCCTGGACTTCGGGTCAGAGGACAGACTGACTGGTCATCACTTACTCTGTCCCAGATCTACAGGATCCACAGACCAGCTGTGCATAAAGACAGTTTCCAGGTTACCCTCCTGCACGTCTTGCTTTCCCCTGCAGGTCTTAACGGGTCTCAACGGGACCGTTACATAAAATATTTCTCATGCACATTTCCTCCAAATCTCCTTACGTCTGCGCCGTGCCAAAGTCGATGGCTGACAGTGCCAGTCACCGCGTCCACGCTGCAGATATTAATGCTCTAAGTCTGAGCGTGGGCGTAAAAATCAACATGTAGATTACAGGAGATCAAAACTCTTTTTGGACCTGAACTGAAATAATCCCTGAGTGGGCGGTCTGCGCCAGATGAAGCACGGCGTCCCACAGGTGGATGTTTGGCGCTGATTTCCCATCATTCCCCGACGGGATGAGGCAGGAAGCAGCTCTTAGTCATGATCAACCAAGCTCTGTTTGTGTCACTGTGTGTGTGTGTGTGTGTGTGTGTGTGTGTGTGTGTGTGTGTGTGTGTGTGTGTGTGTGTGTGTGTGTGTGTGTGTGTTATGTCTTACATAACTTCATGTCACGGCTGCCGGGCAGAACACACACGTGACCTTGATGTTAAATCCTCGCTATCCTCTTTCTGTGTGAGTGGATACTGTATATGGCACATGTAGCCTACTTTATGTGTGTGTGTGTGTGTGTGTGTGTGTGTGTGTGTGTGTGTGTGTGTGTGTGTGTGAGTGTGTGTGTGTGTATCAGAGCTCTCCGTGCTCTCTGCAGTGACATGCAGACATCAGCTCGTGGCGTGTGGGGGAACTTTCAAACTTCTCTCTCTGTCAGATTTATCGTCCTCGCTGATTTCCCCATCGGCCGCGTCACGCTAACAACGACAAACCAACCAGAACATCTCTGTCCTCACTGTTTCTGTGGTCAGAGTCCTCAGATAAGATCATTTTAGTGTTTTCTGTTTGTTTTCAGCCGTGCAGGGTGTTGATCTGTCCGACAGGAAGCAGAATAAAGAATCAACACTTATGGTCTCAGCTTTGCAGACGTGTGAAGATGTGGGTTTATCAGAAACAGGGTCTGATTCTGGATTAGGACAGTTTTTCTTCAGCCGTAACCACGGCTGGGTGATACATCCAATAAATAAATCTTGATTTTTTTTTTTTTGACCTAAAATCCGGTTCAGATTTTAAACATTTTTTTTCTGTGTGAATAAACAAAGTAAAAAATAATTCAAAAATAAAATCTTTGATTGAAGCCAAAATATCAAAACAGAACAGGCAGTAAAACTTCTGCTGGGGTAACTTTAACAACAAACATTTGCATGGGCGCTGTATTGAAATAAATAAATCTTGATTGAAAAATGATTAAAAAAATAAATAAAACTTTTTGACTGGAGGAAAATGGCTAGGCTACTAGGCTTGGTAGGCACCGCCCTGTTGGCTATGGCTGCCCGTTGCAGCAGCTCTCTCTTCTTTGTCCGTTTCTTGCAATTTTTTCGTCTCTTTTGCTTCATCTTTGTATTTGGAGTGGATCATCACTTTGTGTGGCTCATTTGTTGGTCGTTGACACCAAACTTTTTGTGTCTTCAGTGATATTTTTACCGCTTTTCTCCTGTGTTTGTCTGGAGATCCTACATGTAACCATGGCTGCATTGTTTACATGTGAAATCAGCTGTCAGCAGCCTGTAGCATGTCAATGCTAACTGGTGCTAGGCCTGATGTTTCCCACAAGGTGAGGAGAAGGAGGTGAGGACGACGTGCTGGTTCTCAGGTGTGAGCTAAGAAGTGACGACATGGACCTGTCCTTCCATCCATCGTTATTGGGAACGTAAGATCTATCTCCAATAAGATGGACGAGCTAGCTGTGCTAACCCAGCAACAGAGGGAATACCAGAGGGCAGAGTAGCATCATGCTATTCACAGACATGGCTAACAGAGCTAACAGCAGACACCAAGGCCACATGTGAAGAGCTTCACCTGCTGTGAGCAGACAGGATCCAGGAGACAGAGACTGAACAGACTGCTGAAGAAGCTCAGTCCTGGACCCTGTGGAGGTGGAGGCTGGCTGACTGGACAATGATGGACAAGCTGTCAGCATCTATTTTACTATGGAGCTTTTTACACTTTCTATACACTTTCTTACTTTGGTTTTCTTGATTGCTGCTGTGAGTTCAGTTTTTTTGTACCTGTTAAAATGACAATAAAGTTCTATTCCTTTCCTATTCTAAATGCTGTTAATGTCTTACACCAAATGAAAAAGAAAATGTCAATTATTCTCCATGGTAGTGCAGACATAGAACAGAAGAATAAGGAGATCAGCGCCATCATGTGGCCAAGAGTCAAAACCAGAGACATTTTCCCACCTCAGTCTGATGAACAGGAAGTGACATAACGTCTGCAGAGGTAGGTAATGTTTCTTAGGCCCCGTTTACACAACAACGTTTCATCTGAAGACGCTTAAATGCAGAGACAAAAGAAATCAGGGTTTACACAGAAACGCTGAGGGACTGAAAACACTGTAGTGAGCATGCCAGGCCTGTAGGTGGTGCTATAACTGTCTTGTCTAGAAGCAGCTTTTGGTAGATCTCCTCTGAAGTAGAGTTGATCATCTGGTGTGTTGGTGAATGCTAAGAGCAGAAGTGGAGCAACAGATGCTCATTTAGTTAAAGACAGTCACAGATTCAGCAGATTGAGCAGAACAAGATCAACACGGGAGATCACCACCAACCTAACAACCATCCTAACAACCATCCTAACAACCATCCTAACAACCATCCTAACCACCAATCTAACAACCATCCTAACAACCATCCTAACAACCATCCTAACAACCATCCTAACAACCATCCCAACAACCATCCCAACAACCATCCCAACAACCATCCTAACAACCATCCTAACAACCATCCTAACAACCATCCTAACAACCATCCTAACAACCATCCTAACAACCATCCTAACAACCATCCTAACAACGGGACTGTTGGACTGTTAGAAGCGCTAGCGCGGAGTGCAGTGTGAAGTCATCGTTTCCACTGAAAACGCGGCTTACTGTTTACATGGCGACGATTTGGCAGCGTTTCAGAAAAATCTCGCTCTGGAGGCCGTTTTTAAAAGTTTGTGTTTTAGGTCGGCTGAAACGACCTGGACCAAACTGTGCTGATCCAAACTGAACCACTTGGTAGAAACGGAGCTAAAGTTGGTCAGCTCTCTGGGGTACCCTTATGGCTCAGGGGGCCCCGAGCACTTCCCTGCCCTGCCTGTTGGCGTGTGGCGCCCCTGCATGGAGTAGGACAGTTTTTCAGGCTTCTCCTGGAGGTCAATCACCAAAAACAACTTTTACCTAAAGAAAACTCACTTTGACTTCTGTCTGAATTTTCTGTGGCTGTGGTAAACCCTCCCTAACCCGAGTCTGAGACCTGGTCTATCATAATGGATCCAGAAAACTAGGTCCAGACAGAGATCTGCTCCAAAACTCTCTGAATAATAAAGATTTAGTCTTTAAGGATCAATAATTATCAGAGTTATTAGTTTGATAATAAAGCTTAGTTTTTTTCTAAAAATGAAATCTGTTTCTGTTAACCATCATTTAACCTTCCTCTCCATGTTGAGTCCTGATGTCGTGTTTGGACGTAATCTCGACTCCAAACCAACTTTTTTATCAACTCCTCAAAGTAAAACCTCTAATCAATCACAAAAATGCAGCAAGAGAAATCAAGATTTAAGTTTTCAGAGTTTCTTCAGTCCAAACTGGATTTCCTGGAGGGTTTCAGATACTGTACCATGGTTTGTGTGTAACCTCGCCTTCATGGGTGGGATTAGATTAAAGTTTCCACAAATCATGGTTTTTAATCTGTGTAACAGCTACAGCTGACTGTCTGCTCACTCACAGAGATAAATCCTGCATTAAAGTTTGAGGAGATATTTTAAAAGCCAGCAAACTAAAGTTAGAGAGTAATCCTGAGCTGCTGTCGCTCAGGGCAGACAGGGTCCCTGAAAACATGAAGCTTTGGAGGAAAATCAGGTTTGTTTGGGTGCTCTGTCTGAGGGTTTTACTCAGAAATACGAGCGTTTTACCATCTGCAGACTCTTCGCCGTGTGTGAGGATGATTTATCCCCGTGCACATCGAGGTGTCCCTTTCATCTCATTTCCTGGTTGCACGCAGTGAGGCTGCACGGAAACCAACGTGCTGGCTCACCTTCCCAAAAACAGGACGTGCACTTTGAGCGTTTTGTGTAAAAACTGCTGAAAACCTGTAGAAAAACGATGCAGTGCCTTTTAATCCTGCACAGGAACACAGATCACACCCGGTGTGAAACTGTAACCCAGCGGTTACATGGAGCTGATGCAGGATCCTGATCCAGGCCCCAGAGCCCCAGAGCCGGTCTGTCTCTGACCCTAAAACACCCAGGTGCTCGTTGAGGAGGCGATGACACACACAGGTTACTCTCAGGGGGTTTAGCTCATTGGCTTTCCTGCAGCTCATCCTGGATAATCTTCATCCAGAGTCTGAGACTCTGACAAAACACTGTTTATTTACTGAGTCTCTGCCCAAAGCTGTGAGTCATCACCTCAGCCCCTTCAGACTGAGCTGGTTACTGCGTCACAGAGTCAGGAAGACTCTGAGAGACGCTGCAGCTCAAACACACGTCCATGTTACACTGACTGTAACCTGAGGGAGGATGGACGCCCCAGCTGACCACATCACATCAGGAACAACTAAGATCTTTGATCATACTGATCCAACCACAATCTGTCCCAAACAGAAAACAACTGCAGAAGATTTCACTCAGACACTTTCCACAGGGCCTCATTCATACATCCCTCACATTGTTAAGTCGTTAATTAGCTGACAGCAGGAGATATAAGTCTGAGCAATAGACTGTAAAAAAGTGAGTGAGGTCTCCACAAAAACTGCTCCCCCTGGTGGCTGGCTGCAGTATAGGTCAAAAATCCATCTCCCCAGTCATTCCAGATGGGCTGTGGTCAAACTTTAAAAAATTAACACACCTGGTAGAAATGTTTCTCACGTCTGATTGTTGTGGTGATTTGAAGATATCATTTGGCTGTCTTGTATCCAAGTCCTCTTTTTTCTGAAAAGTTTTGTTTTCATTAGTTATTAGAGGTTAAAAACGAGGTTTTACGTAACGTGTAATAATGATTGTTTTTTATTGTTTCTTGAGAAAGATGAACACGTTCAAGGTGTGTAAGGTTTTCACATCTCTTTTTTATCAGTGCTCTATAGACAGTGTTGTCACATACTGCATGGTTGCTTGGTTTGGTTGTCTTGCTTTGGTAAAAACAGACTTATGAATCTGGTCAAATAGCGAGCAAGGTGATCGGGGTGCAACAATCTCAGCTGCAGGATGTCTACAGCAGACGTAGTCTTAGCAGAGCCAAACAAACTCTGATCTGCCCTGACCTCCCTCTGTTTGCTGAGTTTGATCTTCTCCCTCCTGGAGCCGATACAAAAGCTATTGAAAACCTTAATTCATTGGCATGCCCAGGTTTTCTTTTCTTGTGTCTCTCTCTCATGCGTCTTGTAGATAGAATTGATTTTAATCACTGACTATTTATCGTCTCTTTATTGAATGTCTTTTTATCTGATTTATCTTGTTTGTTTTTGCTGTTCTTACTGTTTATGTATCTGCTGCGCAGCACTTTGATGACTGAATGCTCTTTATGGGTTTTGCCTGTTCTTGGTCTTTGGCATTTTGTGGTTTAAGTACTGCCCCCCTTTTCACTTGAGTTCAGGATTTTCCAGGATTTTCCAGGATTTTCCAGGATTTTCCAAGATTTTCCAGGATTTTCCAGGACTTTCCAGGATTTTCCAGGATTTTCCAGCTCTGTATTGCCTGTATGATTCATGTGTTATGTTCTTGTGTGCTGATGCCTGCTGCTGAGAAACAATCTTCCCCTTGGGATTACATGATAAAGTTGATGAGTTAATGATGAGAGAGATGAAGGGATGTCCAGAAAAATGATTTTTTTTTTTTCACTGCCTCCGTCCTGACCCCATGCACACTGCAGAGACTGAAACTGAACTCAGTGTTTGTGTCTAACTCACAGTGATAATGTCTCATTTCAAGATATTCAACATAAAAAAGACTCACATTTACGTGGAGGAGCAAAGGATTGGTCTGATAAAAAAATATTCAGATCATGGGAAATTTGTCAAACCCCTTAGTTTAACGTTAAGGCCTGTGTCAGCCTTCCTCTGAACCTTACTAAGAACTGGGACATCCTGTCACCAGACACGCAGGCACAAAGACTGGCCCTTAATCTTAGCCACATTCAGCTGGCAAGTCTAGAAAAATAAAATGAGGACATCACATTTTGATTTTAGATTTCACACAGATGTTTTTGTGTCGTCTTAATGCCGTCACACTCACACGTTTGGGGATAAAACATCTTGTTGTCCTGACTTTGTGCACAAACTTTCCTCTCAGGGTGAGAGGGATTCTGGGTAAATTCAGGACCTGCTGGTTGGGTTTTGTTGATGGGTGCAGACCTTTATTTGCAGGAGCATGCTCTGCTAAAGCACTAAGACTCCCACAAACACAGATCCAGGTCCAGGAGCCAAATCCCTGAATGATCCCACAGATCTCACACTCACAGAGTCTAACTTTCACTTTTCCAGCAGGCTCAGCCTCGTTATGTGGTCGGTATCAGGCTCTAATGCTGCTCCCAGCGCTGGCGTCTGATTGGAGGAGCAGAGTCTGAGTCAGAGCAGGGTACACATGATCCAGAGGAGGTCTTAGGGTAATTGTAGTCCTGAGGGATTAGTCACCTTTTCTTCCCATGATAAACCAAATCATCCCTCTTCCCAACATCTGATGAGGTTTCAGCCTCGCAGGATTTGTGGCTTCTGCAGCGATCATCCCGAGGACGCCGAGCCCTCCTTTTCCCAAACAGACTCCTCCAGACTCCTCCAGGAGTCGACCAGGGCCTTAACAGGCTCCTAACACCTCCTGTAACCTTATTTGTTCATATTTTCAGAGTCCTGGTGTTTTTTAAGGACGTGAAGCATCGCTAACACAGCTTTTATCTCCTCTTCCCCTCAGATAGTTTCTGTCTCTGTGGCGTGACGGAGCGGTGAGTCCGTGCTCTGTTTGACATGTGTCTGCAGAACGTGACCCTGTGTTTACGTCCTCTCATTCAGCTCAGGGCAGCGCTGACTCACCACAGACCAAATGTTCAGAGATCGCCCAAGAACAGCCCAAACCCGTGTGTGTGTGTGTGTGTGTGTGTGTGTGTGTGTGTGTGTGTGTGTGTGTGTGTGTGAGTGTGTGTGTGAGTAATGATGTATCCCACAGCAGACGTCCACATTTATTTCAGCTCTGATTTTCTCTGTTAGTTTCTCCTGTCACCTTATTCAGACGTTTTAAACAAACACATCAAAAACCTGAACGCTGATCAAATGTTTGTTTTTGTTTTTCGTAAAAATTGTCTCATCAGATTTAATCTGAGCCACGTTAACCTCACAAGTCCAGGAAAAGGTCTAATTTGAAGAAATGAAAGAGGAAACTGATTGACAGCAATGCTCGAATTGTGCGGTGAACCAGCGGTTTGTTACAAAACAACATTTCTCAGGCTGAAGTCGAATAAATCCCCCTCGGTCTGAAACGCTTTGTTTTAGCTGCTGTCTCTTTAAGGCTCCCTGCTCCACAAACCCCCTTCACTCTGATTGGCCAGCTCTCTGGAGGAGGGCGGACCTTGGTGTTTGAGGCCCAGACATATATACATAGACGCCTCATTACGTACTGAACCACGTGGGGCGTCGCCGCCATATTGGATGGGTCTCCTCACTGCGTTCCAGCAGCAGACACAAACAAGCGCAAAGTGATTAATTATGTCAGTATTTTGTTTCGCCTACGGTTGCTGTAACCGGCCCAATATTGAGATCAGATCAGGTGGGATTACCTTTCACAGGTTAGACTTCACAATAATTCAGTTTTATTGACCATTTATCATTTTATGTCATTATAACTAACGGTATTGGACGATCGACAACATGCTAACAGTAGGAGCTGGTACTCTCTCACTTTATCTCCAGCGTTTTTCTTCTTCTTCACATTTTGAAGATTTCCAAGTGACCCTGGCTTGAGGAGGCCCCCTTTACAGCGTCTCTCCATACAACCACAGCCTCACCATGACAACCCCTCCCTGCCCCACCATCATATCACCTGCTGCTAATGATGTTGTTGTTCCTCCTCTGCTTGTTAATACTCCACCCTTTGTGTATTTTTATCACTCTTTAATACTTTCTTCCTGTTTTATTTACTATGATATATTTACATTTACAGTTACTGTGATTATACTGCAGCTGCTAGTGTTAAATGACTTTTCTCCCTTTTATAACAAATTATTAATATTACTGTTGTTCTACTTACTATCTACTTTTTTTTATCTTTGTTCTTATAAGCAGCCATACTACAGTTACATTTAATTTCATTATTATTGTGGCTGATGTTGCCGTCGTTATTATTAATTTTACTACGATTAAGTAGTAATAAAAAGAAATACTTTTATTATTATTGTTATTGATATTATTATTATTATTATTATTATTATATTAGAAAATATGTGTGAAGTTGGCATTGTGAATAGATATGTAAATATAAGTATATATGTATGACCACAAAGATGTTGTTGCTCATATGTTTTATCTGTCCGTCTCACTGTCCTGTCACAATAAAAAGTATTTAAATTTGAAAGTTTGTATTAAAATGTGTGACTGCGTCCTGGATTATTAGTCCATCTCTGTTGTTTGTAACAAACGTATCTGTGTGAAAATCTGGTAAAAATTTGCTGAGTCATGCTCATAATAGTTGTGCATTCTACACCTTCAGTATAATAAACGCACTGGGGCGGCGTGTGAGACCCATCCAAGATGGCGGTCGGCAGCTATGTCAGCTCCAATAGGCAGCGCCAGTCAATGAGGTGTCTACGTATATAATGTCTATGGTTTACACAACAACGTTTTACACCAAAACACTTGAACACAGAGAAAAAAATAAATCTGCAAGGGACTGAAAACACTGTAGTGAGCATGCCAGGCCTGTAGGTGGCGCTATAACTGTCTTGTCCAGAAGCAGCTTTTGGTAGATCTCCTCTGGAGTGGAGTTGGGCCGATCATCTGGTGTATGGTACGAGCAGAAGTGGAGCAACAGATGCTCATTTTGTTTCTCCTAACACCGTCGTCATGCCAACGGCCCCTAAGCCTGATGGGAAATTCATCACTTCAGCAGCTCATTCCTCGCTCTTGAAGATATCAAAGAAAAAATGAGATGTTTTGACGGGAGAGGGTCAGTAACCGAGCATCTGGGGTTTGAATTTACTGAAGTTTTGGTTTTATTACAGTTGAGTCAGAGGAAGTTTCCTTTCATCCAGATCCTGGATCAGGCAGGAGTGATGGTTTTTAAAGAAACATGTGTAGATGATATATAGTTTGGTGTATCGTCTGCCTAACAGTGGAGGTGTAGGCTGGAATGATGTGACCGAGGGGAGGCGTGATGGACAAACAGGAGGGGAACGAGCACTGAGCCTTGGGGGACACCAAACCTGATTGGGGTGATGTCATAATGGCGAGCTGCTCTCTACATGTCAGTATTTTCTCTCTAATTACATCACAAACACCTGGGACACATCTGTGTGTGTGTGTGTGTGTGTGTGTGTGTGTGTGTGTGTGTGTGTGTGTGTGTGTCACCTGTGTGTGTACCGGGGGTTTGTTGTGGCGGCGGCGTTGTGGAGGGAGGCCTCAGAGAGATGCAGACAGGAGGTCACATGGAGGCAGAGCGTGGCACGTGGCACGTGGCAGAGGCAGAGGAAGTAGAAACAGGCTCTGAGGCTGGACGTGTTTGACGTTACATCACAGGTTTCCTGACGTGTTCACCTGCTGACATCATCAGGGAGACGGCGGTTCATCACGTATGATGTTTCCTCAGATCCCGTCACCTGCTCCCCGTCCTGGATCTCTGCTCTGTCCCCGAAGACTTCACAACTTCCAGGAAGTGAATTTGTTTTTCAGATTATGACCACGGGTGACGCAGCAGCAGCAGCCGCAGCAGCAGCAGCAGCAGCCGCCACGTGTCTGAACTGGTTACTTTCCTGTAACTGTCAGTCTGTTGTGACCCCGCAGCGTGGAGGTGTCCGTGTCTGGAGCAGTTAGTCTCACACGGCTGGGCTTTTGTCTGACTGTTGGAGCTTTTTGTCTCCGTCTGTTACAGGACAAAGCTCGAACATGCTGTGATTATCAGGGACCAGTGGGCAGGAGTTATTCCAGCGCCCAAAATAAAAAACATGTTTTTGTTTTTCAGGACGGACGGTTTCAGCCACAGCGTGCGTCGATTATGGTTCAAAGACAAACAGGACTTTAGAAACGGCTGGTCTCCTTTAAGAGTCAACAAATGCACCTGCAGTGAAAGCACAAGCTGGAGATCCTCCATGCTAACATGCTAACAGGCTAACAGGCTAACTACAGAGCTGCAGTCTTACTGCCCTCTACTGGTCTGCTCCTGTTTTGCAGCTCTTATTTTTTTTTTCTTTGTGCATCATTGATCTGATCAGCGTAATCCTAACGAGACCTCAGTCCTCTGCTGAAATGCAGACAAACAGCTGTTAGCACTGCTAGCTGTGCAGCTAACCAAGCTAACAGTCATTCTATAAGATAACTCGGTTTCTAGATGCAGGTTTGTTTCGGGGGTTCAGTTTCCAGCTCTTGAGCAGGAGCTTCAGGCTTTGTCCACACGTAGCCAACAGTTTCAGAAACAAATTTCCCCCTCAGTCGTTTTTAAAAATACTTTAATCCACACGGAGCGGGAAACCTGCCGACAGCTTGAAGCATGCCAAACCTACACCTGTCAGTGTTTGTCAGACATAAAACCTGTGCCAGCCAATCAGGATGAACCCCGTCATTTAGCTGTGACGTTTGAGAAACTTTGGGACGCCGTCAGTTCAGCCTGGTTCTCCGTTTGTCGTAGGATGATCTTTATTCCTACTTCTCCCTGTCAGAAGTTAAACTGTCCTGACTAGCTCCCCCTGCAGGTCTGGAGCACTTTTCAGGAATTGCTTCCTTTTGCATTTTGTGTGTTTGACTTTGCACAGCTTGTCCTCTGTCGGCCACCATAGTTGGAGGGAGCCTTTAGTAAGTCTAACTAAGGAGAAGAGGAGATCAATGTTTGCATTAAGCTGAACATCAGCGTGCGTTCAGCTGCAGGATCATCACCTGCTCCTCTCACACCTGTGGATGACGTTTGGACAGCAGCTCGCCGCCTCAGGAGGGAGCGCCGACGGCTTTTAACGAGCAACAGACATGTCCTCTGCATCACGTCAGGAAGGATGCTGGATCTGTGCTCGGTATCATCATCATCATCATCATCATCATCATCATCATCATCAACACCTGCTGATCAGAGGAAAACAAACTCAAACTTCTTTACTGACCTGCAGGAGGACACCTGCAGATCAGTGTGTGTGTGTGTGTGTGTGTGTGTGTGTGTGTGTGTGTGTGTGTGTGTGTGTGTGTGTGTGTGTGTGTGTGTGTGAGGATCAGAGCAGATCTGTGTGGACAGCTCTGCCTAACGTATACGTGTGTAGAGGCAGTGGATGGCGTGCCGTGTGAGGAGCAGTGAGGAGCAGTGAGGAGCAGTGAGGAGTGGTTAGGAGCTGTGAGGAGCGGTGAGGAGCAGTGAGGAGTGGTTAGGAGCTGTGAGGAGCGGTGAGGAGCAGTGAGGAGCTGTGAGGAGCTGTGAGGAGCTTTGAGGAGCAGTGAGGAGCAGTGAGGAGCTTTGAGGAGCTGTGAGGAGCTGTGAGGTGCTGTGAGGAGCTGTGAGGAGCTGTGGGTAGCAGTGAGGAGCTGTGAGGAGCTGTTAGTGCTGTGAGGAGCTGTGAGGAGCTGTGGGGAGCAGTGAGGAGCTGTGAGGAGCTGTGAGGAGCAGTGAGGAGCAGTGAGGAGCTGTGAGGAGCTGTGGGGAGCAGTGAGGAGCAGTGAGGAGCTGTGAGGAGCAGTGAGGAGCTGTGGGGAGCAGTGAGGAGCTGTCAGGAGCTGTGAGGAGCAGTGAGGAGCTGTGAGGAGCAGTGAGGAGCTGTGAGGAGCAGTGAGGAGCTGTGGGGAGCAGTGAGGAGCTGTGAGGAGCTGTCAGGAGCTGTGAGGAGCAGTGAGGAGCTGTGAGGAGCTGTGAGGAGCAGTGAGGAGCTGTGAGGAGCAGTGAGGAGCAGTGAGGAGCAGTGAGGAGCTGTGAGGAGCTGTGGGGAGCTGTGAGGAGCAGTGAGGAGCTGTGAGGAGCTGTGAAGAGCAGTGAGGAGCAGTGAGGAGCAGTGAGGAGCTGTGAGGAGCAGTGAGGAGCTGTGAGGAGCGGTGAGGAGCTGTGGGGAGCGGTGAGGAGCTGTGGGGAGCAGTGAGGAGCTGTGAGGAGCAGTGAGGAGCTGTGAGGAGCTGTGGGGAGCAGTGAGGAGCTGTGAGGAGCTGTGAGGAGCAGTGAGGAGCTGTGAGGAGCTGTGGGGAGCAGTGAGGAGCTGTGAGGAGCTGTGAGGAGCAGTGAGGAGCTGTGCGGAGCAGTGAGGAGCTGTGAAGAGCAGTGAGGAGCAGTGAGGAGCTGTGAGGAGCAGTGAGGAGCTGTGAGGAGCAGTGAGGAGCTGTGAGGAGCTGTGAGGAGCTGTGAGGAGCTGTGAGGAGCTGTGAAGAGCTGTGGGGAGCTGTGAGCGGTCTAACTGAGGAGTTATGTAAGAGGAGACCACTTCAGGAAGCAGATCAAAGGTTCCTCCACAGACTCAGGGACCATGGTCCAGGTTTCTTAGACTGTCCTGAGGGTGGTGAGCAGTTCCCTCCTGTGGGCTGGGAGCTCTTCTTTAGCTCGTTGACGTTTGGTTTACCTTCAGAGGTGTTTCCACTTTTCTTTATCCCTGTGTTTGTCCAGAGACCCAACATGTAAACATGGTCCCATTGTTTACACACAGGATCAGCTGTTAGCAGCCTGTAGCATGTTGATGCTACATTTATAATGTAACGTTTGCTCCACGTGTTTTCATTTTGAGTTAACTTCCCTTTGTACCACGAAGAGAAGATCCCAAATTGATTATTCCCTTTAATGAGATTTCTCTCAGGTCACATGTTAATTTTCTTCCTCTGCCGTCTCATCAACCGCAGCCTGAAGCAGTCCCAGAGCGATCCCAGAGCGATCCCAGAGCGATCCCAGAGCGATCCCGGAGCGCATCCAGCAGGTTGATGGAGACGTTTTGAGGGTGGAGAATTAAGGCAGTCAGGGCGTCACTAGGCCGCCACCAGGTCTGTGAGAAACTGGTCTGTGAAGATTTGGATCAGTTAACGGTCACAGAGACCTGGGGGAGAGATGGAGAGGATGAAGGGATGGAGGGATGGAGGGATGGAGAGGATGAAAGGATGGAGAAGATGGAGAGGATGGAGGGATGTATAGGATGGAGAGGATGAAGGGATAGAGGAGGATGAGGAGATGAAGAGGATGAAGAGGATGGAGGAGGTCTGAGCTCCATAATTCTTTTTTCATCCATCACCTGCTCTATTTCAGTGACCTTAAACACGGTCTGAGCTCCTCCCTTCAGACGGCGACCCCACTGTCGTTAATCCATCATCATCAGGTGAATGTGCAGGTCATTTCCTGTCAGTGGAGGCAGAGCGTGAAGAGGCGGAGCGTGATGAGATGGAGCGTGAAGAGGCGGAGCGTGAAGAGGCGGAGCGTGATGAGACGGAGCGTGAAGAGGCGGAGCGTGAAGAGGCGGAGCGTGAAGAGACGGAGCGTGAAGAGGAATGAGGAAAAGTAAAGCTAACTGAAGCAGACTGTGACTCTGTGTCTTTTGGAGCTGCTGAGGGCGTGAAGTGGACGGACAGATGGACGGGATCACTGACCCGTTCTGCTGAGCCACTTCCTGACCCGGTCCAGCTGTTTACCTTCAAGCCAGGTCACCTGACCACCCCGAGCAGGCGGGGGGCGAAACGCCATGACCTGATTTGGTTTGTGTGACCAGCTGAGCTCAGACTTCCTGAGTTAGTTTTTCCTCTTTTATCTCACGTTGGTATTTAAACGAACCTCTCTTTGCTGCACAGACGACATGAATTAAGTCTGATTTTGATGAAGTGTTGACGCCCGCTCCGTCTGAGCCTCCTGCTGTGATTCATGAGGAGAATCAATCCCTGCCTCATCGGCTCCTCCATGAACTTTTCTGTGGACTTCACAAACAACATGTTTGAAGAGACTCTGGGTAAACTAATGAGAAAAGGAATTTCCTCTTATGTAATAAAAAGACCTCAGCGACGCCTCAGGTATTTGTTTACTCCAGCTCCTGGCAGGACTCGGGTTTACTAGAAGTTTCTAGCTCCAGGAAAAAAACTCAGCACAGACTGTTTTTTCTTCAACAGCTGAATAAATCTACTCCATCTTTCCAAAAATAAAAAGCAGTAAATGATCAGTGGCTCTACTCCCCGACATGAAACGCTCTGAGTGTCACGCCAGTCTTTCTGGAGGCGGAGCTACAGGTTGGTAACCTGCTCTTTAAGGTCAATGGATGGTCAAACATCAGTTTCCAGGTGGTTTCCTTGGTGAAACCAACAGTTGGTGTTAGCGTCAGTGAGCTCAGCTCAGCCTTCAGCTTGAACTGATGTTGTAGCCAACACCGAAAGTTTTACGAAGCCCTTTTTCTGACACAGGAAGTGTTGCAAACAGCTGAAATACACCAGATGTGTCTTCAGTCTGTCTCCACTCCATCAGGGCAACGGATCAGAAAGGTTTCCATTCAGGTCAATCCGTCATGTCTCAGGTAACACGCAGCCATCCTAGTTTTGCCGGACGTGGAGCTGAAACGCATAAATCCAGCGTAGTGAAGATCAAGCTGGACAGGAAGTCCTGCCTGGAAACTACCTAAAAAAACAGAGACTTTCAAAACAAAACAAAATGTGTCAGAATCAGTTAGTATTTATCTTGACTACAACAACAAACAGACATGATGAGCAGAGCCAATCCAGAGATAGATAGATAGATAGATAGATAGATAGATAGATAGATAGATAGATAGATAGATAGATAGACAGATAGACAGATAGACAGACAGATAGATAGATAGATAGACAGATAGACAGACAGAGAGATAGATAGATAGACAGATAGACAGACAGAGAGATAGATAGATAGATAGATAGATAGATAGATAGATAGATAGATAGATAGATAGATAGATAGATAGACAGATAGATAGATAGATAGATAGATAGATAGATAGACAGATAGACAGACAGACAGATAGATAGATAGATAGATAGATAGATAGATAGATAGATAGATAGATAGACAGATAGACAGACAGATAGATAGATAGATAGATAGATAGATAGATAGATAGATAGATAGATAGATAGATAGATAGATAGACAGATAGATAGATAGATAGATAGATAGATAGATAGATAGATAGATAGATAGATAGATAGATAGATAGATAGATAGATAGATAGATAGATAGATGAGTCTCCTGAAAAGCCTCTGACCACTTTACATCAAGGGGAGGTGGAGCGGGGATTTCCTGGTGGTACAAAAAAACGAAGCCAAACAGTGAATGTAAACTTTACATTTTTAACTGAAACAACAACTTTAGTCTCTGCAGAGAGCATGTGAGGTCAAGCCAAAAAGCCTGAGAGGAAAAACAGGTGCACGCTTTGGCTCTTTGTCAGATTCAGTTTGAGTTTTAATCAAAGTGAAAGTTTGGAGTTCGAGTCGACCACGAAGACTCAGTCACCGGGCGGCGGCGTGCATACCAAACAGGAATCTGGACGTGTTTGTGGTTTGGGTTTGGAGCAGTCGTATTTTTTCTGGCCATGATTCGATAAAGCAGCCATTAAAGATGGAGTGATGATGAGAAAACCAAAGATCAGACATGTTTTTATCCTCAGACTGCCGTGAAAAAGCGTCAGAAAGGAGGGAAACCTGAAATCTTTGAGGTTGGGTTTGGAAGCTGTTGGTGTTTTTCTGCGAGTAATACGACCACAGCCCTGAAGACAAACAAATGATCCTCCTGGACATGGTTTGGGTTCAGTCCCTCTCTGCAGCGTAAACAGAGTCAGATCAGATGAGTGTCGTCGGCGTAAAGAGGATCTAAACTGTGGTTTCCACCATGACGGCGTTGGTCTCAGCGTCCGTTCCCCTGATGATGTTTACGCTCCGTCGCAGCAGCTTCATTCCTCTTTAATTGGAGAACTGATGGGAGCTGTGGTCCGTCCTGAGTTATGGGGCTGGTCAGGGTCTGGTTTTGGTATTAGGTCTATCTTTAGCCGTCCTAGCAGAGAGCCGCTCTGCGTGCTCGTGGTGGTTTTGGTTTTTCTCTGGGAACAGTTTTTGTTTTCAGTCTGTGGTTGCAGAGTGACGTGCTGACGAGTGTCTGGGTCAGGGTCGTAATTAGCTTCACGCACGAGACGTCGCTCTGTTATAAAACCCTGACCGCAGAGCTTAATGCTTTCTAGGCAGCATTACCGAAAACCTCAGGAGCCCTGGCTCAGAGCTGGGACTGTGGCATGATGGGAAACTTAAAAACAACAAGTGGGAATTAGAAAAGAGACTTTAACTCAGAGGTTTCATAACTTCTTATAAACTCTGACACTTAAACAGAGCCGCTTTAGATACTTGTGTTAGCTCTAAACTTACAAAGCTAGCTGTTAACACTAAAAGCTAGCTGTAAACACACAAAGCTAACTGTAAACAAACACACTAAAAGCTAGCTGTAAACACACAAAGCTAACTGTAAACAAACACAAAGCTAACTGTAAACACACAAAGCTAACTGTAAACAAACACAAAGCTAGCTGTAAACACACAAAGCTAACTGTAAACAAACACAAAGCTAGCTGTAAACACACAAAAAGCTAGCTGTAAACAAACACACTAAAAGCTAGCTGTAAACACACAAAGCTAACCGCAAACACACAATGGTAGCTGTAAACAAACACAAAGCTAGCTGTTAACACTAAAAGCTAGCTGTAAACACACAAAGCTAACCGTAAACACACAATGGTAGCTGTACTACAAAAAGCTAGCTGTAAACACACAAAGCTAACTGTAAACAAACACAAAGCTAACCATAAACAAACACAAAGCTAGCTGTTCATTCACAAAGCTAGCTGTAAACACACAACAAGCTAGCTGTAAATTCATGAAGCTAGCTCTAAACACACTCAAAGCTAGCTGAAACCACAAAAAGCTGGCTGTAAATACACAAAGGTTACTGTAAACACAAGAAGCTAGCTCTCAACACACAGAGTTAGCTTATTCACAAAGCTAGCTGAAAACACAAAAGATGGCTGTGAATACACAAATCTAGCTGCTTATTTATAAACCCAGCTATAAACACACACAAAGCTAGCTTTAAACACACAATGCTAGCTGGAAATTCACAAAGCTAGCTCTTAACACTCAAAGCTAGGGGATAAATCACAAACCTAGCTGTAAACACACACAGAGTTAGCTGTAAATTTACAAACCTAGCTCTTAATGCACAAAGTTAGCTGTAAACACACAATTCTAGCTGGAAATTCACAAAGCTTGCTATAAAGACAAAGCTAGCTGTAAACACACAAAGTTAGCAATAAAGACAAAGCTAGCTGTAAACACACAAAGTTAGCAATAAAGATAAAGCTAGCTGTTAACACACAAAGTTAGCTATAAAGATAAAGCTAGCTGTTAACACACACAATGCTAGCTGTAAACTGAGATCTAGGTTAGTTGAGTAGTTTGTACACACATCATTAATGTGTCTTGGTATTTTGTTCAGTACTGTACCGTATGGAGTGATATCCATAACATCCTGTCTGTAGGACGCTTGTTGTGTTGCGTCACAGACATAATGTTGCCACCCAAATCAAGACTCATTTCACTAACGCTGCCCTCTACAAACACTTTCAGTCCTCTCCTCTGACTCTGACTCTTCATCCTCATCCTCCTGGTCCTCACGGCTGCTTTTGATACAATTGACCACTCCATTGGGCTTTCCCGCCTAGAATCTCCTCTCCACATCACAGACGGCGCCCTCACCTGGCTGACATCACACCTCACTGACCAGAAACAGTTCATTTCCATCAACAACTGCCCCGTCCTACTGTCCTACCCCTTGGTCAGTTTATCCAACGTCACGGTGGCAGTTTTCACCGTTATGCTGATGACATTAAACTCTACCCTCAGTCCACCCTCTGACATCAGCTTCTGGTTACAAACTAATTTTCTACAACTCAACTTCTCTAGATCCAGATTCCCTCATTTCTACAGCTGAAGGCTTCCACCTCTCCTTTCTAAACTCCGCCTTCTTCCCACCGCCGTAACCCTGGAGTCATCAGACGGTATCAAATCACACTGTTGGTGTAACACTGTGTTGGTGTAACACTGTGTTGGTGTAACTCTGTGTTGGTGTAACACTGTGTTGGTGTAACACTGTGTTGGTGTAACACTGTGTTGGTGTAACACTGTGTTGGTGTAACACTGTGTTGTACAGTGATTTACTGTAACTGTGTCTTACTGTAAACACAGACCCTGAAAACTTCCAGAAGAAGCAGCTCCGACTCAGGAGTGTGTCTCTGATTGATGAACTTTTAATTACCTGGGATAAACTGATCCTGATCAATGATCACAGGCTCAGCTCTGGGTCCGGGTGATGAAGGAGAGACGGTTTGTGGCTGCTGATCCAGATCCTCCTCACCCCTAAAATCCTTGTGACGGCCCACCTTCACGCTCCAGTGAACCACACACACTCTTTCTCCTCTTTCCCTCTTTCTTTTGTTTTCATGACCCCCCGCTGAGCGCTGATCCTCTTCCCCTCCACAGGTTAGCAGGTCAGGACTCTCATCATGTCTGAGCACAGTGTGTGTGTGTGTGTGTGTGTGTGTGTGTGTGTGTGTGTGTGTGTGTGTGTGTGTGTGTGAAATCAGAAACACACACAGACTGATGTGAGGTCTGATTACAGGTGACCTACATCCCTCCTCTGTGAGTCGAGCTGTTTCTGAGCGGATCACTTTCTGTCTCCATCACTCCTTCTGTACCTCATCCAGCCTGTCCTGAATTAAACAGAAGAAAATGGTTTTGGTTGGAAACAGATCCAGACCTGGTCCACAGGTCTCCTCCAAAACCTTTAAACTCTGAGAGGTCGACTGTGAAAACATGTTTTAAAAATATTTCAAAATCAGCTCAAAAGAAACAGAAAAACACAAAATAACTTTCCTGAGTCTCCATCTCCCTGCTTCACACACACACACACACACACACACACACACACACACACACACACACACACACACACACACACACACACACACACACACACACACACACACAGTTAATCCTGACGGTGAAACGTGACTTCCCTGCTGAGCTCTGTGTGGATCTAACCTCTCCATCCTGTCTCCTCTCATATTTAAACCAATAACTTCATATCGCCCCCTATGGGCCTGTCAGCGGGCGCAGTCAGCGGGCGCTGGGCAGAGGCCTGAGGCTCAGGTTTTTCCTACAGGTCTCACTTTGTGTTGGAGTTTATTTCTGTAAACGTTTGGGTCGACTCTACTTCAGACTGAGCTGGTTTCAGTTTTTGTTTCTCTTGTGGATTTTTACAGAAAGAAGGAAACAGCTGGTCAGAAAAGATTAAAATAATAAAAACTACCTTCAGTCTCCTCAGGTGATACCTGCTGTAGAAGGTTTCAGTCTAGTTTTTGTTTTTTCACAGATAAAGTCCAAACTCAGGCGTGATTTCAGCCGTCAGATGGATTTAATGTGTCCAGAAGTTTCTGACACATCGACCAAACAAACATTTCACCAACAACCAATCAAATGATTTACCACAGAAAAAAACAACTGTCTGACCAACAAGCCATTCAACCAATTACCTCACCAGCTAACCAACAAAAAGACCAACCAAGAAAGCAACAATCAACTATTTAACCAACAAGCCAGTCAACTAACAAACCTAATACCTAGCTGATAACTAGCAAGCCAACTGGCTAGCTGATCAACAAACCAACTATTTAGCCAAACAGCAAACCCATTGAACAGCCAGGCAAAAAAACAATACACCAACCAATGAACAAGCTAGCCAACAAACAAACCAACTAGCTTGCTGACCAATAAAGCAACTAGCCAGCCAACCAATAAACCAACTACCTAGCTGATTAATGAAGTAACCAGCAAGCCAACTGGTTATCTGTCCAACAAATTAACTACTTAGCTCACCAACCAACTAGCCAGCCAGACAAAATGTAATTAGCCGACTAACCAACTAGCCAGCAAAGTAGCCAACCCATCAAATAGCAAGCTAACCACTGGTCCAACTAGCCAGTCAACTAACAAACTAAATACCTAGCTGATTACTAGCAAGTCAACTAACTAGCTGATCAACAAACCAACTATTTAGCCAACCAGCAAACCAACCAAGACAGCCAGGCAAAAACAAAACGAACAAACAAAACATACACCAACCAATGAACAAGCTAGCCAACAAACAAACTAACTAGCATGCTGACCGATAGATCAGCTAGCCAGCCAACCAATAAACCAAGTAACTAGCTGATTAATGAAGCAACCAGCAAGCCAACTGATTATCTGACCAACACATCAACTATCTAGCCAGTCAGAAAAAAAGTAACTAGCCAGCAAAGTAGCCAACCGGTCAAATAGCCAGCTAACAATTGTAATAACTAGCCAGTCAACTAACAAACCAAATACCGAGCTGATTACTAGCAAGCCAGCTACCTAGCTGATTAACAAACCAACCAGACAGCCAGGCAAAAAACAACAACAACAGTACACCAACCAATGAACAAGCTAGCCAACAAACAAACCAACTAGCTTGCTGACCAATAGAGCAGCTAGCCAGCTAACTAGTTACCTGACCAACAAATCAAATATTTAGCTTACCAACTAACTAGCCAGCAAAGTAGCCAACCCATCAAATAGCCAGCTAACCATTGTACCTACTAGCCAGACAACCAACAAACTAACCCACCAGCCAACTGCCTGATCCAGCTCTAACGGACTAACCACCTATCATAAAGCTAACAGCTAACAAACATCCAGCCTTAACATTATTGTCTGGACTTTAAGATGATCTGCTCCCTCATAGCAACTCTCCATACCTGAAGATCAACAAAGCAGCTTCCTGTTAGCCCGAACAGATTTAGCATCAAACATTTTTCTTTCTGTTTGTAAAAATTAGATCATCACAGCTTTCAGAAGGAGTCAAATCTTAGTTTTAGCAGAGTTAAAATCATGGATTCAGTCGTTACTGTGGTATCAGTTCCTACAAATGGGCCTTGATGAGTCCAGTGGAGTCGCCCCCTGCTGGCTGCTGCAGGGAACAGTCATTCAGACTAACAGTTTCTTCTCTGCAGCTCTTAATCCAGACCGTCTCCTCCAGGTGACTGAGTGTTTCAGGCTCTGGTGTCAGCGTGTGGCTGTGTGGTCGTACCTGGCGTGTACTTTCACTGCGGCTGTCAGAGGAGCGGCCCCGCGGGGATACTTTTACACCCGCTGACAGACGGCTTTCACTGCTTTCCCCTCGTCTCTTATTCATGTCCTTACACCCAGGATCACTTTCCCCCGCACGCTCCGGTCTCCTGTCCCGTCCCGCCCCGTCAGCTCGCGGTAAAGGACGGCAGGTAACTGAAGCCAGCGGTGACAAACGACAGCGAGGTTACAGACTGAAGCCTGTTGGTCTGAACGCTGAATACTGACCTCTGAGTTATGAGCTGATGGCTCCACTGGAGAGGACAGGATGCTGTGAGGAGCCATCATCCAAAAACAGGTTCAATACATTTGACCTGTCAGGGTCATTGTTGGCTCAGTATTTTTCACAGACGACCCAAATTATACCCATCACGGCGTCCAACAGATAATCAGTAAAGTAAAATATCAAAACATGTCCAAACAAAGTGTACACCTGCACAAAATTGTGCTGATTTGAGTAATACCTCTACAATTAGAAAGTACTTAATACAACCACATGTCCAAAGATAGAATGATTCGTTCCTTTAAAGAGGGGGTATTGAGCTTTTTTTTGTGTGTATTCTGTCCCTTTGGTGCCTCCGTAGTATCTTTACCTCATTTACAGCGTGGTTTTTCCATCTCTGGTATTTCATCAACCATCATTTCAGCCTCTGTCTGAAACATTTTGTTCCAGCTGCTGTCTCTTTAAGGCTGCCTGCAGACCTTGGTGTTTGAGGCCCACCCCTCCAACATGTCACAAAGCAGTCAGGAAATCTTTGTGATTTTCACCGAGCAGTTAAATAGCACACACCTCATGATGGGTAAAGGCAAAGAGCTCTCTGAAGACATTCACAACCTGATTGTTGCTCAGCATCAGAATGGAACTGGTTAAAGACTTATATCAAAGCACCTGAATATTCCAGTCAGCACCGTTGGGGCCATTATTCACAAGTGGAAGAAGCACCACCTTACCATCAACAGGCCACGCACAGGAGCTCCTTGAAGATTTCTGACCAGGGAGTCAGAAAGATAGTCAGAAGAGGACTCAACCAGCCAAGGACCACCCTGAAAGTGCTCCAGAAAGACTTGGAGGCAGCAGGTACAATTGTTACAGAGAAAACAATAGGCAATGCACTCCACCACCATGGCCTCTATGGACGCTCAGCCCACAAGACTCCATTCCTCAAGAAAAGGCATGTTGAAGCTGGTTTAAAGTTTGCTAAACAGCATCTTGACAAGCCTGTAGAATACTGGGAGAATGTTGTCTGGTCAGATGAGACCAAAACTGAACTTTTGGGCTGTCATACTACAGACCATGTTTGGAGGAGAAATGGCTCTGCACATCAGCCAAAAAACACTACACCAACAGTGAAGTTTGGAGGTGAAGCATCATGGCATGGGGTTGTTTCTCATCTCATGGTGTTGGCAAACTTCATATAACTGACGGAGCAATGAATGGAGCCATGTATGGGGAAATTCTTGATCTGAATCTGCTGCCATCCACCAGGATGATGAAGATGAGACGTGGCTGGACCTTCCAGCAGGACAACCATCCAAAGCACACGGCAAAGTTGACTCTCAGATGGTTTCAGAAAAAGAAAATCAATCTGTTAGAACGGCCTAGTCAATCACCTGACTTCAATCCAACTGAACATTTGTGGAAAGAAGTAAAGAAAAGGGTTCACCAGAGGGCACCAAAGAATATTCCAGATTTAAAGACAATCTGTGCAGAGGAATGGGCCAAAATCACACCTGAGCAGTGTGGGCCATTAGTTCAAACATACAAGAAGCTTCTGGAAGCTGTCACTGCAAACAAAGGCTTCTCCACTCAGTATTAGATGAGTCTCAGTTAGCGTCTTCAATACTTTTTTCCTGTGTTATCGTACTTAATTCACCATAATCATTATTTATGGACCTGAACGTTGGGATTTCTTTTCATGTGTGGATTATTTCAGTTAATACCAATGTCTGGGAGAAATTTGGTTTGGCTTGTGATGAGGAAAAAGTTGACGTGTTCAATACTTATTTTCCCCACTGTAAATATCTAAACTTATGTGAACTTAGAGATAATCAGCATCACCCTGAGCTGTAAACTGGGACATTTCCCCTGCATGTGGACCTGTTTCTCTCCCAGGTTTAAGTAATTTATATCCGCGGCCTCTTGGTTTCACACGGCTGTTATCTCGTTTCATTAACCTCCTGAAGAGCTGGATCAGATAACTGCTGCTGACGGCGCAGGCTCTCCATCGCCGCTGTCCTCTGATGATGGAGGTTTCCTGTTTCAGTGAAACTCTTCAGACGTTCAGCTGTTTATATAACTCTGTGTACTTTATTTTTCCCCCGTTCAGCCCGGGCCCTGCAGCTTTGCTCTGCGTCTTTCCCACATGTATTAGTAGCACGCTGCTGTTGATCGGAGCTTTGTTTCAGGGCTCCAGGCTCTGAGCGCTGCTCAAACTGAAACTGGCTCAGCGGTGGAGTTGGAGAAACCATTGTTCCAGTTTATTAACAGTTAGCTTTTGTTATTGCTGCAGTATTTTTCCTTTATTACTGAACTTGACCTGAATGAGCCGGAGATGTTTGGGTTACGCTCAGTTTCTCTATCAGCAGTGAGGACACGCAAACTTTACTTTAGTCCTTAAAGAGCCTTTAGGATCCAGGCCACAGCAAAAAACAAACAAAAAAAACAACACGCTCAAACACACAGTTTACAAAGTGCAACAGCAGACCTGTGCCGTGGATGTGAATGAGGGAGAAAAGCTGTGGAAATGGTACAAATGGCGACAAAAATGACAGGAATTTGGTCCGTAAAGCCAGTGACACTGACACAGAAACTCCAGAAACTGAGGGAGGAGGACCTGAAACACTTACAGAAATACAGTGAAGTATTCCTTTAAAGAGGGGTATCGAGCTAATATATATATATATATATATATATATATATATATATATATATATATATATATATATATATATATATATATATATATATATTGTCTGCCTCTGCTGCCCCTAGTGGTATCTTAACATGATTTTCACCTCATAAAAATCTCTATTTTTCCCTCCCTGACGTTTTTCAAACCCTTATTTCAGTCTCTGTCTGGGACACTTGGTGTAAGCTGCTGTCTCTTTAAGGCTCCCTGCTCCACAAACCCCCTTCACTCTGATTGGCCAGTCTGCTGTAGCCTTGTCACAGGCATAGACTGTAAAAAAAATAAATAAATAAATAAAAATAAAAGAGAGAAAAAGAAAATTGGACGTCATCTTGCTCAGGGCATGTGAGGTCTCCACTAAAACTGCTCCCCCTGGTGGCCGCCTGCAGTACAGGTCAAAAACTCTGTCTCCCAGTCATTCCAGATGGGCTGTGGTCAAAGTTGAAAAAATAAAAACACCTGGTAGAAATGTTTCTAACATCTGTACACTGTGGGGATATGAAGATATTATTGGGCTCTTTTTTCAGAAAAGTTTATTTTTCATTAGTTATTAGAGGTTAAAAACAAGAGTTTGACTTATGTCTGATCGTGATTGACAGCTGACGCTCTTGTGCATTTTTTTTTGGGGGGGGGAAGTAAAATACATCAGAAGGGAGAGACAAGAAGAGATTAGACTCTCAAAATCACTCTTAAAATAATTTTAAAAAAGTTATGTCTCCTGGCTCCACTCAGACTCCGAGCTGTACAGGCTCTGGCTGAACAGGACCGTCTATGCCTCCAACATGTCACAGACCAGATCCTCCTGTGATGACGGGATAGTTTCAGCAAGTCTCATGAAATCTTGTTGTTGCAAAGATGGTGTCGAGGTGAGGGTCACATGCTACTTCCAAAACGGGGAGGTTTGATCAGCTCACAGACAGATTCAGGGATTTCCAAAACATCTGAATATGAAGGGGTTTAAAAATCTGCACATGCTCAGTCTGAACATCCAGGATGGAGACCAAGAGCCAAGATCCAGTTTAGAAAGATGAAGCCTGTGTGTTTGTCCATCAAGAATCTGCTCGAGTCTGGCTGCAGAAAGACCAGAAACCACGAACACACCCAGCCAAAAAAATGAAAATAAAAAAGAAAGAAAACAGATTTTACAGCATTAAACACAGATTTACAGCCTGGTTCAAAAACAGCTCGGATCTAAAATGCTGGTTTCTCTTTCAGCACCACGAGAATGAAAAAAACTAAATAAATTAAATGAATAAAAATAAAAAAATCAACATGGAATCTTAAAGAGAGGGATCATCTCAGAGATGAGTTCAGACCACATCAGTATAAAATCTCCTGTGTGGGTGTGGGAGCAACCAGTAAACCAGGATTACACTAAAACAACAGCTCAGAGACAGACAGGAAGTCTTACAGCACCGCCAATACAACCTCACTGTGTGTGTGTGAGAAAGTGTGTGTGAGTAACCATGATGCACTGTGGTTAAACTGTAGTTAAACTGTGGTTAAACTGTAGTTAAACTGTGGTTAAACTGTGGTTAACCTGTGGTTTAAGGCCTCATCAACAGTTCATCTCCTGGAGGAAACCCAGGACTCATATTTCAGTCCCTTCATGACGGTTTCAGAGCGAGGAGGAAAATAAGACGACGGTCTTTAACACCAACATATTTATACACTGGCACAGACAGACCTGAGCTTCCCACTCTGCCTGCTGCTGCCAGCACAGTGTGTGTGTGTGTGTGTGTGTGTGTGTGTGTGTGTGTGTGTGTGTGTGTGTGTGTGTGTGTGTGTGTGTGTGTGTGTGTGCGTGTGTGTGTGTGTTATCTCCTCATTTCACAGCATTCTCCTGCAGCAGCCCCCCTGCTGGCTGGATGTCAGGATGATTGATGGTCACTTACAAACAATCAGAGATCCACATTCCTTTCAGAGCGCCGTGTGAGAGTTTGTTACGCAACTGTTCATGAGGAAGACGAGCACGCTGAAGACTCACGCTGCAGACTCACGCTGAAGACTCACGCTGAAGACTCACGCTGAAGACTCACGCTGAAGACTCACGCTGAAGACTCACGCTGAAGACTCACGCTGCAGACTCACGCTGCAGAAGTTTGAGGCCAAAACCAGCTTCAAAGGTGACGATACAACATCAAGTGTCACTTTTGTTCCATAAAACTTGCGCTTTATTTTGAAAAACCTCAGGTACTTCTTCAAATGCTGGAGGAAGGAGACTGTCTGCATGAAAATTTGACAAATATGGTCCAAAAAAAAAAGAAATCTCTGAATATATGAGTTCAAAGCGTCTAAATAAAGTGCTGGATTATTTTTCCCTGACATTTTGGGAAAAAACAACGTCCGTCAGAGAATTTCCAACACCAGTGACATGATCCTCTGTCCTGAATCACGTCCAGCCCTGATCTGGGCGCTCTCCAAGAAAAAACACAGATTACAGACAGATAGACATGAGAAGTAAGTCTGAGATTTTTATATTTGTGTGATTCTGCTCCCAGGTGGAGCCGTCTGATAAAACCACGCCTGACTCCAACAGCTGCTGGAAATCAACCCAAAACCATCTCAAAGAGGAATCTGCAGCGTGGAGACGTCTGAGCCAGAGAACGACCCGGAGTTAAAACACGATCAGCCACCGTGAGGGGTGAATCTGCAAAGCGAATACCTGCAGACGAGCAGAACGAAGAGCAGCCAGTAGGAGACAGGATTGCTGCCACGAACAGGCCGCTCAGAGGAGCAGGGAATGATGGGAAACCTACGCCTGGGATTTCCAAAACCCGCCAACCTGTGACGTAAGCCAGGAAAACAGGATTTAGAAAGTTTCTGATGAGGAGGATTCTCCAAACCCCATCAGAGGACGCTGCTCTGGGTTCATCAGGTGAAGTCTACAGGAACACGAGAGGCTTCATGCTGACTGAGCGCTCCCTCATCCATCAACTCTCCTATCAGGACCTCCAACAGCTGGAGACCCAGACCCAGGAGGTCCCTGGATCCCACCATAGATTGATGATTCTCTCCTGGTCCATGTTGGGCTGTAAAACCTCAGACCTGTTGAATCCTGGTCTGGCTCTGCTCAGTGTGTCTGTTTGTTGTTGTAGTCCAGATAATTTTATTTTTACTTTTTATCTTGGAAGTCTTTTGGTTTGGTTCTGTCCGAGGTTTCTGCTGTCAAAGGGAAGTTGTTCCTCTCCATTGTAACTTGCTAAATGCTAAAGAGCACTGTCCTCATGGTGGATTAAGATAAGATCAGACTCCTTATCTTGTCTTGATGTTGGGTTTCTGATAATAAAATTTTATTAACATACGGGTCTAGACCTGTAAATGTTTTTGTAAAGTGTCTTGAGATAATGTTTGTTATGATTTGGCGCTATACAAATAAAGATTGATTGATTGATTGATTGAAGTCTCTGAGTGTCTTTAGGTTGTTTTCAGGCAGGACTTCCTTTTCCGATCTATCTTCCCCACACCAAATTGACATGCATTGAATTTATGCATCACAGCTCTGCATCTGGCAAAATAGTCTGGCTGCGTGTTACCTGAGACATGACGGACTGTAACAGAGAGGATCCAGCGAGAGTCGAACGGAAACTGATCTGATCTGGTACTTTGACGGGCCGGACTGGAGCTGGACTGGAGCTGGACTGGACTGAAGATGTGAGGGTCTCTGAGAGTCTGAGAGGAGCCTGGAGACAAAATAAAGATGTTGTTTTTTTATTTATTTTTTTGTAAAGCTTTAAGATGTGTTACTGTGTACTGTTGAAAAAAAAAAAAAAACATAAGAACATCAGCTGTCAATCATCGTTAAACATGACGTCAAACCTCGTTTTTAACTCGTAATAACTGATAAAAAAAAACTTTTTAGAAAAGAAGAGGACCTGAATAAAAGACAGCCATATCTTCAAATCACCACAACAATCAGACGTGAGAAACATTTCTACCAGGTGTTTTTATCTTTTAAAGTTTGACCACAGCCCATCTGGAATGACTGGGGAGATGGATTTTTAAACCTATACTGCAGCCAGCCACCAGGGGGAGCAGGTTTTGTGGAGACCTCACATGCCCTGAGCAGAGCAATGATTGTAACGTGATAACCAGTGCAGCGCTGAATGAGGAGGGAACACAGCTGATATGACACCATGCTAGCATCGGAAAGTTGTGCAAATGTATTTATCTTGTCTACGACGACAAACGGTCCAGGTTTGAGGTTTTACAGCCCAACATGGATGAAGAGAGACTGATCAATGGAGGAGGAAGAGCAGGAAGTCCTTTGTCTGAGACTCCAGCTGTCTGTCAGTCTCACAGCTTGTTGGCCGGTGAAAGTTGACAAATGCAGTCATCACGAGGTGTGATCCTGACACGCTGTAAAGTCTGTTTGAATCCTGAAACCTGACCAGGAACAACGGGTTCAGATTAACTGAGGCCAGACGTATCTACTTTACATATTTAAGAAGCCATGTCTCGTGCGTCGGTCAGATAAACGGGTAAATAACCATCATCAAACAGAGGATACGTGCCCCACCTCCTCAGACTGCTCACCCAGACCAGACGGACCTCAGATCCAGATCAAAAGGACCCTAAAAGGCCCTGAACAATGTTTTCTCTCAGGGTAATTTTACTTTCTTTACTGTCTGTGCTTTCATGTTGAAATGGAGACAATCAAGAGTATGTATCATCATCATCATCATCATCATCATCATCATCATCATCATCATCATCATCATCATCGTCTTTGGAAGTGCAGGATGTGGCATCAAAGCGCTCAGACAGCCAGCGAACCAATCACAGAGTCTTTGTCTGAACTCTGAGGCCGTTTGATGAAACACAGTGACCTCTGACCTCTTCCCCTCTCAGGTTAAACCTCCAGGATCCCCCGCTGTGAAGCATCTCCACTCGTCACCTTTTTCCAGAGTCTCACACTGTCACAGGAAACGAGTAAAAACATAAAGTCTCATCAATCTGAGGACGTCTCTTTGGACAGACAGTAGTTTGTTTCCAGCTGGAGGGGCTCTCTGCTCGGCTTTCTGCCCGCTCCCCGAGGCCGGCCGTCTGAGTGAGGCGTTCACTGACACCTTTGTTAGACCTGGACACAAAGAGCTGAGGATAATTTTCAGGGAAGAACTCAAACAAAGGCTGTGAGAGGCTGAAAAGACACGCTGGGGTGGCTCCATTACTCTGTGATCAAACACAGGAAGTGTGATGCTCTGGCTCTCTGATTCCTCCTTAAAGGGCTGCCACGGGTTACACGCAATTGGTAATCAATTTTATGTGAAGTGAATGAACCACAGGGTCTCCTTTAGTACGTTTATTTATATTATTTAACATAAATAAACGTGGATCAGACTGTCACTCCTGTCAGTGAAGAGGAAGAAAGTCTGTGTTCCTGTACAGATGTTGGTCCTCAGTTATAATAACGAGCCTGTTCGGAAAGATGGAGACCGGTATGGAAGCTTTTCTCAACCAGTGAAAATAAATAAATTAATAAATAATTGAAAAGTCATTTGCATGAGATAAAAAGTTGAAATAATGAAATGAAAAATATAAATATTATGAAGTAAAACGTCATAAAATGAGATTCAAAAGTTATTATTATGTGAAAAAAATTAAAATTATGTAATTAAAACTGTAAATTGTGAGATAAATAATTATGATGTGATAAAATGTTTAAATTATAAGGTAAAAAAAATTTATATGATAAAAATACATAATTATGAGATTAAAAAAACAGATTAATGAGATTCAAAAGTCATTATTATCAGACAAAAAATGAAAATATGTAACTTAAAGTCTAAATTATGAGATTAATTAATTTTGAGATAAAAAGTTGAAATTTTGAGTTAAAAAGAAGATAACCTCAACTTTTTTCCCCATATTTAGACTTGATGTTATATTTTTTTTTTAATTTGTCTCGTAATTTTGACTTTTTTATTATTGTTTTATTTTTTTTAACTGGCAGTAATGGGCTTCCATAGAGCAGGACCAGGACAGGATCAGGAGGAGTAATGGCTGTAGGAGAGCAGAGGAGCTGAGGAGGAGAAAGGAGCAGGTGTGGCTGAGTGAGCGCTGTTAGCTAGTGATATGTAGCCTAACACTGTGTTTACGTCAAGATGTTTAAAGTTTGAAATCAGATACATTGACTTAAAGAATAATTAAAGGTCCCATATTCTGCAAAAATCCAAACAGATCTGAGTCATCTTAATGGTCAAATTAAACAATACTGAGGAAGAAACCCGATAAACCCGACCATAAACGCCCAGTCTGATAAGCTGTGTCAGTTAGACTCTTCTTCTCACCATGACTACCTGAAGGATCTGCCTGAGAGGTCGGACCTGAACCAGGACCGATCCTGAGGTGCTGAGTCCAGAGTGGAGAGGAGGATTAGATGGCGTTGACACTAACAGGAAGATGATCATCGACACTGAGTGTTTGAGCAGCCCTGAGCCTCAAACGCCGATCACAGATCAAAGATCATAGATCACTGATCAAAGATCACTGATCAAAGATCACTGATCAAAGATCACAGATCACAGATCACAGATCACAGATCACTGATCACAGATCATAGATCACTGATCAAAGATCACAGATCACAGATCACATATTAGAGATCACAGATCACAGATCACAGATCAAAGATCACTGATAACAGATCACAGATCACACATTACAGATCAAAGATCACTGATAACAGATCACTGATAACAGATCACAGATCACAGATCACAGATCACTGATCAAAGATCACAGATCACACATTACAGATCAAAGATCACTGATAACAGATCTGTGATCACTGATAACAGATCACAGATCACAGATCACAGATCACAGATCGAAGATCACTGATCAAAGATCACAGATCACAGATCGAAGATCACAGATCACTGATCACGGATTAATGATCACTGATCACAGCTGTGTTTGTTGACAGACCCTGACACTGTCCCACAGCAGAGTACGGTGTCAGTCAGGGGTCAAATCAGATAATGTTTGGTTAAACTATCTGTGTGTGACAGCGTGACAGCGGTGTGAGGCATGATGGGAGTGTGGTGGGAGCGTGTCAGAGTGAGCATGCCTGGTCCTGGTCCTGGTCCTGGTGCTGGTTCACTCTGAGGAAGATAGTCCTGAGTGGGGCTTTACAGTACAGACCCCCTCCTGCAGAACGTGGACTCATGTGGACTCATGTGGTCTTATGTGGTCTTATGTGGTCTTATGTAACCCCCTGTAAGCTGGATCCTACAGCGCTCTGTGTTCATATGGAGGAATTATCAGCTTTAATCCAGCAGCAGCAGCAGGCTAATATACACACACACACACACACACATACACATACACACACACACACACACACACACAGACACACACACACACACACAAACACACACACACACACACACACACACACACACACACACACACACACACACACACACACACACACACACACACACACACACACTCTCTCCTGTTGTCTCTCAGCTGTTCTCTGTGTTAGACTCTGATCTTTATCACGGTCTCAGCTGGAACCTTCAGGCTCGTGGTCAAACCGGGTTTCTGCTCCGTCACAGTCCGACCCGGGTCACAGTCCGACCCGGGTCCTCTCAGACCAGATCCTTCCACCAGGGTCAAAATGAAAGAGAAAAATGCTCTTTTTTTCTTCTTTTTTTTATTTATTTATTTTTTATATTTTCTTATTTATTGTCATTTGTTCATCTTTTTTATCCTCCCTTTCTTTTTTAACCTTTGTATTGTCAGCTGACGTCTTTCCTTCCTCCTCCAAAATTTCCAGTTTTCTTTCTTTCTTTTTTCTTTCCTTCCCTTCCATCCTTTCTTTCCTTTGCTCTTCGATTCTTCCTTCCCTTCCTTCCCTCCTTCTTCCCTTTTTCATCCTTGTATTCCTTCTTTCTTCCTTTTATCCTTTTATTCTCTTTTTCCTTTTCTTTCTTCCTTATTTCTTTCTCTCACTGTATTTCTTTCCTATTTTATCTTGTTTCTTTCCTCTAATCATTGCTTTTTTTAAATTTTGTATAATGTTTTTTTCTTTCATTCATCCTTTTTCTTTTTCTTCTTTCTGTCTGTTTTAGCTTCATCCTTTTTTTCTTTGTTTTATTCTTTTTTCCATCTCCTGACATATCTCTCCATCTTTTCTTCTTTCTTTCCTTTTTCTTTCTACTGTCCTTCCTATTTTCATACTTTCTGTCTTCCTTTTTTTTTCTTTTTTTTTCCCTTTTTTCTTTTTTTTTTAATTTACATTTCTCCCTCTCTCTTCCAGGCTTTTGTTTCTTCTTCTCCTTTGATTTTTTTTAAATCTTCCTTTCGACTGATTTTTATTTTTTCTTTTCTGTCTGTCCTCTTTACTTTATCCTTTTATTTGTTTTATTCTTTTCTTTCTTCTTTTCCTGACTGTTTTTCTGTTTTCCTTCTTTCCTCTTTCTTCCTGCCTTATTCTTTTTTGTCTTCTGTCTCCTCTCGTTTTTTTTCTGTCTTTTTTCTTCATTTCCTTCCTTCCTTCTTTCTTTTATTTGCTCTTTCCTGTCATTATTTTCAGTCTTTTTATCTTTTTTTTTCGTAGCTGTCGTTGTTCCCTCTCTCTGAGACTGACTGTGTTTTTACCACAGTGTCAACAGGCGGGTAGGAAACGTGACAGGCTGTTTTCTGACTGCGTCTCATTCACAGACTGAAGAGAGGATGTGACCTCGGCCCTCTGATTGATCTGTTCACACACAGTCGTCACCAAACGTGTCAAACCTCCTCCTCAGAGCCGGTCCAGCTCCAGTCGCTCAGATGGTTTTTGAGCTGGTCCAGGTTTTGAGCTGGTCCAGGTTTCTGTGTGGCACAGAAACTGAACTCCAGTGTTTACGACCCGTGTTGTTTCTGGACTGGGTCTTGGTTGTGGGATCTGAAGCGTGCCAGCTGTGGGCGTGTTGTCTGCTGATCCTCCTGCTGCTGCTGCAAATCTCCTGAGGAACGCAGCGCTGACAGACGGCAGCATGTGTTCAGGGCGACTGCAGACGAGCGACCAACGTCAGCTCTTTACGGCCTCGCTGAGAGACAAAAAAATGATTAACTGTAAAGTTAAAATGATTTTCAGCTTTGGTAAGAAAATAAGTAAACTGGCAAACTGCAAAAATGAGTCTGCAAAAGTCTTTTTGTTGTTTTTGGCTTTTTTTGTCGTTGCATAATGGGCAGAGAAATTTGCAAAACAAAATAAAGGAACCAAACAAAAACCGGTCAGGGTGGTGAGCGCAGAGTGTTGCACAATCCATCGCACTTTATGAGGATGTTGTTGCTCAGTTGTTGTTTTTGCACCTTGAATATTACTGCAGGGAAGAAGCTTGTGAAATGTGATGGCATGTTGCACAAATCTGCCCGTTAAAAAATAAGTTTGGACTTGTTTTAAGCTTCTCAGCTCAAGCATTAAAGAAACCAGACTGAGTGCTTCTGCTCACTAGCGCCACCAGGAGGAGACGCTGGCGGTGTGAGGCAGCAGATATGAGAGGTGGGAGTTTCTCGGCTGTGTTTTCTCAGCTGCTGCTCTCATGTTTCCAAGTTGTTGAACAGTTAGCTCATGGCGTTAGCAGCCAGAGTTATTATTCACTGATTCCTTTAATCTAATTAATCTAATTAATCTAATCAACCTAATCCTGCACCATGATCCAGGGAGCATGAGCTGCTCCTCACTTCAAGGACGGGGAGACCTCCTCATGTCAGGGGAGGGACGGACTGATGAAACCAGTGACACCAGATGATCAGTGGACAGTTTTCTGACCAAGGAACATGTCCTCCATTAGGGGGCGCTATGGGAAAACATGTCAGGATGTTTTCACGTCAGGATACTGAACTGTTCATACATCGTGTTTTTGGTCTTTTCTGCACCGTGTCATGATTTCAAACATACAGTGGGGAAAATAAGTATTAAACACATCAACTTTTTTCTCACCACATTTATTTCCAAAGCTGCAATTCAAACCAAATTTCTCCCAGACATTGGTATTAACTCCAATAATCCACACATGAAAAGAAATCACAACGTTCAGGTCCATAAATAATGATTATGGTGAATTAAGTACGATAACACAGGAAAAAAGGATTGAACACACCATGGAAAGGCTGAATACTTTGGACAGGAAATGCACCATACCACCTGAAATCTGTCAGTAATTATTACTTGAACTTCCAATTAGTGCAAACCAGTCCATAAACACGTTTATTTCTGCTGTAAAAATCGTATTTTTGAATTAGAGTGTATGTGGTTCCTGGTGTTTCTGTAGACAGCCTCTAGTGGACGCTCGAGGAAGTGCAGATTTAAAGCTTCTGCTTCATCAGCGTCATAATTTCAGAGGTTTCCTGCTTGGTTTGAAGCTTAAAAAACATCTTATTGGAACAAAAAAAATGGATGAAAACCAAATTGATCAGGGGCGGTCTAGACCGAGTGCAGCTATTAAAGTCTGTTTCCTGGCAGACTTTTTGGACCTGGTTTTTCATGAGGACCCAGGAGAATCCTTCAAGGAGACTTCACCAAATAATTCAGAGGCATTTTACTCAGTGTTTGTCTCTCTGTTTGTCTCCACCCTTTGTTTGACGGTACGATAGGCCGGCATAGAGCAGGGTGGTCCTGGGGTGTTGGAGCCAACTGTTGTCTCTCCAAGGTGTCGAGGTCCTGACCTGACAAAACACAGGAGGTGACAGGAGTCCCCTGGTGACCCTTTGTTGATGTGTTTGCCCAGGACTGGAATGTGGATCCCTTAACGAGCTGGGAGATAAGAGAGGTGATATCAGTGTTTTCATACCTGGAGCTCAACAAACAGAGCTGGGGAGGGGGGTCATATCTCATTTTCTTCAGGGCTTAAAGAGGGGGTGTTTTGACTTCCCGTATGTTAAACATGGATCTTAAGTAACAGCACAGGATGTTCAGACCAAAGATTCAGACCTCTTCATATTGATATGTGATAGAAATCATCACAGGATCTTGGTTTTCCTAACTGGGGTGGGCCTCAAACACCAAGGCCTGCCCCGTGAAGACTGGCCAATCAGAGTGAAGGGGGTTTGTGGAGTGAGGAGTCTTAAAGAGACAGCAGCTGAAACAAAGTTTGTCAGACAGAGGCTGAAAAAAGATTGTACAGGAGCACCAGAGGGACAAAACAAAGACAGAGTGAAGCACAGCACCCCCTCTTTAAGTATTATTCAATCACTTTGAGCATGTTAACATCTCTTTTAGGACTCTTAGGGTCAAAGTGTTCCTGTAAGTATCCCTCCATCGTGTCCTTTCTGTTTCAGCTTTATAACCTCTTATAAAAAAATATAAAAAAGCCAAAATCAAGAACAACGTAACCGTCACAGAGCATTAAACTTCCCGTCTAACGACCTGGCTTCAGCCGAGCCCTGTTTTTATTGTGTTTTTATTGTGTTTTTATTGTGTTTTTATGAGTCAACTGTACCGTTTCACAGACTCACAAACACCATAAAGAGAAAGATAAAAGGTGGTAATGACTGCGCAGAGCACGGCCTGTTAGAGCCCAGAGCCTCAGGACGAGCTGTTTGATATCAGGTCATAAACATTTAGATAAACGCCACAGGAAGCTGCGCCCTGCCGGGGTTATACGTCCAAAAACACGTGACGCAGTCAATGATCCACCGACTGTTACTGAACAACCTGACGCCTTCGCCTTTATGTGTCAGTCGGCCTTTCTTTGGTGTTGAGTGTTAAGGAAGTGAAAACTAACAGCTAACACTGACTTCATGTTTCAGACAGGATCTGAAGCTCAGTCACCTCCACACAGGTCACACATACTGCTCTTTATCCAACCACCACCAGGGTGAATCAGCTGATTGTCAAACATAATGAAGATTATATTTCATTTCTTTATCTCTCTCTAACCCCATCAGTCTCCTCAGGTCTCTGTCTAACATCAGTCTGGTCCTGTCTGAGGTTTCTGCCTGTTAAAGGGAAGTTGTTCCTCTCCATGGTAACCTGTTAATGCTGCAGAGCTCTGTCCTCATGGTGGATTCAGAAGAGATCAGACTCTTTATCTGAGTCTGTGTGAGTGACTTCACCACTGAACGTTGTTAAATTTCATAGATCCACACTGAACCTCATAGATTTTGTATTTTTCATTTTGTTATATTCTTTAATTTTCTTATTTCATTTCATTTTTTTTTATTCTGTTATTCATGTAGTTGCTGGTCTCACGTTTTTTCCTTGCTAACATTTTAGCAACAATGCACCAAATTAAATTTGTTGATTGTGTAAAAGTACTTGGCAATAACACCTGTTTCCAATGATGATGATGATGGTGATGATGATGATGACGGTGCAGACAGATAAACAAGGAGTAGAGAGGAACTAGGGTCTGAATGTTCTTGAGTAACTACCTTTTTTGCCTCTTTTCCGTCATCTTTGTATTTAGAGTGGATCATTACTTTGTACGGCTCATTGTTGGTCATGGACACCAAACTTTTTGTGTCTTCAGTGATATTTTTACTACTTTTCTCCTGTGTTTGTCTGGAGATCCTACATGTAACCATGGCTGCATTGTTTACACGTGAATTCAGCTGTTAGCAGCCTGTAGCATGTCAATGCTAACTGGTGCTAGGCCGGATGTTTCCCACAAGGTGAGAAGAAGGAGGTGAGGATGACGTGCTGGTTCTCAGGTGTGAGCTAAGAAGTGACGACATGGACCTGTCCTTCCATCCATCGTTGTTGGGAACGTAAGATCTATCTCCAATAAGATGGACGAGCTAGCTGTGCTAACCCAGCAACAGAGGGAATACCAGAGGGCAGAGTAGCATCATGCTAGGATACAGGATCCAGGAGACAGAGACTGAACAGACTGCTGAAGAAGCTCAGTCCTGGACCCTGTGGAGGTGGAGGCTGGCTGACTGGACAATGATGGACAAGCTGTCAGCATCTATTTTACTATGGAGCTTTTTACACTTTCTATACACTTTCTTACTTTGGTTTTATTGATTTTCTCTGAAAATCTGATGCAAATAAAACTTACTTGGAACTCCTGAGAGGAAAAACTTTCCTAAGTTTTTTTTTTCCAAGTAAATATTCCTCCATTTTTTTCAGTGTAGATTTAAAGGAGGTCGTCAGGATTCCTCAGTAAAGTTTATTTGACTTTTTAAAATAGATTTGTAGAATTAAAAAAAAGAAACTTTTGAAATGATTATGAAATCAAAGTAGTATTTACAGGGTCAATAAAACTTTTTTTTTTTTTTAATCAGTGGAATTAAATACATGTGATAATCTGCTCATCAGATCAGCGTTTAATGATGACCTGAAGCTGTTGGAGAAGGAAGCATCTCTCTCAGAGTCGAGGATAAACAGGGCTGTCTGCAGGGAAATGAAGGGCGTTAAAAACCAGCACAGCTGAAAAACACACAGATCACCCCCTGATCCGTCCAGTCAGCGCTGAGTGAGGAAAGGTCACCCTCAGACAAACGTAACGGCACGCAGCAAGTGTTGTGCTCAGGTATGCCTCTGTTATAAAACCTGCGTCCGTGACCCCGCTGAGGGGTCCTGCTCCATCACCCACCTGCTCTGAAACATGTCTGCAGCCATTCCCGATCATTTAACCAGCAGAAATGTAACCTGGACCGTGTCACGGTCAGGGCCTGGGTGTTGCTGTGCAGACCAGCAGGAAGTGCTCTGATTTATGACCGTATAAGGTCGTCAGGGTCGGCGGGCTGCAGCCACAATGGCTGGAATGTGCCTCCTGCCAGCGCTGCGATGACAGCTCAGACGGGCAAACACACACCCCCTCTGACGTCAGCAACACCTGATAGATGTGTGTGTGTGTGTGTGTGAGTGTGTGTGTGAGAGAGAGTGACACATGTTCCTTAACACGTCTGGTAGTTTTCCACGCCGCTCAGGTCCACAGCTCTGAGAGTGAGAGTCATTGTTCCAGCGGGGCTTACAGGGAAATGAAATAATGACGGTGCTGAGTCCACGCTGACATGAATCAGAGCTTAAGAGCTTCTGGAAGAATCTGTAGGTGGTTTGACGCCAGCGCTGCTGCGAACCTGAGCTGTGCCGTCCTGGGAACTCTGGGAACTCTGGGAACTCTGGGAACTCTGGGAACTCTGGTTTCTGCCTGGTAGACGACAAACACACAAGGGCCAGGTGTTGTTTCAAGACCAGGGATTTGATTGGTCCTCAAAGTCACATGGTCAAATATCAGGAGAAGGAAAGTTTGGTTTAAACTGATTGACAGGTTTTTAAAGAGCGCTGCAGCCTCAGCAAGAAGATGCACGTTCTCACCGTGCATGAGTTGTTTCTCTCCGGCTTCCTCCACAGTCCACGAACATCCTCAGCAGGTTAACTGGTCACCCTAGATTTTTGTAGGTGGAAGTGAAAGGTGTGTGTGTGAGAGCTTTGTCTTTCTGTGTGTGTCAGCTCTGTGACTGACTGGTGACCGGTCCAGGGTCAGTTTCAGGATGAAATGCAAAAGTATTGTTGAATTTACATGGAAATGGCGTTTAGCAAACCTTAGACTGAAACTTTTGAGAGTGGATTTTTTTTCTCAAACACTGCAGCCACTGTTGCCTAAACTAGCTGGAGTTTTCAGTCCGAATAAATAAATAAATAAATAAATAAATAAATAAATAAATAAATAAATAAATAAAATAAAATAAAATTCCCAAAAATCTGAAATATTAAAAAATGGGAATTTAAATGGAATCAGTACCCCAAAAATGGCACATAAATCAAATCAGAAGAAATCAGGAGAAAAGCAGCCCACCCTAATTACTAGACATTTGTGTGTACAATCAACTTTTTATTCTCTTTAAGCAACATTAATTTGTCCTGGATGAATAAGCAAATAAAAAAATACAACAATAAATCAGATTTAAAAAAAAAAAAAAAAAAAAAAGGGTTTAAGAAGTTAGCAAGATGCCATTCTGTTTGTAACCTCGTTGTTCATCCTGACGCTGACCTCAGGTCTGTGCACTGTGGTCTGCTGAGTGCAGTACTGTCACACTTCCTCTAGGGGCGATAGAGAGCCAACGAAGGGCGGTGTTGTTGAGACCACAGAAGTATTTTAGTCGAGGTCATGTGCAAGATAAGCTGAATATAAAGTCAATGGTGTGTTAAAGAGTTTAAATGTGTGTGTGTGTGTGTGTGTGTGTGTGTGTGTGTGTGTGTGTGTGTGTGTGTGTGTGTGTGTGTGTGTGTGTGAGAGAGAGAGAGAGAGAGAGAGAAAGATAACGTCCTTGAAAAAGTGTTGTTAATAGCTATGAAGTCACAGGGTAAGTGTGTGTGTGTGTGTGTGTGTGTGTGTGTGTGTGTGTGTGTGTGTGTGTGTGTGTGTGTGTGTATATTTAATGATTTCAGACAGTATCTCGAGCAGTGGAGTGTGTCCTCAGATGAGTTTCTTTCTTCTCTGGATCATAAACAGAAAGCGCTCTGAGGCCTCAGCCTGTTATCAGCTGTTTTTTCAGGAACAGTATCATCTGTGGCTTTGACCTTTGACCTTTGACCTTTGGCCGTCTTCCTGCTGCTGTTTGGTTACATTAAAAAAGACAAATGTTTCAGTTCAGCCAAACAGGTCTGTCACCAAAACATTTCAAATCTCTCTAAAAAGGAAACATCCTCAAGATACTGTCTCAGCTGCTCCAGGACAGGTACGGTATCAAACAGTTTGTCCACTATTATGATTTCTCCACTAGACTAACAGGAAGGTGGAGAAAACTGAGTGCTGAAAAAGTCAAGTGAAGTGAACCAAAACATGGGTTGTCCTATAGGAACGGAGAAAAGTCTAATGAAGAAAAAGTACCTTTAATGGTGGCTTTTTATTGGAGAAAACGTTTCACTACCCTCCATTTTATCCCTCCAGAGGAGAAAACATGTCATCCTTCACCCTAACAGTGAAGAAGAGGTTTGGAGGTGCCTTCATTATTAGCTTTTAGTGGAAAAAAAACAGTTTTTAGTGAGCTATCTGGAGGTATTTTGTTGTTGGAGAAAACATATATTTGATCAATGATGACCTTTGAAAACGTTATTGATTTCCCCCAGAGGACTTTCCTAACAGTTCACTTCAACTTTTGGCCTTATGGGAGAAAACTCCACATTAACCTCTGAGATCCCCTAACAGTGGAGAAAACATGTTTACAGCCCAATCTGAAGCATTTTTTAAGAGGTAGGGAAATGATCAATGCCCTCATTGAAGGGTTTTTTTAAACAAATGGAGGTATTCAAGTGCTCCTTGACTAGAAATAGGAACACAGTTTTTTCCAAAATCAGTGGAAAAACATAAAATGTCATCTGGAGTGCTCGCTTAGTGGAGAAAACAGATAACTTACCCATCACAACCTTTGCAATGAATAAACTGTGATTGGATGCTGATCAACCTTTCCTCCAGAAGTTTGTAGAGTTGGAGAAAACACCCAAAATGCTGGCTTATATTTGGAGAAAACATTTCAGACATTGGGAGTGAAAATTTTTGATTCACTCACTCGACAAGTTTTTGACAAGAGAAGACTTCAAAGGGCTCACCTTTACCTGGATTCAAGGAAAAAACAAAACGAATGCCATCTAGAGTTTTTCCAAGTGGAGAAAACTGAACAAAGTAACAGACGTTTTGGAGAAAACACAGTAGATTTCTCTGTCAACTGTCAGGTTAGTGGAGAAAATGGACAGTGTGTCCATCAGGGGGAGTTTCTACGAGACGATAAGGTGCCGTGTGTCAGCGCCCTCTAGTGGAGAAAATGTTTGTGAAGCGTCTCCTTCAGAGTAACCTTCAGCTGGAGCAGGAACAGAGATATTAAATTATCTGCTCTGCTCTCTGCCAGGAACTGTCAGCGGTCGTTTTCTCCGCCAGACGAAGCCCAAACCAGGAACGAGGGTTTTTGATTTTCTCACAGCCTCCTGAAAACGTTTCCTCTCACCTGACGCTGCCTCACGTTCCTGTTTCCTCACCTCTGACAGACGCAGCAGTGATCTTACCCACAGCGCCTCCATCCACACAGAGATCCCAGCGTAAACTGTCATTAGGAGACGCTCACTCAGCCCAACAATACAACCCTTCTCCACGCTTTGTTTCCTAAACTCAACCGGAGATCCTCTGATCCCCTCAGACTGAGCCGCAGATCAGCGGGAGCTTACCGTAACATGTCATTAAAGAAGACGACAGTTCCTCCTCTTTATTCCTCTCTAACCCACATCAAGTGTTGGCTCCTCTCGTGGTGACAGCCTCTGTTTGGAGGGATCATACAGTCACCTATCTGCTGAGTAATAACACGCCTGTTAGCGAGCCGTTAGCGAGCCGTTAGTGAGCCGTTAGCGAGCCGTTAGCGAGCCGTTAGCGAGCCGTTAGCGAGCCGTTAGCGGGCTGTGTCTGAGGAGGACGAAGCGCTCGTTAGGAGGAAGACACGTGACATAAAAAGCAAACATTACAATGACACATGGAGTCTTTAGGTCGGCCTCTGATGCTCGGTGATGAGTGATTGATACGAGCTCCTCCAGCAGCCTCAGAGGAGCCTAATGGCTGCTCTTAATGTGTGCTGCTCTGCTCCGCTGGAGGACGTCCAATGAGACGAGTCGGCTTCATTTCTTTTACGTCCTTCACTCCCTCCTGGAGGTTTCTCCTGTGAAAAACCAGGCTGTGAACCAGGCCGTACACACGGTTGTTTCTGCTCCAAATATTGTTTTTTTGTATGAGTGTGTGTGTGTGGTTTCTCCTGTTTCTGCAGACAGCTAGTGGACACTGGAGGAACTGCAGTTTTTAACGCCTTGTAGAATTTCAGTTTTGGATTTTGCAGAGCAGGACTCTGTCTCTGCAGAATAATCTGTTACTGTGCAGAAACGTGCCGTATATCAGTGTGTGTGTGTGTGTGTGTGATTATGTAACAGTCCATGTCAGCCTTTAGGCTCAGAGTGGTCCTGTCACACACACACACACTCACTCACACACACACCAAGAGTTCAGTCCTCGTGTGCAGAAGGGAAGTGATTGTAGAAATTGTTTTTAGAGACAGTTTAAGTTTTCGCTCTCCCTAACTACAAATGAATATGTCAATGCATAGCTTTAGAAATGTAGGGTTAAAAAGATGAAATACACACCTTGGCAAGCGTCAGATATTAGTCACAGTGGGTGATGGTGCTTCTGGGAAATGGAGTCTTTCTCCCGGAGGAACAGGTGTCGCTGCAAACAAGCTGAACAGGTAATTCTCAGACTTTAACCCTGAACAAGAGGAGGGAGGAGTTTCTTTTTCTGATTTAAAACCTGATAGGCAGCTCCATGAGAGACAAACGAGTTCAATCAGATAAAACATGTGACGCCTGTCAGGAGCATGCGGGGAATTTTAAAGGCATGTTAAAAAAAAAAAAAAAAAAAAAAAACTCCTGTGGCAGTTAAATGTGTTGTGCCAACCAGGACGACTATTTAGTGAGTGTATAACTCCAAAGAAGGCATGTTAGCCCATGGGTTTTTGCTCCAAAGAGGGCACTTTGGCGTGTATTTTTGCACCAAAGGGGGGCACTCTAGCACATGAGTTTTGACTCCATTCGGGGCACGTTAGCACAAGAGTTTTGGCTCTGAAGAGGGCACTTTATGCATGAGTTTTGGCTTGAATGGTGGCATGTGAGCGCATAGGTTTTTGCCCCGATTGGGGCACTCTAGCACATGAGTTTTGGCTTGTATAGTGGCATGTTAGCTTATGGGTTTTGGCTCCAATAGTGGCAGGTTAGCTTGTGGGTTTTGGCTCCAAGGAGGGCACTTTAGCGTGTGTGTTTTTGCACCAAAGGGGGTTCTTTAGCACATGAATTTTGGCTTGAATTGTGGCACATCATCGCATGTTTTTTTGCTCCTAAAAGAGCACTCCAGCACATGAGTTTTGGCTCCAGTGGGGGCACGTTAGCTCATGATTTTTGGCTCCAAAGAGGGCGCACTAGCACATGAGTTTTGGCTTGAATGGTGGCATGTGAACGCATAGGTTTTTGCATCAATTGGGGCACTTCAGCATATGTGTTTTGGCTCCAAACAGGGCACGTTAGTGTATGGGTTTTTGCTTCAAAGGGGGCACTTAAGCACTTGAGTTTGGCTCCAATGGTGGCACATTAGCGCATAAGTTTTTGCTCAAAGGGGGCACTTTTGTATATGAGTTTTTGCTCCGAAAAGGGCACTCTCGCATCATGAGGCTAGGCTCCAAAGGGAATCTGAATCTTGCTCTAAAGAGGGCATTCTGTGACTTGAGTTTTTGCTCCAAAGGGGGCACGTTAGCACACTGACTGTCCTCCTCTCTGAGCTCTTAACAGATGCATCTTATTGAATAATCTCATTATTTTAGAAAAGTAAAACACAGAATCTCTAGTTCAGATTTCTATTAGAGAAACTTCACATTCACTTTAAGACTAACTACCAGAGTCACATCAGATCTGCTCCACCACAGCTCCAGATCACACAGGTGTCTGTTCAGGTCACGAGTCAACGCACTGAGTATGCTCAGTAAATCTCCAGCTCTGAGGTGTTGGAGCTCTCTGAATCAGATACATGAGGATCCTGTTTTTGCAGGATGCTGGAGCAGCAGGTTCAGGGACTCCATGTGGATCAGGCTGAGTCCAGTGAAAAACTCTTTTTTGCAAAGCTGAAGATGCAGAAACTGCAGAGTGGTCTGGATTCTGACACGACGTGGTTCAGACTCCATCAGCTCTGTGACGCAGCCCCACACACACACACACAGAGACCTCTGCAGAGTCCGGATGGAGCGTCCTGAGCTCTCCATCCTCTGACTGACTCAGTTTGCTGTGTCTCCGCCTCAGGTCAAATGAGCAGTGACTTTCTCTGAACGCGCTGTTCCTGGTGGAGAAGAGCTGCTGGCTCTGCACGCTGTTCACGCAGTCCTCAAAGGTCGACTCGTTATGTAAGTTCATCGTGTTCCTGTTGGTGCGGACGCCTTCGCTCCCAGCACACGTGGTCATCGTCCCTGATCTCACACCTGACGTCCACCAAGAGGCAGCCCGACTCTCCATCCTGTGCCCCACCACCACCACCACGTGGTCCAACAGAAACAGACTCCCACAGTCCTGATCAGCACATCACTTCCACTTCCTGTTTTAACTTCTCTTTTTTTTTGTTTTTTTTAGTTTCAGGTTCTCGCTTCAGTTCTCTATTTCTGTTTCAGCTGAGAGGAGGAGGGCGCAGACCACATTAGTAACTGTGTGTGTGTGTGTGTGTGTGTGTGTGTGTGTGTGTGTGTGTGGGTGCTGAACTTGTGAGTTGGAGGTCACGGTGTTTTTGTCTCCTCATGTTTACGGTGGCGTCTCTTTTGGTCCCTGAGCAGCTGCAACAAACGCACGTTTCCAACTGTGAGCTGACCCACAACACGAGGGGAGAGAGAAAATAAACCTGAACGACACAGAAACAGACTCCTGTGTCACACACTCACACACACACACACACACACACACACACACACACACACACACACACACACACACTCAGCCCAAAAACAAAAAGCAACCGTGAAGCTTTTCTACAAATAGCATCATGTGTTAACAAGCTGTGAAAGCGCTGAGGACGAGCGTGTCAGAGAGGATTCAGAGCTCACCTCAGAAAACCTCGTTCCAGGGGCTCTGATCATCATCTGTAAAAAGTCAACGTAGTCTCTGTGATGTCATGTGTTTGTTTCTGATCCAGAGTTTTGAAGCCTCTCTTTATTGGGGGCCATTTTCGGAAACACTGAACTGAACCCAACTCTGAGTCAGGAAGAGGTGAAGAGGGGGCACGGTGAAACTCGCCACTGTCACGTCTCCTCGTTTTGAGTTTGCACTTTTTTCCTTTTCAGTCACGTGTCTAACGAAGTCATTTCCGCTTTTACTTTCAAGGCAAATGCACAAAATAATTTTGCTACAATAAGAGCGCCAGTTATTCACTGATAATCCAGACATGACGAGACATTTACAGTCACATGTTACCAGGTAGCGAGTAAAGAAAGGTGGAAATGTGAATGTAGTCAAGTAAAAATTACTTTTTTTTTTTTTTTTTTAAATAATTTTATGTAGTAAAGTATAGATCCTCCTAAAACCTGTCTAAGTACTGTAACTGATTCCTTTACACCACTGGTAGGCTGTCACCTGGATCTGACTCGGTGTCTTAGGCTTTTGCAGCCTGCCCCAAGTGGACGCTTGAGGAACTGCAGGTTTTCACACTTTTCCATCTTTTTTGATTCCAAAGCTTGATTTAAAACAAACAAACAAACAAACAAAAAAAAACAGGGACTGATTTTATTTTTCACTAGCTTCTGTTTCTTTATTTATAATCTGAAGCTAAGGTGTGCCTGGACTGCAGGACCGTTATGACTGGCTAAGCTGAGGCCCATAAAGCTTATAGATGAACTTATTTGAGATGTAAATCCTGAAATGTGTCGCACCTCCTGCAGTGACAGCACAATATTTCCCTCCAGTCAGAGATCAGATCAGCTGCCGGATGTGTGCTGAGCTGCTGAGGCCGTGCACGGAGCTGGTTAGAGCTGATGGAGCTGGTTAGAGCTGGTGGAGCTGGTGGAGCTGGTGGAGCTGGAGGAGCTGGAGGAGCTGGAGAGAGGAGAGGTCAACAGTTGGAGCTCTGCATGTCTCTGCTCTCTAACAGCAGGTCGCCCAGATTTCTTTATCTGACTCCTTTTCTGCTCAGCTCCGTATCAGAGACCTGGAAGATCTCTGTTATCAGCCTCACCTTATCTGAGTGGGTCGGGTCACTGGGTCGAGGAGGTTCGGTCGTAAAGATACAGTAAAAACAGAAACAGAGACTGAGAGACGTCCTACATTTAGCTCTGTCAGAGTGTCCCAGAGTGGAGCCGGTGCCGCTCGGCTGAACGCCGTCGCAGGCTGCGGCTGGAGGAAAGAAATGTTTGCTGGCGTCAGATCAGACAGCTCTACCTCTGTTTGTTTAATCTCTGAGTGATAATCCTGTTTTTAAAGTGTGAGCAGGTTTGTTTTCTTCTGCAGGGTGTGTGTGTGTGCGTGTGTGTGTGTTTGGCATCCTTCACCGCAGCAGACAAACACACCTGAGTCTCCTCAGCTCATCTCCTTCAGAATAAAAGCCCGTCGTAAAATATGTCTCTGGACCAAGACCAGTCCTAAAACCTGCAGGCCTGGTCTCCTTTTTTCTTCTTGTGGAGGTAAACCAGCTCATTGTGCGTTATTGCCACCAGCTGGGCTGGAGTCTGGAGCAGGAGATGATCAGCAACAAAAAATAGTATATACTAAAAAAAATCAGCAAATGGAAGATTTTCACTCGAAATACCAACAAGTGACTCTGTCTGCATCAAGCTGCTTCAGAAACATCGTAGGACACGCCGATAAGTCCATGCAGAGGGATAAACCAGGATTTAGGGGTTTGATTCTACACATCTGCAGAGACCATGGTCTCAAAAGTGGGCGGTCCAGGTCTAGACCTTGAAATAAAAGTTGAAAAATCAGAGCTTTCTTCTCTGCGGTGATCTGACCTGACGAACTGTCTGAAGGCTGTGTTCACTGATGGCGCTCACACTCTGCACAGATCCTCTGTTTCTGTTTCCACCTGGATGTTGCTGAAAAGTTTCAGTTGCAGAGTTCATGGACAAACTTTCTGCTTCATCGTTTCAGACACTAAGCATCAGAGAAATGTGAGCGTCTAAAAATAGGAGCAGGAGGAGTGTGGGATCTAAAATCTGTGAGTGGGACGAGTGGGACGAGTGGACCTCCTTTTTGCTCCGTCTAACGTCTGCCACGTCCCCGGCCTCTGCGCTGGGACTTTTAATATTTCATGCTTTCCAATTAGTTTCCAATTATTGCTTCAAACATCAGCGTTTGCAGACTTAACATTCACGGCAGCAGGATTAACATTCCTGCAGGAGGAGGGCAATTAAATGTCAGGAGAAGGAGGAGTCATGTGACCTGTGTGGCACGGCGCTCAGACTGCAGGCTCCGAGAAAACACTCTGATCTCTCTGCTAAACACTCAGACACACCACTCCTGTTTTCCTGTTGGGTTCAACAGCAGAGAGCTTCACACAAACAGTTTCAGAAAGAAGATTCCCTCTTTTTTAATGCACGGCAGTTTTTTAACAAACACCTTACATTTTGAGTTCAGGGTCACGAGCAAAGAACCCACCAAACAATCTGTTTTCCTTTCCCTGGTGTTTTTAGACCCTGCTGTCTGTTTCAGCTGCTGTCTCTTTAAAGGTCCCCACCCCACTCCTCTGATTGGCCAGCCCTCAAAAGACCTATTGAGGGCGGAGCTAAGGGCTTGGTGATTGAGGCCCTCTTTTAAACTTGAAACAAACCGAGTGCAGCTCAAACACGTCCTGTGTGAAAGTCGTTCTCTGCTGGTTGGCTGAAAGAATGGTCACTTCCTGTGTGACAGCAGCTGCTGTATTTCTCCTGGTGGCTCACAGGCTTCTCTGAAACAGAGTTTGATTGATCTTTGTATCAAAGAGACACATGACGATCACAGAGAGGACGATTTCTGGATGTCTGTATCGTTGCTCTTTGTTTACTGTGTTGCGTTTTTCTTCTTCACTGGTTTTATTAGCGGGTACACTGTGTCACTCTGCTACAGCGTCACGCTATCATGTAGCTGATGCAGCTATCAGCATCCAGCTTACACAATGCCTACCACTAGGGGGCACTGTTGGCTGTGGAAACACAAACAGGATCAGGCTTCACTGATCCAAACCAGACACTGCAACAAAAGTGAAATCTTATGTTTTTGTCTCATCTTCAGTGGAAAATGTCTTTTTAGACTCAATATGAGCCTCACTCACCTGACCAGTCCAGAAAATGTCTTAATTCTAGTTTTTCAAAGACTGAGGTCTGAATTGTTTGTAAAAAATAAATAAATAATGCCAATGGAAGAAGAGAAAAGTTACTCGTTTCAAGACATTATACTACTGTTGCTGCTGGTCCTTATACCTCTGATTCAGTCCCTTTGTCATGTGGTGTGCCTCAAGGATCAGTATTAGGCCCAATTCTGTTTTCTTTGTATATGCTCCCTCTCAGCACTATTATCAATAGGTTTAATAGCATTTCTTATCACATGTACGCAGACGATGTTCAGTTGTATTATTCTTTTAATCCAGACAGTAATGACAACCTTAACATACTGCATGACTGTCTGTTCGCAATCAATAACTGGTTAAGCAATAATTTCCTTCAACTTAACGCTTCCAAAACTGAGGTCTTGATTGTCGCTCCTGAAGGTACTGCCGGTAAGATTGCTAAGCGTATTGGTTCTTTGGAATCTAATGTCTGCTCTAACCTGAAAAATCTTGGTGTTATTTTTGACCAGGCCATGCTCTTTGATAAACACATTCTGGCCTTGACCCGCACATGTTTTTTCCATCTGAGGAATATCTCAAAACTGAGATCCATTGTTTCTCATAGAGAACTTGAAATGATAATTCATGCCTTTGTGTCATCACGCCTGGACTATTGTAACTCTCTCTTTCTGTGCCTGAACAAATCTTCTATTGATCGTCTCCAATTTATTCAGAATGCTGCTGCAAGGCTTCTGACAAAAAAATCAAAATATTGTCACATTACCCCTGTACTGGCATCCCTACACTGGCTTCCAGTAAGATTCAGGATCCAGTTTAAGGTGCTGGTTTTAACTTTTAGAGCTCTACGGGGTCAGGCTCCTGAGTATTTGTGTGAGCTGCTTCAGGTGTATGTTCCTGGCAGGTCACTCAGGTCTGCAGGTCACAAACTTTTAATAGTTCCCCGTACTAGTTTTAAGACCCGGGGAGACCGAGCCTTTGAGTCTGTTGCACCTAGATGGTGGAACGCTCTCCCCCAGACCCTGAGGGGGATCCATTGCCAATTTCAAAAAGCAACTTAAAACCCACCTGTTCAGGCAAGCGTTCCTTGACCATGTTGAATAATTTGCTGATCATGATCTTTTATGAATCTGTGTTTTTCTCTGTGGTTTTCTATTTGTTGTTTGTGGAAACGACTGATGTTTTAATTCTGTGAAGCACTTTGTGAGTTTTCTCTGTGAAAGGTGCTATATAAATAAACATTATTATTATTATTATAGTATCAAGCAAATTTGTGGCAATTTTTTCCTGAAGAGGACACCTCTCTAACCTCCATGAACTGAATCAAAGATCCAAACAAACTGAATTTCATGCTCTAAGAAAAAAAACTTGAGAATTTCTGTCTGTGAGTAGGAACTAATGGGGATTCTTGAGGGTTTACAGCCAGCCTCTAGTGGACTCTTATGGAACTGCATCTTTTATTATTATTATTATTACTTTTGTGGCTTTTTCTGCTAAAGAGCAAGAAAAGGATCAAAGTGGGGAGCAACATGTTGGAATGGTGTCACAGGTCAAACCCAGACATCAGTTTCCCAGCAACTGCTGATTTCTTCCACTTTATCAAATTTAAGCTATTAAAACAGAACAAAAAACAGTATTATTTTCTCATTTCCGGTAGAACCTTATGGAATAAAAAAATGATTTGTCTACTTTCATATAATAAATGTGTTTTTCCAACTTAAGCACCTAATTCAGGCATATTTTTTGTCTTGTGATTTATTGAAGTCAGACATACTGCTGTACTTTCCCAGTAAATTTACACTAAACTGAGTCTTTTAAGACTTTTTGACCAGAAGTAAAATAAAAAACACTCAGTAACTTTGTGTTTTGCAGTGTGGAGGCAGACTGAATGAAAAACGTTGATCTGAGTGGGGACGCTTTTAGTAATGTCATAATTCTCTAACAGGAACTCTTTTGTTGTTTTTATTGGTCATTTAGACCCAAAACTTTGAAAATCAAAGCTGCTGGCAGCGTTGTACGGGTCCTCGCACTCTCGCCCGGTCCCTTCTCCTGGTCTGTCAGACTGGTTTCCCCTCCAGTGTTGAGGTTTTACCTCCACTGTCAGAGTTTCATCCCTTTCTGTCCCTCTCAGCGCTGTAACAGTTGATACCATGTATTATTTCCTCTGCTGAGTCACATGACCAGCTGCACGGAACTCCTAATCACTGTGACATCATCACGGAACTCCTAATCACTGTGACATCATCCCGGAACTCCTAATCACTGTGACATCATCACGGAACTCCTAATCAGAGTGACATCATCACGGAACTGCAGCAGCAGAGGGAGGATTCAAATTCACAAGAGTTTACAAAGAACTCAGCATATAGGTCAGAATGTTGACCTAATCTGTGTTAAAATATGATATTTTTGTAGGAAATTTTGTCAGGAACCCATTCACGGCAATTTAAAGCTGTATGAGTTTCACTTTTTTTGTCTAGAGGCACAAATGCGGCAGCCTGCATGAGCAGGAATAAAAAATCCCATTTATTAACATGGAGGGAGCTGAGGGCTTCATTGGGGTTCAGCGACTTTGAGGGCTCGCCATTAAAAAACCAGGTCCTAAATAACAACTTCAATAAGATTTTTTTAAGAGCGCAGTCTAGTCTGTCATGTGAGTGAATTTCAAGCCAATACCACTTATGGTTTCAGAGGAGATAATTTTGCAGAAAGTGTAAAAATGTGGTGAAATCTTATTTTGAAAGGCAAATTGCCAGCTTCCTGTTCGAGATACTTGAAAAGTACCGCCTAACTTTTAAATGCATCTCAATGAGACGAACATTTTCATGCTGGTTTCATCTCTCTACAACATTCCTACTGACCGTTAGACCCTTTTTAATGTGTTTTTGAGTGCCTAGGTGGCGCTAGAGAGCATAATATTGGATGTTGGGGTCGAGTTTGGTATTATTTTGAAATCTTTCGCATGAGGTGTGTGCCAGTTTTGGTGAGATTTTGAGCATATTTAGGGGGTGTAAATAGAGCTCAAAGTGTGAACGGAATAGTAAGAAAGAAATGGACAAAATACAATCGTGTCCTCGCCCAAAGGAAGAGGGAATCTGTAGCTGTCAGACTTTAATAATATGATTTATTTAGTGGTTTATTTATTGATCAGGGAACAGACTCAACCCTTCCTCTGACAGCGCTCTGGATGCTAACGTTTCCAGGAAGCTCCCTGATGGTAGAGGACTCTGACCCAGCGTCAGGGAACAGGTGAATGAATGAAACCTAACCCTGGTCGGCTCCGTGCATTGTCACGGCTCAGTGTTTCAGCGCATGTGTCCGTATTCGTCCCGTGACAGCGGCGCTGAGGGAAACTTCCTGGCGTTGCTCTGAGGAAGGCATGAATGGAAAATAAAGCAGAGCTGGAGCTGACTCTGAGACACGCCGACATTCTCAGCTCGATCCGTCTTCAGCACCATGCAGAGAGCATGTCAGGCATCCAGCCCACGCTTCATACCACGCTTCATACCACGCTTCATACGGCGGGGAGTAGCAGGTGGGGCTGGGGGGTGGGTTTACGCTCCCTCCTCCTCCTCGTTCAGCTAACCTCTGCAGCCTTGATCTGACTGCACACAGATATATGAGCCTGTAACGCTGGCAGTGAGACGGACGACGCTCATGATGAATCCGCGTCATCACCACTGTCCTTGTGAAGAGGGTTCAGCTCTGGAGCCAGGGGGACCCTTTAGAGCCCGGGTCCACTGACAGCTCACCTACAGCGCCACCTACAGAAGTGTGTGTCCTCCTCTCTGGGTCAAAGCCGCTGGCTGGAGGTTATCGGTCCATCAAACGTCTCTTATCAGTCGTGGCGTTGATGTAACGCAGCGCGGCCTTAATGTCCCCGTCATTATCTAATGTTTAGTTTGGACGACCTGTTTTCACATTAAAGCAGAGTTGTGATTGTGACGGGAGGAAGCGCGGTGATGTGGAAAGAGAAAGACGGGTAAAAGTCAGGAGGTTGGAGATTTGGGTCAAACAAACACAGAGCAGAGTTTGTTTCCCGGAGATAAGAGGAGGAAGAGTTCAATAACACAGACTTATGTAACTTCATCATCTGATTCGTTTTTTAGAGCTCCCTCAAAGCTTCAGTCCTCGACAGGTTCCAGTTTTCCAACCACAGCAACCTGGAAAACTTTAAACTGAGAAAACAGAGCAGGAAGAGAGCAGGCTGAGCCAGCTCCAGGGCCCAGAGGAGTCCGTCTGATGGTGTTGGACACACTGATGATCAAACATGCAAACAGAGACTGATGTTCTTTTAAAGTCATGCTGATAGATGCTCCTCTCTAAGTCTCCTTCCCTCCCTACGCAGACGACAAACAGAAGTACCCTCTCAGTCCAGAAAACTCCATCCTCCTTTTCTCGAAGCAGGTCTGAACCTTCAGAGAAAACAAAGCCAAACCCTCCCAGGCAGACACAAGAAAAGGCTAAGCTAGCCTGGATAAAGACCTCAAAAGCCAGGAAGCATGCAGAAATTTTCAAAATAAAATCAGAATTCAGTTACGATGCAGCATTTCAGTCATTTTTTTACACGTTCTGTGAGATTTATGAAGCAGAGTCCCCCCTGGTTTAATGTTTTACTCATCCAGATTATTCAGCACCACGCGGTGATTCACTGAGTCAGGGTTTAAACTCGTTATGGGTGTCTTAGCATGAAGCTTGTTTGCTAGCCTTTAGCCAGTGTATTATCCTTTAGCTTGTGTTTTTATCTTTAGCTTGGTTTTCAGCTTTTAGCCAGTATATAAAACTTTTGCCTGTTTTTTTAGCCTTTAGCTCATGTTTCAGCTTTTAGTTGATGTTTAAGACTTAAGCTTGTGTCTTAGCTTTTAGCTCTTGTTTTATCCTTTGGCTAGTGCTTTATCTATTAGCTTGTGTTTTAGCCTTTAGCTTGTGTCTTAGCTTTTAGCTTGTAGTGTGACCTTAAGCTAGTATTTTATTCTTTAGCTTGTGTTCTAGCATTACACTTATGTTCAGCCTTAAGCTTGTGTCTTAGCTTTTAACTCGTATTTTGCGATTTTTGCTCTTATTTTATCCTTTTGCTAGCGTTTGATTCTATAGCTGGTGTTTTAGCCTCAAGCTCGTGTCTTAGCCTTTGGCTTGTATTTTGACCTTCAGCTCTTGTTAAGCCTTAGGCTCATGTTTCTTTAGCTCATGTTTCAGCTTTTAGCTAATGTTTTAGCCTTAAGCTTGTGTCTTAGCTTTTAGCTTGTATTTTGATTTTCAGTTCTTGTTTTATCCTCTAGTCAGCGTTTTATGTATTAGCTTGTGTTCTAGCCTCAAGCTCATGTCTCAGCCTTTAGCTTTTATTTTGACCTTCAGCTCTTGTTTTAGCCTTGAGTATGTGTTTTATCTTTTAGCCCGTGTATAATCCTTTGGCCTGTTTTTTAGCCTTAAGCTCATGTTTTACTCTTTAGCCCATGTTTCAGCTTTTAGTTAATGTTTTAGACTCAAGCTTGATTCTTAGCTTTTAGCTTGTATTTTGACTTTTAGCTCTTGTTTTATTCTTTAGCTAGCGTTTTATATATTAGCTTGTGTTTTAGCCTTTAGCTTGTGTCTTAGCTTTTAGCTTGCATTGTGACCTTTAGCTAGTGTTTTATTCTTTAGCTCGTGTTCTAGCATTAAGGTTATGTTAAGCCTTAATCTTGTGTCTTTGCCTTTAGGTTTTATTTTGATGTTTAGCTCTTATTTTATCCTTTAGCTAGCGTTTTATTCTATAGCTGGTGTTCTAGCCTTTAGCTTGTGTCTTAGCCTCAAGCTCATGTCTTAGCCTTTAGCTTGTATTTTGACCCTCAGCTCTTGTTTTAGCCTTAAGCATGTGTTTTATCTTTCAACCCGTGTATAATCCTTTTGCCTGTTTTTAAGCCTTTAGCTCATGTTTTACTCTTTAGCTCATGTTTCAGCTTTTAGCTAATGTTTTAGACTTAAGCGTGTGTCTTAGCTTTTAGCTTGTATTTTGACTTTTAGCTCTTATTTTATTCTTTGGCTAGCGTTTTATCCATTAGCTTGTGTTTTAGCTTGTAGCTTGTGTCTTACCCTTAAGCTTGTATTTTGACCTTTAGCTCTTGTTTTGGCCTTTAGCTTGTGTTTCAGCTTTTAGCTAGTGTTTTAGCCTTTAGGTTGTGTTTTAGCCACAAACCCCCTTCCCTTTAACTGACCTGCCCCCTGCAGGCCTGCCAGGGGGTGGAGCTATGGGCAGACCTTGGTGTTTGAGGCTCTGATCCTCCAACATTTCATGGGCTGATCATGTTTTGATGTGTTCGGACAGATTCAGGGATTCCTCAAACACGAATATGTCGAGGTTTTTAAAACCTGCACATGCTCAGTCTGAACATTTACCACTGGTACTTTAGATCTTTGTTTGTAACATGTGAAATCAGAACACTCACTCTTTAAGTCTGGTTTGATCCCTGTCAGTGAATTGTTGTTGTGTTTATCAGGTTGTCATGGAGCTGTTTACTCCTGCAGGTCGTCAGCGTGGATGGAGAGGTCAGAGGTCAGAGGTCAGAGCTTGTATCACTGATGGACCATGCTGATTCGGCCCCGTCTGTGGGACCTCCTTTAAAGCTCTCCTTCCTGATCTGGAGGTTGTTTCTCTACGGTGACCTTTGACCTTCTCACTGAGCGCTGATGAAGCTGTGTGTGTCTCATGAAATAAACACTGAGACGTGATCTTTAGCTGCGTCACGGGCCCTCAGAGTGAGCCTGCATAAGATCAGACGTGGGCAAGCTGAAGGATGCCAGTTAACAGATGGTTGGCATGGCAACAAGGCATCTTCAGAGACAGGGGAGACCGGTGCATCATGCTCCTGACAGACGAGGTCTCCGGGCCGATGGCGTGGTTAGCGCTGACACACAGACACAGAGATGATCGGGCTGCTCTCATTGGAGCGTCTGATCGTCAGTGACTCACAGATCCTCAGAACGAGTCGGAAACACTTTAAAGATCCTTTCATCGGGTTAACACGCTCATCTGCAGAATCTGTGACAGGACGGTCTGCATCACGGGAGTTTAGGAGATCAGAGTCGTATCGTCTGCAAACATTTGATCTTCTGTGCTCTCACACGTCCTCTGCACCTTTTGTTGTTCCCTCTCAAGTTGTTCGTTTCAGTTAGGTTTGGCATCAGATGGATTAATGCTGTGGATCACTCGCAGCAGTCGTAACCAGGAGCTACTTTACTGTGGGGTCAAAGTCGGGGGGTGAAACACAGAGGCGTGCACAGACTTTTGAAGGGCAGGGGTGCCTTTGTACGGCGTGTTCTTACCAACGAAGAGGGCGCTGATCCCACAGGTTTTCACTTTGCACTGTAGTGTGCATTTTGTCTCCCTAAGGACACTTTGGTGTGTATTTTTGCTTCAGAGTCTGCACTTTAGCGTGCGTATTGCCGCCCAAGAGGGCACCTTAGCAGGTTTTGGCTCTGAGAGTGCAGTTTTTGTGCAGCTTTGCTTCAGAGTTGGCACTGTAGTGTGCATTTTGCCTCCTACAGGGGGATTTTAGCACATGTTGGCAACCAGAGGACACTTTGGTGTGCATTTCTGCTTCCTAAACGGCACTTTAGCGCACATTTGGCGATCCGATAGGGGACTTGCGCACATTTTGGCTCCCTGAGGCCACTTAAGTGTTAATTTTTGGTTTGAATATGCACTTTAGTGCACATTTGGCCTGCCAGATGAGCACCTTAACAGGTTTTGGCTCTGAGAGTGCAGTTTTTGTGCAGTTTTGCTTTAGAGTCGGCACTGTAGCGTGCATTTGCCTCCTACAGGGGGATTTTAGCACATGTTGGCAACAAGAGGACACTATGAGTCGGCACTTGAGCGTGCATTTGACAGCCTAAGCGGGGACTTGAGCACATTTCAGCTCCAAGGGACCACTGAAGTGTTCATTTCTGCTTTGAATATGCACTTTAGCGTGCATTTGGCCTCCCAAAAGAGCAAGGTTTGGGCTCTGAGAGAGCATTTTTTGTGCCAATTTGCAAAGATAGCACTTGAGCACTATTTTGCTTCCCAAGAGTACACTTTAGCACTTTTTAGCTACGAGAGGCCAATTTGCAGTCTATTTTTGCGTAGAAGGTGGCACTTTAGTGTGCATTTTGCCTCCCAAAAAGACACTGTAGCGCATACTGGCTCTTAAGAGGCACCTTGGTGTGCTTTCTAGCTTCACTGACAACACTTTAGCATGCAGATTTCTTCCTAAGACACTAACTTTCAAATTGTTGTTCCTTAGTCTGCACCTTAACGTGCATTTGGCCTCCCAAATGAGCACCTTAGCTGGTTTTGGCTCTGAGAGAGCAGTTTTTGTGCAGTTTTGCTTAAAAGGTGGCACTTATGCATGCATTTTGCTTCCCAAGAGTGCACTTTAGCACTTTTTGGCTAATAGAGGCCAATTTGCAGTGTGTTTTTGCATAAAAGATGGCACTTCATTGTGCATTTTGCCTCCCAAAAAGGCACTATAGCGCATTCTGGCTCTAAAGGAGGCACCTTGGTGTGCTTTCTTGCTTCACTGACAACACTTTAGCGTGCAGATTTCTTCCTATGACACTAACTTTCAAATAGCTTTTCCTAAGTCTGCACTTCAGTGAGCATTTTCAGGCCATGAGGAGAGGCAGGAGCGGCTCAAAGGACGCTTCCAGGAGCTGAACGATCAAAAATGACTCCTGAATTTGTGTGTTGTTGACTTTTTTGTTGTGAACACTGATCTGAACATCCTTCCTGAGAGACCATGCTGAAGCTTTAGGCTGCAGGGAGAAACATGTGCTGCTCTGTAAGTCAGAGAGAAGTCAGAGAGATAAAAATACGTCTGCTGTGAAATGTTGGAAATCCCCTTTAGATTCCTCTCCTGGATTACCCATGAGTCACAGGGAGCGCGGAGAGAGTCATGAGGAGGAAACTTGATTCCTCTTCTCTATTATTCATTGAATCAGAGAAAACCCCTCGCTCCGGACGTGGTCGTCCTCCGTGGGTCTCAGATCCTCTGTCCCTCAGAGTCCTCAGAGTCCTCAGAGTCCTCGGTGAGTGTGTGAGAAAGTTTCCCTGTCCCAGAGGACTCTGACCAGTGTTCCCAGTGTTCCCAGTGAGTCTGACTGTAACTGTACGATGTGAAGTCACTCAGCAGCTCAGCTCTCTGTCCCACCGTCCCGTTATTAGCAGCTGAGTCACAGCCCGGAGCGACGACTTCAGCTATAGATAGACGAGGAGCTGGCTGGGGAGTGTGTGTGTGTGTGTGTGTGTGTGTGTGTGTGTGTGTGTGTGTGTGTGTGTGTGTGTGAGTGTGTGTGTGTGTGTGAGCCTGTGGCTGTACAGTAAGGACAGTAGGACAGAGGAGGCTGTGTGGAAACTCTCATTAATTCTTCATGGCGTGGTCGACTTGCAGGGTGATGTTTGCTGTTTCATCATCAATGATTTAACCTTCATGTGTTTTATATAACAGGAGATTTATATTCAGTGTGTCAGGCTGTTCTCACTCTGTTCCTACACCTTTGGTCCAACAATCACAGGAACCATCGTCTCTCTGCTGGTGAACTAACGATCTATGGCTCATTTTTTGGTCGTGGACGCCAAACTTTTTGTGTCTTCAGTGATATTTTTACTACTTTTTCTCCTGTGTTTGTCTGGAGATCCTACATGTAACCATGGCTGCATTGTTTACATGTGAAATCAGCTGTTAGCAGCCTGTAGCATGTCAGTGCTAATGGGTGCTAGGCCAGATGTTTCCCACAAGCTGAGGAGAAGGAGGTGAAGTGAAGTGACGACCATAGTCTTTTAAAAAAAATGGACATCCTCTCGCTCAGCTCGAAGTGAGGTCTCCAAAAAAACTGCTCCCCCTGGTGGCTGGCTGCAGTATAGGTTTAAAAATCCATCTCCCCAGTCATTCCAGATGGGCTGTGGTCAAACTTTAAAAAATTAATCCACCTGGAAGAAATGTTTCTCACGTCTGATTGTTGTGGTGATTTGAAGATATCATTTGGCTGTCTTGTATTTAAGTCCTCTTTTTCTGAAAAGTTTTGTTTTCATTAGTTATATGAAGTTAAAAACAAGGCTTTATGTCACATTTAACGATGATTAACAGCTGACGTTCTCGTGTATTTTTTTCGGGGATTGTAAAATATGTCTGGAGGTAGAGTCAGGAAGTGATTAGACTTTTTTTTTTTTACTTTTTCTGACTGCTAAATGCAACGCTTAGTCTCGAAGGAAGAAGGAACGTTTAAAGTCTCAGTTTCGTTATTACCTTTGCTTTGTTTTGAAACAGCCTCCCCTCATCATGTCGTGGTTTCCAGAAATGCAGCTGACACTGTCTCAACTTTCCATCTTTGCAGATGATTTCAGAAAGTGTAAGAGGGAGGAGGACAGAGGAGGAGTCAGGCATCGCTTGGAGAGGGTTGAAAAAGTTATAAAGTACATTACACAAGGAGACAGGAAGGAAGGAAAGGAAAGAAGTGAGGAAGGAGGGAAATACTTAAGGGGGTGTTATCTGGTGCTCTGGGTGGGGTTGGAGGAAAGTGTTGACAGAGGAGAGTGACCGTGGCTGTAAGGACTCGCTGTGAAGAGGAGGAGATGTTTCTGGAAAGGTGCAGGAGCTCTGACTGATCTCTGAGTCCAACAGTCGCCGTAAAGACAACAACCGAGCAGCGTGTGGTGTTTTCACCGCCCAGTCCAGGTCAGGGGACACTTCTGTTTTTTCTGGGATAAGGCTGAAGTAAAAAAAAGACGGAGGGGGCCGTGCACCATCCCGTCCTCTGAGGAAGTTTCTTTCTGCAGAGTCAGTCGAGCCCTGCTATCTTAAACTTTAAAAACTGGTGAAATAATCGACGGTTTCAGAGACACTGGTTCAGGAAGTCACACCGAGGTCGAGGTTTGTTTTACAAAAAGACCAGAGGACAGACGGACAAATTAAAACTTCAAAAGTAAATCCAAACTCAGAGCTTTAAGAGGAAAACTCAAACTGAGATGAACCCTCAGAGGAGTGAAGAGCCCTCCTCCTCCTCCTCCTCCTCCTCCTGAAGCTCTGCTTTCACTTTCACTCTGAGGTGCAGAGACAAACATGTGATACTGAAGCTCCCAAACTGGAATTACCCAGAGAGCTTCACAGCTCAGCGAGGGGTAATGACCTGCAAAGCTTCAGATCCCACAGCTGCTTCAGAAAACCAAAGTTGGACGGTCTATAGTCTTTGTTTTTTGGCCTTCCAAACATTTTCTTGAGCAATGAGCAAACGGCGCTTTGCTCGTTCCAATGAGCAAATCACCGTTTAGTTTGCTTCATTTTCCGGGCTCAGTTTACCCAGAAGCTGTTTCTGCTCGTTGTTATCATCCAGTAATGATTCATACACCGTTAAAGAGATGATATTTCAGCGTTAGTTATAAATTTAATCAAGTATTCAGTGCACAGCCCGATATAGTTTTCATTCAAATGAATTTAAAACAACTTGGCTGGTTTCCTTGACTCTGTCGGTCCATTTTTTATGAGAGCTGTTGTCTCGCTAGCTTCATGATGGTGACACTGTTTTCTCCACCAGCACACCGCAAAGAGCACTGTGTCATGCAGCTATGGGTATACAACATAGCTATTTCAGTTAAGAAAACGGGTGCTCGTGTATTTATTGAATGATATTTGATTTAAACAGTGGACAAAAAAATGAAAGAAATCACATTTATTACAGCCCTGGAGGTCAGGGGCTGATAAACCAGGTTGAAAGAGTGCCCGCCCATATGTGACGCTCCGTGAACAACAGCAAACACGCCCATAAACAAACAGGGATAATCTGATTGGTCAATACTAGTCAGCCTCCTATTGGTTGATTCACAAAAAATTTCGAGCGCACACAGAGATCTGTGAGCAAACACTCAGGGCCTTTTTCAAACCGCCCCCTACACACTCCCCCTCCACGACGGGGTGCACTCCGTCACTGAGTCACACTCGCAACTGAATGAAGTTCACTTCATCAGGGTGTAGGGTATAAATACAGCTTTGGGACAGAAACTTCCCTCGATCTCAGGCGGAAACAGATACACAAAGAAAAAAAGAAAATATAACGTAGAAAAAAAAAAAAAAACTTACTCCCACGCTTCTTTGGCTGCATTTCTTTTTTTATTGAAGAGTTTTTCATGTTTCACTCTCACTTGAATGAATTCTTTTGTTTTTGTGAAAGTCCCTGTAAATATTAGACACTTAAATAAACACAAACTGTCTGAACAAATGCAAGGCAGGCCTTAATCAATGACATGTACATCTAAAGTTGTGAACATCTGCACTCATTAAATATTTGTGTTAGTTTAACAGTATTTGTGCAGGCACATGTGCGTGGAACTTACATTCGTCTGTTGCTTCCTCCTTGGCTGACACCGAACACAATTTAGCGCTGCACGTGTTCAGCGAGTCGGCATCGGTGCAGACTCGCTTGTGGAGGGTTTTATTGCCCACTACCCCTCCCCTCGGATCGGTTTGGGATGGCATTATAGCCGAGCACGAGGAGACAGTTTGAGCACGCGCAGAGCAAATTTGAGCGCAAGAGCAGAGTTTTGAGAGACAATATCACAAAATCTAAGCGTGAAATCAATATAATACTGCTCTCAAATCAATTTAAAATGCTCTTGATTTAAGATGGGATATTCATTCCATACCAACAGGACAAACCAGGAGTCAGACAGGGGTCAGGGAACGTCAGAGGACACTCGTCCAGTGACAGAGACTGGCGGGAAAAAGAGCCGATCACATGACTTTAGACCAAAAGAGGACTCTATAACCAAGAGTGACAAAAGGCCAAACTTCAACACCAAACACACCTGATGGAAACTGAATAAACAAAATAACAACAGAAACTCTCAGCTGTCACAGTTAGACAGTCGGCACACGATGGAAACGACTCAAGAAGACTTTTCTGAAACTTCTCACACGGCGAGTTTGATAATGGTCAAAAGACAGACCTTAAAGAGGGCCCTGAACCAGATTACTGACACAACCTGGTTTCTGAGCAGCCTGAATATGTATATTTATATATCCTGTATGTGGTGAGCTGGAATAAAAAGTGTGTGTGTGATGGGAGAATGACCTGTTATAAAATCAACATGTCAATGATGTAATCAGCGTCATGATGGAAACTTACAGACAGTCAAAACCTCGTCTCCTCCCTCGTGTGATTCTGGGTTAAACGCTTTCCCACAAACATCTCTTGTGTTTATAAAATTCCTAAACCAGGTGTCTCAGGTAAACAGTTGGCCGCTCTTTGATCTGCTGCGCCTCCTGACGTGATTGGCCCTGCAGCTGAGGCCCCTTTGTTCTGACTCACCTGCCTCAGGTGGAGTAAAGCCTGAGCCAAGGAGCCCAGGGAGCAGAACCAGACGGTGGAGCTGTGCCATCGCTGTGCTGGGATTACAAAAACTAAGGATTACAAAAACTAAGGATTACAAAAGCAAAGTGGAAATACCGACTGAACCTGAATCTGGATCAACGAGAGCAGTGATGGAGCCCAGAGAGACACAGGAGGACACCTGATCCATCATGTCTCTCATCATGCAGGCTGATATAAAACTCTGGTTTCAAAGATTAAACCCTCAAGGTCAAGGTGTCAACTCTACGGTGGCTGACATGTGCCAAACAGCTGATAACAGCTGATAAAAACAATACAAAAGCATCTTGAGAAGAAACACACTGCAGAGAAAAGAAACAGGCTGCAAAAAGCAAAAAACTGCATCAAATCAAACAGGCTGCAAAAAGCAAAACTGCATCACAACAAACAGGCTGCAAGAACTAAACTTCATCAACATCAAACAGGCTGCAAAAAGCAAAAAAATGCATCAAATCAAACAGGCTGCAAAAAGCAAAACTGCATCACATCAAACAGGCTGAAAAAAGCAAATGAACTTCACTAAAATCAAAAATGCTGCAAAAAGGAAATTAACTTCATCAACATCAAATAGGCTGCAAAAAGCAAAAGAAACCTGCAACAACATCAAACAAGCTGCAAACAGCAAAAAAACAGTAATCCACATTGAATAGGCTGCAAAAAGCAATAAATAATTAAATCGCCATCAAACATGCTGCAAAAAGCAAAACTTCTGCATCAACATCAGAAAGGAAGCAACAAAGCCAAAAAAATGCATCAAAATAAATAAAAAAGCAAAAAACATTTATCAACATCAAACAGGCTGCAAAGAGCAAAATTTCATCAACATCAAACAGGCTCAAAAAGCCAAAAAAAAAAAACATTTATCAACATTGAACAGGCTGCAAAAAGCAAAATTGCATAAACATCAAACAGGCTGCAAAAAGCAAAACTTCTGCATCAACATAAAACAGGCTGCAAAAAGCAAAACTTTTGCATCAACATCAGAAAGGCGGCAACAAAGCCAAAAAAAAAAAACATCCTCATCAAACAGGCTGCAAAAGGCAAAAAAACTGCATCAACATCAAACAGGCTGCAAAAGGCAAAAAAACTACATCATCATCAAACAGGCTGCAAAAAGCAAAAAAAACTGCATCACATCAAACAAGCTGCAAAAAGCAAAAAAACTGAATCACCTCAAACAGGCTGCAAAAAGCAAATCAACTACATTAACATTAAACAGGCTGCAAAAAGCAAAACTTCTGCATCAACATCAAACAGGCTGCAAAAAGCAAAACTGCATAAACATCAAACAGGCTGCAAAAAGCAAAAAAACTGCATCACATCAAACAAGCTGCAAAAAGCAAAAAAACTGAATCACATCAAGCAGGCTGCAAAAAGCAAATCAACTACATTAACATTAAACAGGCTGCAAAAAGCAAAACTTCTGCATCAACATCAAACAGGCTGCAAAAAGCAAAACTGCATAAACATCAAACAGGCTGCAAAAAGCAAAAAAACTGCATCAACATCAGAAAGGAAGCAACAAAGCCAAAAAAATGCATCAAAATAAATAAAAAAGCAAAAAACATTTATCAACATCAAACAGGCTGCAAAGAGCAAAATTTCATCAACATCAAACAGGCTCAAAAAGCCAAAAAAAAAAAACATTTATCAACATTGAACAGGCTGCAAAAAGCAAAATTGCATAAACATCAAACAGGCTGCAAAAAGCAAAACTTCTGCATCAACATAAAACAGGCTGCAAAAAGCAAAACTTTTGCATCAACATCAGAAAGGCGGCAACAAAGCCAAAAAAAAAAAAACATCCTCATCAAACAGGCTGCAAAAGGCAAAAAAACTGCATCAACATCAAACAGGCTGCAAAAGGCAAAAAAACTACATCATCATCAAACAGGCTGCAAAAAGCAAAAAAAACTGCATCACATCAAACAAGCTGCAAAAAGCAAAAAAACTGAATCACCTCAAACAGGCTGCAAAAAGCAAATCAACTACATTAACATTAAACAGGCTGCAAAAAGCAAAACTTCTGCATCAACATCAAACAGGCTGCAAAAAGCAAAACTGCATAAACATCAAACAGGCTGCAAAAAGCAAAAAAACTGCATCACATCAAACAAGCTGCAAAAAGCAAAAAAACTGAATCACATCAAGCAGGCTGCAAAAAGCAAATCAACTACATTAACATTAAACAGGCTGCAAAAAGCAAAACTTCTGCATCAACATCAAACAGGCTGCAATAAGCAAAACTGCATAAACATCAAACAGGCTGCAAAAAGCAAAAGTACTTACTAGAACAACAAACGGACTCACTGAGCAGAGTCAGACCAGGGGTCAGCAGGTCTGAGGCTTTAGGCTCAGCTGGAGTTAGACGACGGATCAGAGAGCAGAGTCCAAACAGAAAGAGAGACTCACAGAGCCAGCCTCAAGTGGACATTTGTGGAACTGCAGTTTCCTGCTCCTGCACATTGCCCTAATAGGTCAACCCTGGAGGTTTCTGCTTGGGGGGAGCCAATCTAAGGGTCATGTTTTTATTTCTCAGAGACTGAGGGCAAAGTTAGAAAGGAAGAGGAAAATCAGAGAGCTTTAAAGAATCCAGAAACAACAACAGCAGAGAAAGGAACCAAAGCTCTTTCTGTAAGCCTCTGAGAGCAGAGGCAGCGTGTCTTTGTGATGTGGAGTTAGAGTCTGAGTGTTTGGTTTGGAAAGAGACGTTTAAGAATGCGTTGATCCCTCTAACGAAGCAAAGAGCAGATTTGACGTCAGCTTTTGTAAGGAGAAAAAAATAAGTGACTTAGAGCGTTTAATGAGCAAGAAGCAGAAGGAGAGCCGGCCGGCCGGATAATGCTTTGTTAAGGAGACGCTGATTGGCCTGCTGGACAAATCCCCCCTCACAGAAAATATAATGAGGCCTTTTGTGGAGGAACGGCAGAGGAAGCGTAAACACGGGACACGATGAGGAAAACTCTGCAAACACCACGGAAATCAAACTTCTTCTCAGACTTTTACTGATTATTCACCAACAGCTTCCAGTTTTTCTGCACAACTTGAAATTATTTGGAGGGAAATGTGCAGCTTCTCCCAAAGCACACAGACTGTTTCTGCACAGACTGTTTCTGCACAGACTGTTTCTGCACAGACTGTTTCTGCACAGACTGTTTCTGCACAGACTGTTTCTGCACAAACTGTTTCTGCACAGACTGTTTCTGCACTGACTGATCTGTTTCTGCTCAGACTGTTTCTGCACAGACTGTTTCTGCACAGACTGTTTCTGCACTGACTGATCTGTTTCTGCTCAGACTGTTTCTGCACAGACTGTTTCTGCTCAGACTGTTTCTGCACAGACTGTTTCTGCACAGACTGTTTCTGCACAGACTGATCTGTTTCTGCACAGACTGTTTCTGCTCAGACTGTTTCTGCACAGACTGATCTGTTTCTGCACAGACTGATCTGTTTCTGCACAGACTGTTTCTGCACTGACTGTTTCTGCTCAGACTGTTTCTGCACAGACTGTTTCTGCTCAGACTGTTTCTGCACAGACTGTTTCTGCACAGACTGTTTCTGCACAGGCTGTTCCTGCTCAGACTGTTTCTGCACTGACTGTTTCTGCACAGACTGTTTCTGCTCAGACTGTTTCTGCACAGACTGTTTCTGCACTGACTGTTTCTGCACAGACTGTTTCTGCTCAGACTGTTTCTGCACTGACTGATCTGTTTCTGCTCAGACTGTTTCTGCACAGACTGTTTCTGCACAGACTGTTTCTGCACAGACTGTTTCTGCACAGACTGTTTCTGCACTGACTGATCTGTTTCTGCTCAGACTGTTTCTGCACAGACTGTTTCTGCTCAGACTGTTTCTGCACAGACTGTTTCTGCACAGACTGTTTCTGCACAGACTGATCTGTTTCTGCACAGACTGTTTCTGCTCAGACTGTTTCTGCACAGACTGATCTGTTTCTGCACAGACTGATCTGTTTCTGCACAGACTGTTTCTGCACTGACTGTTTCTGCTCAGACTGTTTCTGCACAGACTGTTTCTGCTCAGACTGTTTCTGCACAGACTGTTTCTGCACTGACTGTTTCTGCACAGACTGTTTCTGCTCAGACTGTTTCTGCACTGACTGGTTTGCACAGACTGTTTCTGCACAGACTGATCTGTTTCTGCACAGACTGATCTGTTTCTGCACAGACTGTTTCTGCTCAGACTGATCTGTTTCTGCACAGACTGATCTGTTTCTGCTCAGACTGTTTCTGCACAGACTGATCTGTTTCTGCTCAGACTGATCTGTTTCTGCACAGACTGTTTCTGCTCAGACTGTTTCTGCACAGACTGTTTCTGCACAGACTGATCTGTTTCTGCACAGACTGTTTCTGCTCAGACTGTTTCTGCTCAGACTGTTTCTGCACAGACTGTTTCTGCACAGACTGATCTGTTTCTGCTCAGACTGTTTCTGCACAGACTGTTTCTGCTCAGACTGTTTCTGCACAGACTGTTTCTGCACAGACTGTTTCTGCTCAGACTGTTTCTGCACAGACTGTTTCTGCACAGACTGTTTCTGCTCAGACTGTTTCTGCACAGACTGTTTCTGCACAAACTGTTTCTGCACAGACTGATCTGTTTCTGCTCAGACTGTTTTTTGCTCAGACTGTTTCTGCTCAGACTGTTTCTGCTCAGACTGTTTCTGCTCAGACTGTGAGGTGAAGATGAGGATCATTAAGGGTTAAACACGTCATGTGACACACCTCCCTCCTGTAGCAGGTGTCATGCACAGAGCTACAGGCAGTGGAAAAATACAACTCTCTCCCATGATGCTCTGCAAAACAGCCTCTGCCATGGCAACGCCTCGACTTTCTGTCATACACTCTGAGGCGATGATTATTTCCATGGCAACATTATCAAAAGTTGCATGGCAACAATCGAAAGCTTGGCAGCTGGATGTGAACAGAAACGCTTTCTTCTCTTTTCATTTCCGCGCTGAGGGGACGATGAAGTCCCGCTCCAGCGTCACGTGCTGCTCCGTCTTTACCGTGGAGTCACAGCCTGTTTATCTGCTGCTCTTATGTAATATTAAAGCTTGGTTGTTGCTCCTAAAGAGCAGCAGCTGAGGAAACAGACGGTGTTCATACGTGTTTGTTAAAGCAGAGTTAACACAGATCTGGAAGAGTCTTCATCACATCGTAAAACAGCTCAGCAGCCGCATCATGGCAGGACATCCTGGCCTGGTTTGTTTCAGGGGCCGTAAACGTGTCAGAGGAGTGTGCAGGTCACTGTCCTCATTAACAGAGCAGTGATCCAGCTCCAAGGTTTCACTTTGACCTCCTTCAGACAAATTCATCTTTATGACCACTGCTGAATTACCCTCAACTCACCAGTGGTGTGCACAGGGGGGCAAATGGTTGGAAACACAGGACAAAGGGCACTCTTAGGCTCCAATCTGCACGCTAAAGCCCCTCTAGTGCCCTCTCAGGGGCCACACTTCCTCAACAGATACTCTTTTGAGTCAAACCTGTGCTAAAGTGCCCTCTTTGGAACCAAAATTGGTGCTAAAAAGCCCTCCTTGGACTTTGGTGTGTGCCAAAGTGCTCTCCTTGGGCTAAAATTGTCTGCTGAAGTGCATTCTTGAGAGTCAAAAGTGGGCTTATTTGCTGTCTTTGTAGTCAGATCTGTGCTGAAGTGCCGTCTTTGGAGCCAAACTTGCACAGAAATTCCTCTTTGAACCAAATTGTGTGCTTAAAATGATCCTCCGGGATGGAACAAGTTGGGTCCTATCACAAGGTTTAGAGCAGAAATTACCCCTACAGCAGTGTTTTTGTGCAGCAGAAGCCCAGAGCGCTCGCACCAAACACCCCCTCCCTGCTCCTCTGCTGGTTTCCTCTGCACTCAGACGGGGCCAAATTTTACTTGACCAAAAACACAAATAAACGAACTCCCACCGAAAAACTCTGATATCGGTCTGCATTCACGTGAACTAGGGCCTTATGTAGCGGTGTTTTTGTGTGAAAGTAACGAGCTGAAAATTCTCTAAATAAAGCGTGAATGCAGACCTATATCAGATTTTTTCGGTGGGAGTCCGTTTATTTGTGTTTTTGGTCAAGTAAAATATGGCCCCGTCTGAGTGCAGAGGAAACCAGCAGAGGAGCAGGGAGGGGGTGTTTGGTAGGTATTCGCGAATACCCGGAAGATGACAGGAAATGATCCCGCCCACAACTTAACAAAATATGATTGGCTAAGACAGCTGTCATTGTCAAATTGTGTCCACATTCGCTTGAGTTACACAGGCATTCGTTGCAGTTACTGAAGGCCCTACCTGCCAGAAGGTGTCGCTGATTTACCCAGATACCATCAAAAGGAAAATTGTGATTGGTCCATTTTCCATTTAGTTATATTATTAACCCATTGTTGCAAGGACAAGTTTATAAAAATAATATAAAACTCATTGCTATGATTTCATTGAGTAAAATAAATAAATAAAACAAAATAAAACAAAATAAATAAATAAAACAATTATTTAGGAGTACAAAAATTCTTTCAATATTTTTTATTAGGCCTTCACTGAATACCTTGAAGGCCCTGAGGGTTCCCCACTGCGTGCTACCAAAAGAAACGAATAACAAACAAACAAAGAACGAATGAATGAACGAAAGTAAACAGGAGACACCGTAACATACCATGCTGTTCCAAGGAAGAAGCTCAAACAACAGCACAGGAGTGCGTCAGTTAAATGCTTCCTGACAGCACACCTTCCTGTCAGAAACAAAAGAGACTCCACGACAGAAAAAACGATCAAAAATAATACAATAACAACGTTGTGGAAAGGGCGGCCAGTTACACCCCCTGAGGAGCCAAATGTGTGCTAAAGTGCCCTCTTTGGAGTCAAAACACATGCTACAGCGCCCCCTTCAGGCAGCATGTTTATGTGCTAAAGTGCTTCATGAAAACACACTAAATTTAGTTTTCTTTTCAGCGGTGAGAAGCTGTTAGCTCCTGCCCTTTAAAAAGTCTGTGCACACCTCAGCTTACTACGTCAAACAAATGTAAACCAGGGACAAAGAGCAGCTTTATAAAAACATCACCAGCAGCTGATTGAACCTTTGTTGGTTTTGCTAACAGGCTTGTTTTTATTAGCACAGCACTGTCGGTGAATGAGAGAGGTAAGAAAACCCTCTTTAGCATCTCTGCTGAGTTTGTTTTAACCCTGAGGTCAGACGGCCGGGTTTAACCATGTCTCATCTTTATTTGTAACTTTAGAAACTGACGAGAAACTCGTCTGATCATCTGCCTGTGACAGCGTGTGCTCACAGACACGGGAACAGACACGGGGACAGACACGGGAACCTGCAGAGAAGAAGAAGCTAACTTCACCTCTGGCGTGTTTCAGTGGTTATTGACTGCCTCGTGTCTCTTTCTTCTCATCTTTCTGCCCTCTGCTGGCCTGGTGGTGTGTTACAACTAGTTTTTTTTCCTGTCTGTTTGTCTCCGGCCTGTTAGGCATCATTGGGGGCTGGCGTGCAGATGAAAACATCAGGATTAAACAGTTGAAGCACATCATTAAGTTGATTGACAGGAACCTGAAACAGTCGTGTGCGGTTGTAGTTTGTGTAATAACTGATAGCACGGCGTGGATGTGGAAACCAGAGGCTGGAGCACGCACAAACAGCGGTCTGGTCCTTTAAATAATCCTGATGTCATGACCAGGAGAGGCTTTCTGACCGCTCCGGCTGAGAGCATGCATGAATGGAGGCTGAGAAACAGGCTGACTAATGGGATTGTGCGTTAAGTTGTGGGGTGAGCGGTGGCTTTAGCTCCGCGGGGATAAAAGGTCTTTAACGATGTGTGATGGTTCTGCTGAGCCGGGTCCAGCTGCTGTTGGTGTTAGAGACCACAAAGCCAGAACCACAACCTGCAGGAGGGTGGAAGAGGTGTTTGATCTCTGGACCTCTGGTTTCTGCATCCATTCGAACATCTCTTCATCTAAAGTTTTACAGATTAATTTAAGGCATAAATTGGAAACTACTACTTTCATAAAATCACCTGATAATTAAAAATTTTCTTCATCTTCTTCTACCCGTTCATCGACGTCTCCACTCTACGTTCATCTAATTAACCCTCTCCCTCCGCTCAGGAACAAACCCACCCCCCGCGCCTGCAGAGCCGTTGTTTATGAGGAAGCGGTGAATTTATGAGGGTTTAATCCCCCTGCCTGGCCGACCGGCCGGGGCAGTCAGATGACAGGCGCTAATCTCTGGACTGCTTGCCTGACTGCCTGCCTGCTTACTAATATGGATTAAAACCCAGCACGCCCCCATCACGGAGCAGGCTCTCCAGCTAACAGGTGGGGTGAGCGCGGATGATGACCCCGATGACCCCGAGCTGGGCCAGGATGAGCTCTGCCACCTCGTCTGTAACTTTTACATCTTTGTTTCTGCAGGATTTCAGCAGCTGGTCTTTCTCCTCCAGTCTAACTGAAAAAGTTTTAAAGTTTCACACACTTCTTGGTTTTTTACCATGAATTTTCCACTGGAGGCCGTTTTGGATCCTGGTCATGTCACACTGAATGATCCTGACGCCAGAAACTGCCTCCTGAGCCCTGGAGTAAATGATCAGGGTTGGAAGACTGGCTCTGGCCCTGATGATGTTTTTTTATTGACAAATTTCCCAAATCTGGTGGATGGTTTAAGGTTGGGACCAAAAACTCTGGCACTTGTCTGGAAACTAATAAAGCCTTAGACTCGCTCGCCTACAAACAAACAATTTATTTGCTTTGAAATTGTATTTTCCACAGCCACTTCCTGCTCTGGGGAGAAGCTGAGGCGTAGTCAGGCCAGCTGAGAGATGTAGGGACCGTTTACACGACAACGGTTTTAGGATGAAACACAAAAGTGTTGATGCGTTTCAGCCTTATGTTGCTTTTTTAAATTCATTTTAAATTCATTTTAAAAAAAAACAACGTATTTTACAGTTTTGTTCACTGCCGCAATTTCATTGCAAATCAATCTCCTAAAAACATCTCAACATGCATCAAAATGTTCCCAAAAAACTTCTGCAAATCAGACGTTTTATGCTAAACGGATCAGGAAAAAAGGTCTGCAGCGTCCTGGAGGGACTGATAAAAGTTTGTGATGCCTGGTTTCAGTGGAGGTTGAATCTCTCTGACCCTTCAGTCTGTCCCTCCTCCTCACCATCCTCCCATCTGGTGTTATTCATCCAGCTTCAAAAACAACTTCACCACAGCAATGAAATAAAAACAAAACACAAGTTGTAGCATGTTAAAAATGAATTAACCATCACAGAATCAGGTCCTGGAGGATGACTGATGTTGTGGTTGATCACAGTGACATTGATAAATATCTCCACGCCTCCAGCGTCAGCACTTACACGTCAGCACCTGAGTCTGTCTGCTTCATGGTTTCCCCCAGCGATACAGTCTGTAGAAATACTGCACCATGACAGAAAGTGTGACAGTGACGTTAAACAAAGCCCTTCCTTTATCTGCCCCCTCTCTGTGTCTGCAGCTTTCAGGAAGTCAGAGCTGCTGTTTCTCACTTTTCCTGTCACATGACCTCACGCTGCAAACCAGACATCTTAAAGGTGTAAGAGCCTGCAGGAAATCAGACCCCCAGTGATTCTAGTTAAACAAACCATACACCATACACCATGCATCATGCACCATGCACCATACACCATACACCATACACCATACACAAGACACCATGCAACATCCACCATACACTACACACCATACACCATGCACCATGTTCCATACAACATGCACCATGCATAATGCACCATGCACCATGCACCATACACCATGCACCATGCACCATGCACTATACACCATACATCATACACCATTCACCATACACCATGAACCATACACCATGCACCATAGACCATACACCATTCACCATGCACCATACACCATGCATCATACACCATGCATCATACACGATTTACCATTAACCATGCACCATACACAATACACCATACACAAGACACCATGCAACATCCACCATACACTACACACCATACACCACGCACCATGCATCATGCACCATACACCATACACAATGTACCATGTTCCATACAACATGCACCATACACCATACACCATACACCATACACCATACACCATACACCATACACCATACACCATGCACCATACACCATGAACCATGCACCATACACCATTAACCATACACCATACACCATGCATAATGCACCATGCACCATGCACCATACACCATGAACCATACACCATGAACCATAGACCATACACCATGCACCATGCACCATACACCATGAACCATACACCATGCACCATACACCATACACCATTCACCATGCACTATACACCTTTACCATGCACCATACACCATGCACCATGCACCATGCATCATACACCATTTATAATTAACCATGCACCATACACCATACACCATACACCATTAACCATGCACCATACACCATGCACCATACACCATGAATAATGCACCATGCATCATACACCATACACCATGCATCATACACCATGCACAAGACACCATGCAACATCCACCATCCACCATCCACCATACACCATACACCATGCTCCATGCACCATACACTATGCACAATGCACCATACACCATGCACATGACAGAGTGTTTGATGGTGGATAAGTTTCAGAGAACAATCCCCGTCTGTGACACACCTGAATTCTTAAAGCTCACACTAAGACATGAATTAGTTTGGGCCTTTCAGTCTGCTCCTGGGTTAACTTTCACGTCCCGTTTTCCGTTGCATTACATGTTAGTACAAATAACATCGGTATGATTCTTTTGCATCAACAAATAAAAACAAATAAGAGCTTAAATAGAGTCAGACATGTTATAAAATGCAGAGGGTAGCATCTCTTCATCCCTGCAAGGTTAAACCTGCAAAGAAAATGCTTCAGTTTCTCCAAAGGAATAAAAAACATTTACAGCAGAATAAAATTTTAGCAGCACTGTTTTCTTTGCAGACACTAAATCTGCAGTAAGATAGAAAACACATGCAGCCTTTTTAAGTGTCTTTAGGTAAAGCATGCAGACACACTCTGGTATGATTTGATTTTCACAGACATTTCAAACTTTCACACATTCTCAAAGCAGCAGCAGACGATTGGATTCACGCCTCTGTGGTGAGGTGGACGACAGCTTGATGTTAATATTAACGTCCTGAGCATACAATGATGCAAACGTCCTTTCTTTCTTTCTTTGATTAAAACAATAACAAAACTTTTACTATCCCAACGTTAGCTTGTAAACTTGTTACAGCTGAAAGAGAAGTCCTCTAACAGACGTCCATCCTCCCCTGCAGTGTTGGGGTCATTGTGAACAAAGCTTAGCCTAGCTAAACGTTAGAGCTGCAGTTCACGGTGATCCTCTTCTCATGACTCTGTTGACTTGCTTTCTCATGTGTGACGTAACAGATCAGGAAATGTTGCTGCCAGGAGCTGCTCATTCCTCTTTGCTCAATGTTTTGAATCTTTGTTTAATTCTCTTTGTATTTGGAGTCTTTTTTAGGTTCTTTTTGTCTTGTTTTTTGGCCACTGACACCAAACTGTTACGTCTCCAGTGGTGTTTTATCATTTTTGTTTCTGTGTGTGTCCGGGGAATCCTACACGTAACCATGGTTGCACTATCTGCACATAAGATCAGCTGTTAGTAGCCCATAGCATGTAGATGCTAACTGGTGCTAGGCCTGATGTTCCCCATGAGCTAAGAAGAGGCGATGTCAACCTGTCCTTCCATCCATGGTTATCCATCTCCAATAAGATGGAGGAGCTAGCTGTGCTAACCTGGCACCAGAGGCAATACAAGAGGGCAGATTAGCCTCATGCTACTCACAGAGACATGGCTAAAGGAGCTAACATCAGACACAGATGCCGCTATTTGAAGGAGTTATTATTATGTCATCAGTCTGAGTACATTTCATAAATGAAGATGATTCCTGTGGTTAGATAGGCCTGTACTTGTTTTAGTTTCTGGGTGAGACGTCTCATATCATCCTCTTTAATGTTTGCTTTGCTGTAACCGTATGTTTTCCTGGTGTGGGACAAATAAATGAGTTTCTCATTCTGAGTTAGAAACAAATAGTAAAGTGGCTGTAGCTATGCTAGTTTCTGGCCCAGTCTGCAGCTGTGGTTCAATGCACAGGTTAAATCCTTCAAAAGGATTTGGTTTACACAAGACCCAGCCTTTTTCATCTGAGCCATTTGTCCTCAGCTCTGCTGAAATAAATTCATTCAGGAGCCACAAAATCTACTTTATCTTCACCATAAAGAAAAAAGTTTATAACATTCTAAATATAGTGAAAAATATAGTTGAGAATTATCTAAATGAGAAGGTTTTTGTGTTTATAAAATTGCACATGTAACATTTTTCTTTTCTTTTTTTAATACATTTGCAAAAGCTTTTTTAAAAATTGCAAAAAAAATGTAATATTATAAATGTTATAAATTTGCAAATTTAATGGCATTTGAATATGTAACAAAATTATACATTTAAAAAAATGTGCAAAATTAAAAAAATAAATAAATAAATAAAATAACAATCATTCCAGAAATTTTGAAATTTCAAAAAAATTGCTCAAACTTCATAAATTTGCAACAAATTTCAAAACTATGGAATTAAGATAATTATCAGAATTTAAAAAGTGAAAATTTCAATTATTCCAGAAATTTTGAAATTTACAGAAAAAGAAAGTATAACTGTTTCAAAAATTTGCTCTTTTTTTTTTAAATGGAATTTAGATAATTTGCAAATTTGTAAAAAGTGAAACAATTTGCAATTATTCCAGAAATTTTGACATTTCAAAAAATTTGCTAAAATTTTATGAATTTGCAAAATAACAAAAAAATTGAATTTTTGAAGAAGCACTTAATTTTCAAACAAATTGTAACCATTTCAAAAATTTGCTAATTCTTTTTCAAAATGTGCAAAATCTTCCAAAAATGTAATTTTTTTCCAAAATTGAATAAATATTGAAAAACTTGCAAAAGCTTTCAAAAAATGTGAAAGCTTTATTGCAAGAGGTGATGAACATTTAGTTCAACAAAAAGTCAATGTTTGAAATTATTTAGTGTCAGTGTCTTGAATCATCAATACCCTCTGTAAGAAAAATAACTATTCTTTATTTCAATAATATTTTTTAAGCTACAAGGAGCCACTGCAAAGGAGTCAAAGAGCCACATGAGGCCCCAGAGCCACAGGTTGAACACCCTTGTCATAGACAAACCCGAGTTGAGGTTTCCTTCACACTTCTAACTGTGAGGACACCTCCCCTGGATGGACCAGAGTGATCCTATTCGACTTGATAGCACCTCATGGGGGCAGGAAAATGGCTCTTAGGGGGGTTTGAGGGTTTCCTGTTTGTTAAACCCATCCTCTGCTGCTCAGTTTGCTGCGTGTGAAGGAGCCTGCAGTGGGTCTTTAAATTCACCCTCCACAGGTCGGTTTAAGTTATCAACTATTTTCAAAAGACACAGTTCAAGTTGTTGTTGGACTCATAACTTTTGTTTTTCCTTCATTTATAACCTTTATGACTTTCTGGGTGTGTGACCCACAATCAGCACGGGGCTGTGGTCCAAGGTCTGAGCCACAAGCGTAAACGCTTCAGTGACTTGTTGACAACCCTCAGTCCTGATCCAGGTCATCTCCACACAGCAGATCTGCAGGGCTGACCCACTCTATCTTCAGGTTTTCCCAAAGTGTCTCCTCTGGATGGCTGAGTCTCCCACAGCCTGGTGGATCTGCATTTGCATGGGAGCAAAGACAGAAAGGGGCGCACCCTGCGGAGCCTGATGGATTTGCATCTGAGCCAGAGTTTGGGCGGGAAATTTGCATGGCAGCACATGCTCTGAAGAAAAGTCTGTTCACGGGATTTAGGAGTGATACAATCCTGAAAACAAACAAACAACTTTAGGCGGGAAAGGTGATCCAGATCCAGGTGTTCCCAAAGACCATCACACCCACCTCGTGTTTCACCTCGATGATGAATACAGTGTAAACACAGCATGGCCCCGTGATTAGGTCTGGGTCTTATCTCCTTTCTGTACCAACAGGATCTAATAAAACACTCTGCATGGGTTCACCGTGTTTCCACGCAGCCAATAAAAGGCTTTACGACGGACTTTATGGTCCAGGATTAGAGGTGGACCAGGTAGGAGCAGGTAGTGGAGATTTCCAGAGATGAAATATGAGATTTGCTCCAAAAGGGAGTCACTCATTAATCTGAAGCGTATCTGACAAATGGTTCATCCAAGGTCCTGGTTTTCCATCGGATGAGTCTCGTCCTAAACCAGCTTGGTTTTTCCCAAGCCTGGCCAAACCAGTCCACGTTCTCTGTGCTGGGACTGTCTCAGGATTTCCCACACTCAAACATGACTTGAGTTTACAGAAACACGGCTAACATTAGGGTGGTTGTGAGGTGATGCTAGCTGCTTAGCATCCTGCTACATCCACTTTGATACCAACGTCCATGAAATCCCTCTCATTTGGTCTTGATTGTGGTAAAATAGATACGTTATAGAGGAGGGGCCTCAAACACCAAGACCTGCCCTTAGCCCCGCCTCTTGATAGGCCTCTAACATTCGTTGTGTGGGGCTCATAAGATCAAAGAAGAAAGATGGACGAGTAAATGTATCAATGTTTTATTTAATATAACTGTTATTTATTTGATCATTTGATAACTTGTTTTATTTACTTGTTAATTTATTAAACTTATGAGTGTTAAAGTTTGGCCTTATTTTTATACAGGCCATGTCATTAGTTAACGTTCCCTTCTGGTGTGGAGCGATGGTGACAAACAAGGACGTAGGAATCTGTCTGTGAAACTACGACCACATCAGATAAGCTTTTCTTTTGAAAGAGACTATTTTCCAGCCTTTGGGACTATGGTATCTCTGAAGAAGAAAACAAAATGTTTATTAAGTATTATGGACTTTGAATCCCGTGGACAAGCATAAGTACGGATCGCATGAAAAACCTTATTTGAGTTTTAAGTTTTGTTGATTACTGGGTTTGGGAGAGTGAAGAAGTGAACTCACTGGAAAAAAAAACTGAAGAACATGAAATATTTTGTCGTGGTTATTTTCTTACTTTTTATTTCATTGTCCTTTATTTAAAAAAAAAAACAAATTCTGTTTTTGAAAACCTAATTTACTGTCTTTTGTTAAGTATTGCCACCTCCTTTATTTCCCTCTTTTTGAGTTCAGATCTTCTGGTTTGATTGGTCTTCTCTACTTATATTTAGAAATATAACAAAATATATAATGTTATCCCTAAGTTAATGCTGCAGTGAGCCTTAAAGGTAAACACAGGTTACATTAGCATAACTTCATGAGCACTGTTGGGTTGCCCTTGAGCAAGGCACCATACCCCCAACTGTTCAGTTTTGTAAGTCACTTTAGATTAAAGCATCTGCTACATGAAACTGTAAATTGTAAAAACTGTAAGTTGCTTCAGAGGGCCAGCCAATCAGAGTGAAGGGGGTTTATGGAGCAGAGAGTCTTAAAGAGACAGCAGCTCAATCCAAGTGTTTCCAACAGAGGCTGAAATAAGGGATAACTAAACATCAGGGAGATTAAAATATAGGTTTTTGTGAGTCATACATGACAGAAAGATGCTAAAGAGGCACCACAGAGACAGAATAAAGGCTGAAAGGAGCATAATACCAACTCTTTATACCATCCCAACAGGGACATGTCTCGGGGTACTCTCAGCAGCTCTAGTAGGGATTGCTCTGTGTCTTTCTAACACATATAGTTTGACTTATGTACAACACCCGCTCTTTAAATCATTGGACACACACCTCCCATCACAGAAAAACCTGGAAAGATAATCTCTTAAAAATCAAAATTTGAGTTAAACCCAAGGGTACTGGTGCTTTAAGGAAGGACGAGCACACAGTGGAAAAGCCCACCACAGTACTGCCTCTGCTGATGAATTCATCAGTCTAATACCTGGTTCTTTAAGTCCTCCAAAGCTAAGATTGATGAGACAGACGGGAATCAAGACCTCGTCCATCACCGAGGTTAAGAAGTGGGCACCTTCCTTCACTGATGATTCGTTATATCACTTCAGAGAAGCTTATCAGTCATCCATGGCATCCGAAAGCAAACCAGCTCTCACCACCCATCAATTATATTAAATCCAAGCCATAAAGAAAGTGTCATCTGCATAGAGATTTTAATGTTATGAAAAACATCCAGTGCATGAAAAGCATGTGTCCTGACACTGAACCCTGTGGCACACCCTGAGCGGCTGGGATCCACTGGGTCTGACTGAACAGGTCTGAGTTTACATCCCTGATCTTAAATAACTTCATACCCACAGGGTGTGTTGGGTAATCCAGCTTCAGCTGAAGGATGGTTTTGTCATCTTAAACATCTTATGTAAAGACTCCAACACCAACGCTCTGACGTGGAGACGTGTCAATGTATAAAATGCCACAACACGTGGATGTTTGTTCATAGTGAGACTGAAATCACAATCAACACAGAGAGATCACTCAGCCGGGCAGAGTCGCAGCAGATTTCCTCGAGTAACACGATAACGACTGTCGCTGCAGAGGGGAAGCAGCAGAGTCTGCACCAACTAAAGCAATAAACAAAGGCGTCATCTGCATAGAGATTTTAATACTATAAGAAACATCCAGTGCATGAAAAACACGTGTCCTGACACTGAACCCTGTGGCACACCCTGAGCGGCTGGGATCAAGCTGAGAGAGCACAAACACCTGGGTCTGACTGAACAGGTCTGAGAAGAAGGACCAGCTGAGTATATAACATACGAATAAAGTTTGTATAACTTCATATTGACAGGGTGTGTCCCTTAATCCAGCTTTAGTTGAGGGTTGGGTTTGTTATTTTAAACATCTTATGGAAAGACTCCAACACCCACGCTCTGCCAGGAAGACGTGCCAGAGTCGTTTGTTATAAAAGACAAAACGTTCAGATGTTTGTTCATGGTCAGACTGAAACTCAGGGATGAAGTGATGAATACTCAAGCTACTGTCATCAAGTAGATTTCTTCGGTACGCCACCTTTTGGTTCAGTATTTAGACCATACATCTTTGCATATTGGAGCCAATAAGGCTGCTCGTGACCACGCCAATGACGAAAGGACAGAAAACTCAAGCTCAGGAGTCCGGAGGTAAAACATCGTAACGACACGACTCTTCTCAAGTTGGTGTTAAAACACTCAAGGGGAGAAACTTCAAGGAAACTGAACAAATCTGCCAACAAAACGTATTTTAATAGACACAAATAATAAATATTAAACGAATGAAACCCATGACTTCTCAAGAGACTGTGTCCAAATCAAACAAAGTTTACAATTTAATCAATCAATCAATCTTTATTTGTATAGCGCTAAACAAGGTTATAATAGTTAACTAAAACGGAACTAAAAACAAAAACTAAAATTTAAACTTCATTGCAGTTAACTCAAACTGATAAAAACTAGAAAAGAAAACAAAAACGATAAGTAAACTAAAACAGTATCTTGTGTTCACAAAACTAACTGAAACTAACCAACATTATAGAGAAAATGTCCTTAGTTATAGTTTTTGACAATATGAACAACCTGTAGGATTTAAATTAATCCAACACATGTTCCAACCAATTTTACAACAGTTTTCAGCAGTTGTCAGCGCCGTACGGCACCATCATAGAGACGTACTGGGACGTGCTTGTTTACTGCACTGACTGGCTGTGCTCTGTGCTGAGACCAAACGTAGAGGAGCAACGAATCAGAGCATCTGTAACAGTTTAATTTAATCTGAGCCTGACTTTATTGATACAGAGTCCAAGTTTATCATTATTAAAGCTCAGATTATATTATTTTATTAATTTATGTTTATATTTTTTATATTAAGTTTATATTATTTTCTTGTGTGTAAGGCAGCAGCCAGAGCAGTGAGCTCTATGTTGGACTGAAAATAAACTGTATCACAAAATATTTACTCTGACCTTTTTGAATCCTGCACCTGGTTAATAAGGTATGAAAAACTAAAACTAAACTAAAACTAAACTAAACTAAACTGAAACTAAAACTACGCCTTGTTGCAAAAATCAAAACTAAATAAAAACTAGAAAGCCCGCTCTAAAACTAATCAAAACTAAACTGTAAAGGAAAAAAAATGTCAAAACTAATTAAAACTAAACTATAATGACAAATCCAAAACTATTTTAACCTTGGCGCCAAATTATAACAAATGTTATTTCAAGACACTTTCCAAAAACATTCACAGGTCTAGACCCGTAAATGTTAGTAAAATGTTATTATCAGAAACCCAACATCAAGACAAGATAAGGAGTCTGATCTTGTCTTAATCCACCATGAGTACAGAGCTCTGCAGCATTTAGCAAGTTACAATGGAGAGGAACAACTTCCCTTTAACAGGCAGAAACCTCGGACAGAACCAGACTCATGTTAGACAGACATCCATGAACACCTCACCTGTGCGCCTGGCGCGTAATGATAATCCAGCTTAAATATTTGCTGAAACAAAGCCCCAACACAGTCTTTTCCAACCCTAAGTTATGTAACAATCCCCATCTAACGAAAGATACCCTGCTTGTCCTTTTCCAAGTCCTTTTAAATTGTCTTTCACACAGTTTCTGGGTCCACTTGCACAATGGGTGCCGCAGTGAATCCTCGAAAGTAAATCCACACAGAAAGAAAAACAAAAACCTCCAAAATACATGATCAATCAACCTAAAAAACAATGGTATACCAGGCAAAGTGCAAAATAAAGATGATCTCACCGCACTTTGAACAAACTTAAATTCACAGAAACGTCTCTCCGTTCCCAGCGCACTCTTGGTCCCAGGCGGCGATAATCCGAGGGGATCCGTAGAGATGTTGGATCGTCACCAATAACTACTCTCTGGTCGTTTATTTTAAGTTTATTGCAACTTAGTCCGAACAGTTTATTACTTTTTTTATCCTCCTCTCCACCTCTTCCCTGACGCCACGTCCTCCTTTTAGAATTTCGTCCTTTATCTTTTTTCTTTTTGACCATAAACCAACTTAGAAAACATTACGACAGGTGCCCCGTCCTATCTTACATTTTTCTAACGGGGATTTATTTTCATCATTGTGAAAACCTCTCGTTCATTTCATTAATCACACTTTCATTCATTTCATTCACAATAATACTTCCCTCATTTAATCAAAATTTGGTTTTTGGTGACACTGTCACAACATCACTGCAGTGTTGGATGGTTTACCATGTTAATCAGAGTTTTCTCCTAGTATCTTGCTGTCAAACTCTTTAACACGACATTGAAGCATTTTGCAAACAGCGACGGGGTCACAAATTAAGACTGGTTGCAGATTTTTCCACAACACCAGCAACAGTTTTGCTTCGTGTGCATGTGTGTGCATGCATAATCCATCCTTTATTTTCTTTACAGATTGCAGAATGCAGGAAGTGAACAGAAATAGATTTGTTGCAATGATCCAAACTTTGTTTACACTTGTGACTTCATAGAGAAATAAATCAGCAGTCATACGCTGCTGAACAATCAAACATGAGCTCAGATTGTTTCCCTGGTTGACTGAGTTTTTAAAAATCTGTTTCCTTTGGCGCTGATGGCAGAGAAGTGATGAAGTAATGTTTGAACATGATTATTTCTGCAGAGGAAACATCCTCACAGATTGATGTCAGAGCTGTTTTTAGGTGGTTTAGTTAACGTTTAAATGATGAATTGTTCCAGCAGTTTGAGTGTTTCAGGCCTAAGGAAGCTAAACAAACAGAGCTAACTTTATAATGACCTTCATTAAACGTTCTCCTGGTAAACACCACACCTTCAGCACTTTGCCAAAGCTAACACGCCCTGACCCTGGACCTTTGTGTTTGTCCACCTGTTCACTGAGTGAAACACCAGAGCTGCCAGCTGGTCTGACTCACCTAACGCTCTCTGAGGAGGAGAAGAAGAAGAAGAAGCCCTGAGGTTTTCTTTTAGTGATTTCTCATCACTCTTTCCATCGCCGCAGACTGATGACATCACAGCTCACATGTCCCTCAGGTGTCTCTGATCCCAGGTGATCAGTGGTCGGTTTCCTGCAGTGACGCGCTGCGTGAACATCAGGAAAGTCTGCTCCAGACCCAGGAACATGTTCTCCATCAGGGGGCGCTGTGGGGGAAATATGTCAGGATCAGAATCTGGGTTTGATCAGGATTGGTTTAAAGATTCAGACTGTGATGATGTCAAACAGAGAAGGAAAGAAGAAAGGAAGGAAGGAAGGAAGGAAGGAAGGAAGGAAGGAAGGATGGAAGGAAGGATGGATAGAAGGCATAAAAAGAAAGAAGAGAATGTGGGAAAGAATAGGGATAGGTTAATAGAAATCAAGGAATATGAGAAAAGGATGAAAACGGACAGAAGGAAGGAAATGAGGAAAAGGAAATTCAGAAAGGCAAAGTGGAAAGAAAGAAAGAAAGTAAAAAAGGAAGAAAGAAGAAAATTAGAGAAATGAAAAGAGATAAAAAAAAGCAAAAAAAAAGAAAGAAAGAAAAAAGAAAAGAAAGAAAGAAAGAAAGGAAAAAAGGGACAGTGGCAAGAAAGAAACAAAAAGAAAGATAGAAAGACACAAAGAAAAAAGATAGAAAGTATGAGCAAAACAAACAAAGTATGAAAGAAGCAAAGAAAGAAAGAAAGAAAGAAAGAAAGAAAGAAAGAACGTAAGAGAGAAAACAGAAAGAAAGAAAGAAAGAAAGAAAGAAAGAAAGAAAGAAAGAAAGAAAGAAAGAAAAAGAGAAAGAGAGAAAGGAAGAAAGAAAGAAAGAAAAAAGGAAAAAAAGGACAGTGGCAAGAAAGAAACAAAAAGAAAGATAGAAAGTATGAGCGAAACAAAGAAAGTATGAAAGAAGCAAAGAAAAGGCAAAGAAAGAATGAAAACAGAAAGAAAGAAAGAAAGAAAGAAAGAAAGAAGGAAAAAACGTAAGAAAGAAAACAGAAAGAAAGAAAAGACAAAGAAAGAAAGAAACAAACAAACAAACAAACAGACAAACAAACAAACAAAGAAAGAAAGAAAAAGAAACAAAGAAAGGAAGAAAGAAAGAAACAAAGAAACAAAGAAATAAACAAAGAAAGGAAGAAAGAAAGAAAGAAAGAAAGAAAGAAAGCAAGAAAGAAAGAAAGAAAAAAGAAAGAAAGAAAGAAAGAAAGAAAGAAAGAAAGAAAGAAAAAAAGAAAAAACAGAAAGAAAAAAAGAAACAAACGAACAAACAAACAAACAAAGAAAGACAGAAAGAAAAAAGAAGGAAAAAGAAAGAAAGGGAAAGAAAGAAAGAAAGGGAAAGAAAGAAAGAAAGAAAGAAAGAAAGAAAGAAAGAAAGAAAGAAAGAAAGAAAGAAAGAAAGAAAGAAAGAAAGAACAGTTGTTGAAGCTGCTGTGGTCTGTCATGACTCAGCAGACTCACAGGACAAACCTGACTCAGCAGAATTATCTTCAGGATGTGGGAGGTGGACTGCTCAACACCTGGATCCAGATCAGACCGCTTCGTTTGGTAGGAAAGTCATCAGGATCTGCTTCCTCTGTGGGTCCAGCTGCACCGACTCATTTGGATGATGCAAAGTCAGGGACCAGCAGGTTTCATCTGTCGTCTGTTTTTATGTCTGTAAATTTCTGTTTCAGTTATCGTCCAAGCTGAGCTGGTGCTTTGCTGTTGAATCGTTGGTAAATTCAGGAAAATGAATGAACTGAGGGTAAAGAGGGAATTTACTCGACACCAAACGTCTCTAACAGCCTTTTCTAAGCTGTGAACTCAGACTTCTGCAGATCAGCAGAGTCAAACTGAAAACCTGGCTGGAGGAAGTCTGACTCACAGACGGAGAGAGGTGATAGGAGCTCTGGCAGCACATTCAGGCAGTTAGGAGATAAAGGAGCGTGTGGTTACTTCCCGTCAGCTTTTCAGATTATACGCAAAGATGCTACAGCAGGAGGAGGAGGAGTCACAGCTTCAGTCTCCCAAACCTCCAGGTCCATGTCTGACGTTTTCAGGCTTTGAATGAGTTAAACCTTTAGAGCAGTGTTTGTTTGTGACCTTCACACGGTGAAACAGCGATAAACCAAAAACCATAAGGCTGGTTAAACCCTGCAGAGGATGGCTGTTTGTGGCCAATGTCTCGCTTTCCTTTTGGTGTCGTTTTTTAGAGTGTTTTAACTTTAGTTTCAGTCTTTGTGTCAAACTCTTATTATAGTTTTTGTTAGTTTAGTCATGTAAATACTCTTTTTGGTCCGGTCAAGTTTCAGTCAGATAAAAGTTTGAGCATTTTAGTCTGAATTCATTCAGAATCATCCATGACTGTTTTCATTAGTCAGCAAAAACTGGTGACTTTTTAGTCCAGTTCAGTCAATAAAAAAACGTACTTTTGGCCCTTTTTAGTGACCCAATTATTTTTAACCCAGTTGATATAATACAAATACCTGGTATGGAATAGACAAAACCAAATTTTCTTTTTAAGACGCTATGAGAAGGATCTGGAGTCTCACACACACTGTTGTAAATGACTTTCAGCAAGACGTGTGTTTGTTTTGGAATTAAACAGAAGTCGGATGGAAACAGATTTTCTTTTTTAAGAAAACTTTTTACCGTATATAAAGTGCCAAGGTGAGGTATTCGTAGTGCTATCGGCAGCCCAGAGCTCTGACGCATCTGTAGGCCAATGTGACAACCATAGACTGTAAAAAAATGGACGTCACCTTGCCCAGTTCGAAGTGAGGGCGGAACAAAAACTGCTCCCCCTGGTGGCTGGCGGCAGTATAGGTCAGAAACAATGTTGATTGCTCTAAGACTATAAGTGAAGCTCAGCTTCCCCCAAAATGTCCCTAAAAAGTGTTGATCTGTTCTGCTGTGTGAACATGTCATGGATAAAATCTGAGCTAGAATTCCTTCATCTTTAGTTCAGAATCAGCTCCTATCACAGGTAACTGGCTCCGCCTCCTTCTCATTCATCCCCGCAGCGTCTCAGCGCTTTAACACAGTCGGACGCTGAGCGTCTTCTGACTTCAGCGGGGAAGCGTAGAGTGGGTTGTTCCACTGTGGAAACTGGACGGTCATTGGATAAACGCTGGGCTTTGTCCCGCCCATCGGACGCTCAGCGTCTCTGGGGGTCTATGAGGCAGTGGGCTGGCCTGGACGCTGGGCTTCTGCATGATGATTGGATGATCTGTCTGAGGCTGAATCCCTTTTTGATTGACAGTGAAATGAGCCAGTCAGAGATCTTGAAGTATAACCCTCCATCAGAGAATCTTCTCAGTTTTACAGTCAGTTGTTCTGGACATGTTTTATCGATCCCCAGAGAGTTTACCTTTCTTAAAAACGACGAGCGTTGAAAGAACACTGGAAAAAACACCAGGTTGGTGCGACAGGGTCTCAGATCATTTTCTTAAAAAAGAACAGAGGGAATAATTAATGTTTAAATAAGTGAACAAATTTATGATGTAGGCCGGAAAAAAAGAAGCTTCCCCTCCCTGACTGACCAGCAGCTGCCAATGATGTAGTGCTATCGGCATGGTCCATAATGTCGCAGCTAATATACCCAACCATCCTTTTTGCCTGATGCAGAACTGTGATGCATAATTTCAGCGTAGGGAAGATGGAGTGGGACAGGAAGTTGTAACTGGAAACTACCTAAAAACACCCAGAGACTTTCAAACATTCAACATAATTAAAACAAACCATATCAGAATCAGTTCGTATTTATCTTGACTACAAAAACAAATGGACATAATAATCAGAGCCAGACAAGAAGTCAACAGGTTTGAGGTTTCACAGCCCAACATGGATGAAGAGAGACTGATGGATGGAGGAGGGAGGGCTCCCTAGCAAGTTTCTCAACCACTGAACCAAGAGGAGGAGGAAAAAAAATCAACTTACACTTTTTAAACCCAAGGGTATAACATCTTTTTGAATTTTAAAGGAAAAACCCTGACACACGTGAAATGTCAAGGACTGGTCACGAGATTTCAGCAAACTCAAAGCTCTTTGATTCTCTTTTCTTTCCTCTCATCATGAAAAGTTTAAACGATGATGATGATGATGTTTCTGGAGGAGGAAAAAGTTTGACAAAGGGAGGAAAGTTTCAGCTCAGGGTGAGCGTCTGAGCGACAGATCCTGATTGGCTGTTTGGGAACAATACTCTGACTGTTCACATGAAAAGGATGTTCACGCCGCGTCTGCCTTTGTTCCCTGACTCATGATGAGAGCTCTCTATGATGATGATGGAGCTGAAACAGACTGAAGGACAATCCATCTTTGTTTTCCCTTTCCACCTTCCTTCAAAGAAGATTTCTGTCTGAATTTTGTCTTTCCCCTCTTTAACGTGACAGTCTGATTCAGGTGCAGTGATCCCTTCCTCTTCCTCCTCTCACCAAACCCAGAGTTCACTTCAGTTCACAGACGCTGTTTGAAAAACCAGAGAGGTGGCATTCGTTCCCAGTCAAGGGCAGGAGATAAGGGCTGGATAAAGAGACATTTCAGGACAAAGGTGAACACACGCCGTCAACACATCGACCCCCAAAGATAAACATGGAGCTGGCTGCTGAAGCCAACCCAAGTTAGCTAAAGAGTGAGTCTAGGAAAATGAAAAGTGAGGAGTTAGCTTAAAGAGTCAGCGTCTGGTCGTCACTTCCCTCCCCTCCGTGGTTATTTGAATGTCCTGTCAGATATGCAAACACGCCTGGAGCTCGGGCTCTTCCTCATCCAAACATCAGCGAATCTGTCCGAGCATTAAAACAGCAAACTGACTTTTTCATCAGCCCGTTCTCCAGGCGCAAAATAAATGTTTACAGTCTGAGGATTCTGCAAAACACCCATCGACCCTCCGCCTGTTGACACTGGCCACGCTTCCACGCAGTCTTTAACCCTTTCATACTGAATATTAGCAATAACCTGGTTACACACGGCCATGTCAACCCTAATAACTGTGTTTATAAACCTGAAACTCCACCTGGGTTCCTCTTTTTCCACCCTGAATATTTGTTCATACGCCTGTCAGGATATCTCCATCCACAGGAACATTGATCTGTTCACAAGGAATCCTGGTCTTTGGAGAACAGGAAGTCTGCTGCTGCTGCTGCTGTTGTTGTTGTTTGTTGCTGTTGCTTTTGTTGTTGTTGTTGTTGTTGTTGTTGCTATAGATACAGAAAGAAAAATGGAAATGATGTGCATTGGGTCGAGACATTCTCTGTGCGTCGTGACGTTATCCCTTGGTCTTGACGTTCTCCATGTGTCCAGATGTTCTCGGTGGGTCTTGGAGTTCTCCGTGGGTCTTGACGTTCTCTGTGCATCTTGATGTTCTCCGTGTCGAGATGTTCTCTGTGTTGAGATGTTCCCCGTGTGTCTTGACCTTCTCCTTGCATCTTGACGTTCCCTGTGTGTCTTGACGTTCTCTGTGTGTCTTGACGTTCTCTGTGTGTCTTGACGTTCTCTGTGTGTCTTGACGTTCTCTGTGTGTCTTGACGTTCTCTGTGTATCTTGACGTTCTCTGTGGGTCTTGATGTTCTCTGTGTGTTGAGACGTTCCCTGTGGGTCTTGACGTACTCTGTGTGTCCTGAGGTTCTCTGTGTGTCTTGACGTTCTCTGTGTGTCTTGACGTTCTCTGTGTGTCTTGACGTTCTCTGTGTGTCTTGATTTTCTCTGTGAGTCTTGACGTTCTCCTTGCATCTTGATGCTCTCTGTGTGTTGGGACGTTCTCTGTGCGTCTTGACGTTCCCTGTGTGTCTTCAAGTTCTCTGTGACTCTTGACGTTCTCCATGTGTCTTGACGTTCTCTGTGTATCTTGACGTTCTCTGTGGGTCTTGATGTTCTCTGTGTGTTGAGACGTTCCCTGTGGGTCTTGACGTACTCTGTGTGTCTTGACGTTCTCCGTGTGTCTTGATGTTCTCTGTGTCTTGATGTTCTGTGTGTGTCTTGATGTTCTCTGTGTGTCCTGAGGTTCTCTGTGTGTCTTGACGTTCTCTGTGTGTCTTGACGTTCTCTGTGTGTCTTGATGTTCTCTGTGAGTCTTGACGTTCTCCTTGCATCTTGATGTTCTCTGTGTGTTGGGACGTTCTCTGTGCGTCTTGACGTTCCCTGTGTGTCTTGATGTTCTCTGTGACTCTTGACGTTCTCTGTGTGTCTTGACGTTCTCTGTGTGTCTTGACGTTCTTTGTGTGTCTTGACGTTCTCTGTGTGTTAAGAAGTTATCTTTGGGTCTGATGTTCTCTGTTTTGATTGGGACACCGTGTAAACAGGAATAACTCTGTCCGCTCACACATGTAAACCATTTTGTCTGAATGTTTCCGAAACCAGCAAATTGACCTTACCCTGAATATCGACTGCATGTTAGCGTAGCCGCTGTGGCTAAAAAAGTTTGTGTCAGTCTCTGATGAGCGAGCGGCCTGAGGAGAGACTGCACCCCAACCATCAAATAATGTCAAAATAAAAGTCAAAGATTAGGATCCTTTGAGGATGAAGCCCTAAATCCAGAGTCCAGCATTCACACCAAGGTGTACCTCAGGGGTCCAGACTGGGTCCCCTTTGGTTTACCATCATAAGTTGTTAAATACCTGAATCTGATTGGTCAAAAGCCCAAGAAAAGGGTGAATAGTCTCAACACCAAAAGCAATGATCTTTGTTGGAAAAGTTGAAACCTTGATATTTTGTGGCCATGCAAACTTAGCATTAGCGTTAGCCGAGGGAACAGATCACTGTCCCAAAGGAAGTTCCCTTTGGAGACCTTCATGTCCGGGGTCCTCTGATCCCCTCAGAGCTCATAGTTTACACTTTAGCTCAGGTTTAGCCTTGAGCTTGTGTTTTAGCTTTACATCCGTATTTAGCCTGAAGCCCTTGTTTTAGGTTGAAGCCTGTTTTAGCCTCAAGGTTGCATAATAGCAATTAGCTTCTAGTTTAGCCTTTGGCTTATGTTTTAGCCTTTAGTTTTTGTTTGGGCATTAGCTAATGTTTTGTCCTTAAGCTCATGTTTTAGCTTTTAGCTCGTGTTTAAGCCCTTAGCAAGTGTTGCAGCCTGTAGCCCATGTTTTAGCCATTGGCTTGTGTTTAAGCATTAGGCCTGTTTTAACCTTGAGCTTTTTTTAGCCTTTAGCTCGTAGATTAGCCCTAAGCTCATTGTTTGGCCTTAAGCTTTTGTTTAAGCCATAGCCTTACTTGTGTTTCAGCATTCGGCTTGTGTTTTAGCATTTAGTTTGTCTAGCACTTATCATGTGTTTTAGCCTTTATCTTTTGTTTTAGCCTTTAGCTCATGCGATAGCTTTTAACTTGTGTTTAAACCTTTGATTTTTGTTTTTGCCTTTAGCTAATGCTTTAGCCCTAAGCTCATGTTTTAGCCTTTAGCTCATGTTTAAGCATTTTACCCATGTTTAGGCCTTTAACTTGTGTTTTAGCCTTTAGCCTGTGTTTAAGCCCAAAGCAAGTGATGTAGCCTTTAGCCCCTGTTCTGGCTGTTGACTTATGTTTTATCCTTAAGACTGTTTGTATCATAGGCTTTTTTTAACGTTTAGCGCTTAGTATAGCCTTTAGCTCATGTTTTAGCCTTAAGCTTGTGTCAAGCTTTTTGCCTGTGTTTTAGCCTTACTTGTGTTTTAGCATTTAGCTTGTTTGGCTATTAGCTAGTTTTTTAGCCTTTAGCATTCGTTTTATACATTTGCTTGTGTCTAAGTCTTAAGCCTGTGTTTTAGCCCTTGGCTCATGTGTTTTAGCCTTTAGCCTGTGTGTTAGCCTTTAGCTTGTGCTCTATCTCTCTCCTGTTTCTCTTTCTTCTGCTCTTCTGTCCTTTTTCTGTCTGACAGTTAGGCTCCAGTGTCCACCATCACTACAACATTAATCACAGGAATCGTTTTCAGCAGAGGAAAACTCAGATCTCACTTCACTAGACACACCCTGCATCTCCATTAAAATGCAACAAACTAGCTTAGCATCACGGACAGGGGTGGTATCAGAATGCATGACACTGTGAAACGGTGAACTGTAATAACCTTAACTGTAACAGAGAAGTCAGATCTGAACAGGAAACACTGAGAGGAGGAGGAGAAGTTGAAGCTTGGCTCGTTGTTCTGCAGCCGCAGATTTCACGGAGCCAATCACTCAGAGATTACAGAAATTAATAATCCAGCTCGTTTCTGCCTCATCCCTTCACTGACTGCTGTCTGCTGTGGAGGAGCACAGATGCTGCTCTTACCACACGTGCAGAATCAGCTGCACACACTCCTCACACACACACACACCTCACACACACTCCTCACACTGTGTTCCTTTATTTCCACCGCCGCGTGCACGCCAGCGCCGGGAGCGCGCATCAGAATCTGTGCGTGTGCCCGCGTGAATCGGTTAAGATACCAACCAACCAACCAAACTCGTGAAATGGGTTGGGGGGGGGGAACTGCCACTTTAATGCTCCTTAATGCTGCGTTCAGGGCTGCTCGGAAATTTCAGTTTCTCCGTTTGAGAAGTGGAAACTTACCGAGTCCTGAAGCGTCCTTAGGGCGGGTGAATCATGCTCATGTTTCAGGTTTATTTTGGCTTTTTGACAGAAGATTTGGGACAGGGTTTGTGCAGATTTCTCTTTCAGTTTTCAGACTTGTAATTTAATAAGAGACAGATTTTCTGCTTGAAGCCCGTCGTCTGTATGAAATGTGCGGTTAAAAGTTAACATGCGTGACGTTTTGAACATGTGAGCCCCTTTGGGTGAAGAATCAAACATGTCTGTGCAGATAAAGCATGCAGAAAGTCATCCGGTGCGTTTGCAAAAGACGCACTGACTCCAGTCCGCATCCTTTCCATTTCAACCCTCGCATCTCTCCAAATTCCGAGCTTTCCCGGGGCCCCTGAAGGCAGCAGGCACACAGCTCTCCTGTTGCTCTGAGAAGAGGCAGGCCGGTGATTTTCCACTGCCGCTGATGTCTCTGGTCTCCCCGTTTCAAGAGACAAAGGTCAGAAAGAGAAGCTTACAAGCAGGCTAAAATATAGGCTACCGACGCGTCCAAGCCTCAGTCGCTCTCACGGACACAGGAGGACACGGACAAGACGGGACGGACAAGGGACCGCGCGCTAAGGACATTAAAAGGACAAAATAAGACACAGAATCACATCATCAGAGCAGGTAACGGAAATAAAATCGACATCTTCTTGCACACCTTGACAGCATGGCAGAGACAGATGGCTCTGCTTCTTTTACGCGTTTTTCCTCATTTTCTTTTTTCTTCTCTTTCTGAATCAATCTGTTCATTTCCATCTTTGTTCTGTCTGATTAACGACTTCATTTATCGCCTTTAATCATTTTCTGCGCATGTAGAGAACTTTATGTTCATTTCTCTGTCAGGATCCAGGGTTGAATCCTGGGATGTTTTGCTGTGTGAGGTGTGAGGTGTGGATGCTGGGATGTGTTTCCTGGAGGACACGGTGTGTGGAGGCTGCGATGTTCTTTAGAATAAAGCCTGTTCTTTCTCCGTGCGCTCCCTGATTCGTGCGCTCCGGAGAGGGGGAGAGAGAGGGGGAGAGAAGGGGGAGAACACGGATGGATGTGAAATGGTGAAATGAAGCTGTAATTGTGACGTGCTTCGCGTGGGTTCACGGAAAGTGTTTTCATTTCTCTGATATTTGACGTTTTTACGCGTAAGGTGCGAACTATTTCTGGATGCGTGGGTCAGCTTTCGATGTTGTCTCTTTCGTTTTCAGTCTCTGGAGGAGGTGAACGGTTTATTCTGAGACTTTAATTCCTCTAAATGCTTTCTCCTGGGGCGTCTTTGTTGATTCTTTTGAGATGCGTAACGGAGCCTCATGGATGTGGAGAAAGTCGCTCTTGCTCGATGCGGTTTGGTTTCCTCTCTCTGACTCCGTCGTTGAGCTCCAGCTGAAGGGGAAGTGAGGCGCTCGGAGCGCTGAGAAGGCGGGGATGCTCGTTAGTCGCACGTTGCACATCGTGCGCTGCTTCCTCTAACCAGGAGCCTGTGTCTCTACCTTTGTCTCGCTTCCTCTCCTCACCTCACGCTCAGGTCGGCTCTGCTCGGCAGTGAACATCTGCTCAGTTTTGCTCCAGTTTGCAGAGAATCTGTTTGCTTTTGGATGATTTGCTGCATGTGTTGGAAACGCAGCCCATGCAGGAGCTGGATGCATGGAGAAACGCATCTCTCTGCATCCACCCCGCGGTGTCATGTGTGTTGTGATGTCTGAGAGCGCGTCTGCAGAAGGGCTGGGTTGTGATGGCTGTCAGCTGCTCGGTTTTGGATCCCTCTCAACTCTGGAAAATTACCCAGACGAGTTATCGTGCTACGCCAGCCCCTCTGTGGATTTGTGATCTGCGCTCTCGGTTCTTTCACCATCAGCTTCAGAAATGAAACCATTCTTCATAACATTATGTAAAGTGCTGGACTCAGAGCCCTGAGCCGTGTCTTCTGGAGGGCTTTGACCATATTTGGTGCTGCTGTGCATGCTCTCAGGGCCTGGTGAAGTGTTAAAACAGGCTGAGAGTCGAGATGTTCAGTGGTCAACCACACTTAGTCAGCATGTGAAGGACAGACGCTTCAAATTCAGCTGGTTTTTCACCTTCAGAGTGTGTCAGAGTGTGTCAGCGCTGCTTCCCCGGGGCCTGACTCCCTCATGAAGTCCACGCTGTTGATGTAAAGGCACAAAGCTCCTGATAGGGTTAAACTGCTGGGAACGTAAACACTGATGTCTGTCTCAGATACTCTAACGTCAGATGTGTCACTGGCAGCTTGTTGGTTATGTAATCCATCCAAGTTCCATTTTCCTTCAAACCCAAACCATGATCTCCTCCTGCTGTCTTTCTGATGTCCCATATTTGAATATTTACACAACATGCAAAGCTGCAGCGTTTGAGCAGTTTCCAGGAAGATGCAAACGATGGAAGAGAAAAACTTTCCCCTTCAGCTTCAGGATAATATTTAGACAATCTGCTCTGATCATTAGGACTGGCATGGTTACCGTCACGTACACTAAACTGCATATCTCTGTTTGTTTGGCCCTGAGCCTCCGGGCTTGGCCGCTCTGAGCTTTTACATTCTTTGAATTATCAGCGCTCACATCCAGGGATGAGCCTCCATGGTTTAACCCTCATCGTGCGTCAGATAAATCCTTCCCACCTGACCCAAAATTCACTGTTTACTCCAGAAAGTTTCACCGAGCTGGTTCAGAGACCATCTTTGAGCATCTGAGTGAAAAACGGTATTTAATTTGTTGTTTCACTGCTTTGCTTTCATGAGCAGAGCTCACTCCCTTCACTGTTCCTCCGTGTTTGTCTCTTTGGCTTGTAGCCTCTCTGGATCAAAAAATCAACCGTAGATCTGTGTTTTTTTAAAGATCTGGTTCCTGTTTGAGAATTTTCCTTCAGAAATGCTGCAGAGTGAACCATCGTCCAATCAGATTTGAACTATTTAAGGTGGAATTTGTAGTTTGTGTTGGCTTTTGTTGATATTTCAATTCTCCAAGAATAGAAATGTGCCATTATTATTTTTAATCCAGGAGCTCCTCCCACTGTGGGAGACTTTATTCATCAATTCACTGCTTGTGATAATCAAGAATAATCATTTTATTAAAAGTCAAAGTTTGGAAACTGTTGTCTCAATCAGTAAGCATTGTTTCCACATTTGAAAAAGAAATTGGTGCAGATCCAAAAGGTCCAATAACTCAGCTGAATGGGTTTGTCAGTTTGTTTTTTAAAGGAAGACAAAACACCTTTGAAGGAATTTTGAGAATCTGCTTTGAAGATGAAGTTTGCCACTAAGAGGAGCCCATTTTTTTACCTCCATCATACGAGTTTGAACTGGAACGCCACCTCCTGCTTACCAATGATTTCCACGAGCTCAAAATCAGCTAAAAGCTAACTATATGGAGGTATTTACAGAAAGTGGGTGAAGTCTGTCGGCTTAATGTTGGATAACTCAAGCTGAAAGTTTACACGGTTGTTAGAGACAGGTACCAGCTGGAGTTAGTCTGTAGTACCGAGTACCGATTCACATAAAATCAAACTGAAAAACACATCTTTAGCCGCGTTTCCACCATAGACTGTATAAAAAATGAACGTCATCTTGCTCGGCTCAAAGTGAGGTCCCCACAAAAACTGCTCCCCCTGGTGGCTGGCTGCAGTATAGGTTTAAAAATCCATCTCCCCAGTCATTCCAGATGGGCTGTGGTCAAACTTTAAAAAATTAACACACCTGGTAGAAATGTTTCTCACGTCTGATTGTTGTGGTGATTTGAAGATATCATTTGGCTGTGTTGTATTCAAGTCCTCTTTTTTCTGAAAAGTTTCATTTTCGTTAGTTATACGAGGTTAAAAATGAGGTTTTATGTAACGTTTAACAATGATTGACAGCTGACGTTCTCGTGTATTTTTTCGGGGATTGTAAAATATGTCTGGAGGTAGAGTCAGGAAGTGATTAGACTCTCTAAAGAAAATAATAATTATTATTTCTCAGATTCTCCCAGAATCCCTCACAGTCTCTACTGCACAGACTCTGGCTACAAATGTCTGCTCCTGTGACGGAGGAATTTTGGCTTCAAAACCGTACGATGATAAATGGAGGAGCCACGCTGTCTACTCTATAGACAGGCTTTGGTTTCCACCAAGCAGGCCGGGTCAGTTCAGTACGGTTTGGTTCAGTTAAGCCTGATCCTGTTTGTGTTTCCACAGCAAACTGTGCCCTCTTGTGGTAGGTGGTGTGTAAGCCTGATGCTGAAAGCCCTAGCTGTTAAATAATAGGGTTAGGGTCACAAAATGCGCGCTGTACCGAGACAAACCGAACTGGTCTGCTTGGTGGAAACGCGGCTTTTAGTGATTGTGAGGGAGTGGAAGAGTACGAGTTTTTCCACGCTGGACATGAACACAACATTTCAAATTTAGATACTGAGAAATAAAAATGCTAAACTGAAAAACTTTGAGATTTAATATTTATGACCAAATAAACACACAAAAGTACCAAAAGTTGGTACCGTTGCTGATTGCCAGGTACCAGGTTCCCATCCCTAATGCTCAATCATCGCCTCGTACAGAGTCCAGATTTTTAGCAGAGCATCATTAGGACTAATGGATCTGGTCTCTCTGCGTCTTTCGTTGGAAAACGCTCCAGTCGAGTGTCGGCAGCAGCAGATTGAACCCTGGATTGATCTGACAGATGTTTCTCTACGCACAGAGCGTCTCCGTTTACTCCAGCCTGAGCTCTGACCGTCGGTCTTTCTGTCAGTTTGTCCGTGCAGGCTGCTGGATCAACTGGAGGCTTGTTTGCTGGTGAATCATTTAGTGAGTAACTTGAGGTTGTTGGAATGTGTGTGTGTGTGTGTGTGTGTGTGTGTGTGTGTGTGTGTGTGTGTGTGTGTGTGTGTGTGTGTGTGTGTGTGTGTGTGTGTGTGTGTGTTGGAGAAATCTCAGGCACGGCAGCCGTCTCAGCGTAGCTTCTACGAAGGAAATATGAGAGAGCCCTGAGTGACAGGGTGAATAGAAACATCACCCAGATCCAGATCCAGCTCCAGCTCCTGAGCTTTCTGACGTCCCGTCCTGGACTCCAGCTCTGCCTGAACCTTCACTGTAACTTTACTGATTAACCAGCCTGAGCCACTGACCCACATACACTCTGGTTTGTACACAACCTGAGCGGCCGGCGTGGAGCGGCTGGCGTGGGGCGGCTGGCGTGGAGCTGTGGGCGGCGGCTGTGAGACGTTTCGTTGGCCCGGACAGCTGAAGGTGAGAGCTGTTACAGCTCTGATTTACGGCCGACTCCTCTTTCAGGGTCGGGCTCTGCGGCACTCTGAGAAGAATATCATTTATTTCTGTCGCCGGATGTGGAGGGCAGAGTTTCACGACCATGGAAGACGATCACTCTGACGGGAACGGAGGAGCAGCCTCTAGTGGTTACTCGACAGACGATTTTTATCCAATTCAACCGCTGTGAAGACGAGCAAACCTGAACCTCAGCTGATAATGAAATAAGTTTGTGGACTTTGGTTGAAACGAGGCTCCTGGACTCTCTGAGTTTCACACAGACTGTAAGGGAACATGGTGGTAGCCTCTGGTTTCTGTGGAAACTTCCTGAAGCTAACAGATGGTGGCTAACCCCCCACAGCCGCGTCGCACCAACGTGTGAAGCAAATGGAGGAATCTGTGAACCCTCGTGGAGTCAAGCTGCTGATTTATGGACCAGAGCACACCCTGACTGATCTCACCTGTAGAGAAACCAGGTTCAGAGACCAGAACCAGGTCGTAAAAGGAGCATTTCAATAAAGGCTTGAACAGGGTTGGCCCCAAGTGGTGGCTGAAGGAACTGCAGTGCTTCAGATTTTCAAACCTCTATGTGTTCATGTTTCGTAGAAATCCCAGAATCTGTCTGTGAACCAATCAGAATGCTTGGTTTTGAAAACAGGATGAGGTCATCACATCAGTATGTTCTCATGACGTTAATGGTGATTAAAAAATAATAATAATTAAATTAAATTAAATTAAATTAAATTAAAATTAAAAATGAAATAAAATAAAAAAAATTTATATATAAAATAAAAAAATAAAAAAAAATGAAAAAATAATAATAATAATAATAAAAAAGTATGTCCTCATGACGGTGGTTTGAAGGGTAGGAACCTCAAACACCAAGGTCTGCTCAAAACTCCGCCTCTCCCACAGGCCTCCAAAGGGCTGGCCAATCAGAGAGAAGGAGGTTTGTGGAGCGTGGAGCCTTAAAGAGACAGAAACAGAAATAAACTTTTTCCAAAACACCAGGAAGAGAAAACTGTTAACTAAACTGTTTTAGAAAACTGTTAACTAAACTGCCTTTAATCAGGTAGAGATACTACAGGGGCACCAGAGGGACAAAACAAAGACCAAAAAAAGGCAAGAGTCGGCAAAACATATTAGAAGAAAACAATTAAAAATCAATTAAAATTCATAAAAAAATATACAATACAATAAAATAAAATTAGCAAAAATGAAAAAGGTTTAAAAAATTAAGATATAAAAGTCGTAGTGCAGCAATGTGCAGTTAAAAAAAGTTGGAGATCCACCAAAACCCTAAAGGGGTGTTTGGAAAGTTTGAATAGAGACGAAGCTTTGGTAAAGTCAACAGCACGCCACGCCTCGCCGCTCCTGTATGAGGCCGCTTAAGGTGAAAGCAAACCGGCTCCTGAAGTGTGAACACTGAGATGGATCCCTGTGATAATGCTCGGCACCTTTCCATGGAGAAGCTCCGCCCTCACAAACACCACCTGTCCATGGAGAAGCTCCGCCCTCACAAACACCAACACGCTCAGAGGGACTGAGAGTAAGAAGTGAGAGCTGACACGATGCTGGTGTGACCCAGAAAGAGTCCCCCAGCGTGTTTCCTGGTGATAAACTCATAGTTGACCCAGTTTGTTGTTTTGGTGATGTTGTTATGACTCAGACTTACAGGAAGTGGTTTTTGATCTGACTCCACAGCGTTCATGTGTTAGATCTGATAGGACCTGAATGTGGCGTTGAAGCTGTCGCACTCTCCCACGTAGGTCACGATAAGACCGGCTCAGAGCTGAGCTGAGTCTGAGCAGAAACTGCTGAATCCTGATGCAACACCTTCTGTTTCTGCCAAGTTTAACCAAAACAGGCCGGGCCGGATCCAGACATGTCCTAAACACAAATATTAGCCCGGGTCTGAGGAGTGTGTGTTCACGGCTGGCAGCGACCTGCTCTGACCTGGAGCGCTTGAATGCAAAGAAACAAAGAGTTACCTTGAATCAACAGACGCTGTTGACTTTATCAGATACGACTGAAATGTGGGCACCTGGTGTTTTCTCCTGAAACCTTCAGACGTCTCTGTTCACGTCTCTGTTCACGTCTCTGTTCACGTCTCTGTTCACGTCTCTGTTCACGCCTCTGTTCACGTCTCTGTTCACGTCTCTGTCCACGTCTCTGTCCACGTCTCTGTCCACGTCTCTGTTCACGTCTCTGTCCACGCCTCTGTTCACGTCTCTGTCCACGCCTCTGTTCACGTCTCTGTTCACGCCTCTGTTCACGTCTCTGTCCACGTCTCTGTCACACTCACACTCTCTCTGCGCTGGGTGTGGCGCTTGTTTACCTCGATCTGTGCCGTTTCTCATCTCTCAGTTTCTTTTCTTTCACATCTGTTTCTGTGGAAGCCCATTTCCCCCAGTCAAAAAAATACAACAAACAATAAGAAAGTTCAAATAACAAGATAATAAAGACATAGTTATGACAAAGTTATGAGATAAAATTTCATAATTATGAGACAAAAAGTCATATTTATGATATAAATGTCAAAATTGTGAAATAAAAAGACATATTTTGGAAATAAAAATTTTAATTATGATGAGATCTTCAAGACATGAGACAACATATTAATGCGATGAGATGAGGTCTTTATAAGTTAACTTAAGATCTTCACCGGCTGAGATGAGATATTCACAAGAAGTGACGAGATCTTCATCAGATGAGATGAGATCTGCTAAAATGAGGCTCTCTTCGCTTGGTCAAGAAAAAAAAAAAATTATATCTCAGATTAAAAAGTCATAACTATGAGGTTTTATATCATGATAATGGGATAAAATGTTAAAATAATGAGATAGAAATTTGAAATGAGAAGATAGAATATTAAATTATGATGAGATGAGATTTTCAAGAGATTAGATGAAATAGGATCTTCATAAGTTATTATGAGATCTTCACCAGATGAGATGAGATCTCATTAAGATCTGCTAAAATGATGAGTCGTAGGGTCATTTTACTTGTTTAGGAAAAAAATCAAAAACACAAGATTAAACAGTCATAATTATATGAGATTTTAATACCATGATAATGAGAAAAAAACAAGAAAATTATGAGATTAAAAGTTGAAATTATGAGATAAAAATTAATTAATGATTAGATGGGATTTTTAAGAGATTAGATGAAATGAGATCTTCATAAATCATCATGAAATCTTCCCCGGATGTGATGAGATATTTACTAGATGTCATATGATTTTTGCAAGATAACATGAGATCTCATTGAGATCCGCTAACATGATGGGATTTTTGGCTCTCTTCACTTCAATAAAAAAAAAAATCAAAAATATGAGATTAAAAGTCGAATTTATAAGATTTTGAATATCATGATTATGAGATAAAAAGTCACAACTATAAGAAACAAATATTATAATTCTGAGAAAGTTAATGTATTTTATAAGTTTTAGCTTATAATCCTGACATTATGTTATTAATTAAACTTTTTATCTCATGATTTGACTGTTTATCCTGTAACTATGACGTCATTAATTCAAATTTTGACTTTTTAATGGCAGAAAAGGGCTTCTGTATGTTTTGTTTCTGCTCTGTTTTGTTTTAACCTGGGGCTGTTCCTCTCCTTCCACTTTCACCTGTCCTCTTTGGTTCCTTTCCTGTCGTTTCCACCCGTCGCTCCCTCCTTTCTCCCAATCATACGCTCCATAAATTCTCTTTCTGTTTCGCTTAAATGAAAGCGAGCGGCGCGGGGGGGGAGCGGTTCGACCCGGCCTGAGGATACGCTGGATGGAAATGAAGATGCAAAGAGAGGCAGGAGAAAGCAGAAGTAATGCAAACACCATGAAAGGAGGGAGGAAGGAGGGGAAACACAGAGACGATGTGACTCACGTTAGGAGGAGAAGACAGAGGAGAGACGAGAAAGAGGAGGAGGAGGAGGAGGAGGAGAAAGGTGAGGGAGGAAGATGGAAAAAGAGGAGAGGGAGTGAAAGAAATATGGAGCAGAGGAGGAGGAGGAGGAGGAGGAGGAGGAGGAGGGAGAAGAGGAGTGGATTTAATAGGCGGTCAGCCCAGTGGAAATGTACATGGTCTTAAAATAGGAGAGTGTGTTATGTAAGTGGTTTCTGAGTGTGTGTGAGTGTGTGTGTGTGTGTGTGTGTGTGTGAATGGTGGCTGGGTTCTGAAGTCACTACATGAATCTTGGCCCCACAATACACACACACACACACACACACACACACACACACTCCCACCCCAGGCCAGACAATAAGTCTCTATGTTTCACAGCGCGCCTCGGCCGGACTCTGAATCTCTCAGTTCATGGAGGTTCCCACGGCCTGAGCCGCTCTCAGGAGGTCGCTCTGTGGCCAACAACATCACATCCACCGTCAGGATTTATGACGGCGACTCCCAGGACGTCGGCGTCTCTGTTACCTCCTGACGGCGTCTCTGTTACCTCCTGACGGCTCGTGTGAAAATCAGATCTGAATAAAAAGAAGGGTCAGAGAGACGGATGGAGGTGATCCTCTCAGGTCGGCAGTTTGTTTCATTTCTTTCACTCCAGCTCAACACTTAGTTCCTGGCACTAATCCAGGCAAAGGTTCCTGGACCCTGACTGCTGGATGACTCCAGAGCAGAGGAGTCTGATAACTGGAGAGGTTTAAGGATGATACTGGGAGAAAAACAAAGACGGCGCTCACGGCTGCTGGTTTAGTTACGTTTGTGGAGCAGCTGTGCACAGACGCCAAAGTCCATGTGTTGCTCCTGGTTCTTACCTGTCAGTCCCAGTTCTCTCTCCTCATATCTACTGTTTTAGTCAAAAATAAAACCCTGAACAATCTTTAAAACAGGCGTTTATATCGTCTGTGTTCAGTGGTGTTCACTCGTTTGCAGATGACACCCTGCTCTACACGATCGTCCACCCGTTGTTCTTGTTGGTGCTGTGTGAAGAAACAGACTAATCTTTGGATATCTTGTGACGTCAGATCCTCGATAAAACACTCCCTTGCTCCAACTTCCTGCAGGGACAATTACGGTAGCCTTTGAGGACAAGAAGCTCCTCTTCTTCTTTTCTTTCGTCTTTGTTTGACCCAAATATAAAAACTCATGTGTCACAGGTTGATCCTCCATGGAGAGGTCCTGCTCCAATGTGGATCAGGAAGTCTGGTTTCTAAGGACCCAAGTATTTAAATTTACTAATAATTTTCTGCTACAAACAGCTAATTACTGAGCACAAACTCTAAAAGAAGCAGGAGCGGTCAGTTTGTTAAGCTTTTGTAATGCAACATTAAAACTGGCACCAGATCCTGATTCAATGGCCTCATCATTTCAGCAAGTCTCATGGAAATCTCATGAGGATCTCGTAAAGGTCTGATCAAAACGCTTTGTTCTAAAAATAACCAGACAGCTTCGCAAGATGAGATCTTTAACAGGAATAAGAAATAAGAAGAAATTAGATCTTTGTGAGATGAGAAGAGATTTTAATGAGATGAAATGAGATCTCACCAGACAACATGAGATCTTCACAAGAAGAGATCTTCAGAAGAGATAAGATGAGACCTTTAAGGGGACCAAGGTGAGATGAGATCTTCATAAGAAGAAATGAGATCTTCATAAGAAGAAATGAGATCTTCATGAGATGAGAAGAGATTTTAAAGAGATGAAATGTGATGAGATCTTCAGAAGAGATAAGATGAAATCTTTAAAGGAAATGAGATGAAAGGAAATGAGATCTTCATAAGAAGAAATTAGATCTTCGTGAGATGAGAAGAGATTTTAATGAGGTGAAATGAGATCTCACTTGACAACATGAGACTTATATGATGAGATGAGATATGCATGAGATGGGAAGAGATCTTCTTGAGATGAGATGAGATTTTGATGAAATGAGATCTCACCTGACAACATGAGAATGAGATCTCTCTGAGATCTGATAAAGCGATGAGGTCAAAGGCTCACCTAACTTGTTCGTGACATGTTGGAGCAGTTTGGTCTCCGATGGCGAGCCCTGCTCATGGCTCCGCTTTCCTGACAGGCCTCGAGACAGTTGGCCAATCAGAAGACAGGGAGTTTGTGGGGGGGCATGGGAGGGACAGAGGAAAGACTAAAACATCCAAGTCTTCCTAATGAATAATCCACCATTCATCTCACGGTCAGAGACCATTAACCAGAGTTTCAGCTGCATCTCCATCGATACTGGGAGTAAATGATCGATCACTCCTGAGCTCTACAGCGCCCTCTGTTCACAGTTTGTCACTGACATTACAGTGTGTTGTCTCTGAAGCAGGAAGTACTTTAACACACACACAAAGAGGAGTGTGTTCAGTTTCCTAATGTTATCAATGGACTGTGGAGGAAGTCGGTCATTTGGAAAAACGTCCCTGAGTTTGTGGATCATTAACTGATCTGAGGATCAGAGGAAAAATGTTCACGGTAAACATTTTGTTTTGGAAACAAGGTGAAGGTAACAAACAGCTGTTTCTGTAGGAGCGACAGAAAACGCTTCGGGGATTTTAAACCTCTCCTCGTCCTCATGCCTCCTCGTTTCATGTCTCTGAGAGTCAGAGAGAGACTGAGAGAGACGGACAGGAGCTGAAGGCTCAGCAGCCTGGCAGATGGAGACAGATAACGACGTGACATTTTCCACCGTGACAGACATCTGCTGACTACCAAGTATCTCTGCCTCTCCCGCTCATTGTTCGGTGGAAATTTACAGCGCTGGCTGTGTCATCCTGGGACTGAAAGGACGATGCTGGGGATCGGACAGCGGGTTTCGATAGAATGACTTACAGATAAATTCACACAGCAGAGTTTGTTGGAGGGGAAATGAGCTTTTGTGCAGTAATAACCTGCTCTGCTGACGTTTCAGGTGCCATGATGCACAGAGTGATCCAAAATGAAGACATGAGCATGATGCTGCTCAGACTGAGGGGGGACATTTTCACTTTAATAACATCTATGAATGCATGGAGCAGAACACAGGATTCTGAAATATGCAGGAAACTGTCACGTGTCACTTTGGAAAGAGTCAAGAGTTAAGAAAAGATGTTTGCAGCTGTAGCGTGACGATGGGAGTGGGAACTCTACCTCCAAAACCCAAAATACAAAACTTTGTTAGAACGTTTACATGATGCAAGTGAAATCTACTACCTGTGAACATCTGACTATGACTGGACACTTAAAATATGAGTATGCACGCACAATCTGGTTACACCTCAGTGGGCCCCAAACTGGCCACAGTGTTTTGTACAAGCTTCACCATTCACACTCCAAGCCAGAACGTTAAATGCATCACAGGCAGTTGGTTGCAAATAATTTTGTGTTTTCAAAAATTTGCAAAAAAATTAAAGAATAAAATACAATGAAGTTAAGTTAATTTTTACAATTTTTTTTTTAATTTTTTGAATTAAAAAAAAAAATGTAAAAATTTGATGAAGTTTGAAATTTTAAAAAATCCCAAATGTTACAATTTTTTTTCATATATCGAACATTTGCAAAAATAATAATAATAATAATAATAATAATGAATATTAAATAATTGTTTCAATTTTTTAAATTTTTTAAATTCAAAAAACTGTAAAAAAAAATTACGTAAGTTTGAAATAAAAAAAAAAAACAAAACAAATATTACAAAATTTTTGGATGTATCAAAAATTTGCAAAAAATTAAAAAAATAAAATACAGTGAATGTTTAATAATTGTTACAATTTTTTGAATTTTTTGAATTCAAAAAAATTGCAGAAATAAAGTAAGTTTGAAATTTAAAAAAAATCCCAAATATCACAAAAACTTTTTGATATATCAAAAATTTGAAAAATTTCACATTTTTCAAAGAATACTTGTACACCACCTGTCTTTCTGCTGGTATTTCACGTGGTTGTTTTGAAAGTTATAGTAGCAGAGGTGGATGCACTGGTTTATGTCTGGTGGTTGTAAGAACAGAAGTTATTAACTTCTTTGTGTTTGTAAATCAACAGTTTTAGCGTCAATCAACACAACTCCTGCAGAGAACACAGCACATCTTTCTGAAAGTCTCCCTCTGTCTCCGTTTCTGCAGAATGGCTCAGAAAGAGAAGCTGCAGTGCCTGAAGGACTTCCATAAGGACACCCTGAAGCCATCCCCCGGTAAGAGCCCCGGCACCAGGCCTGAGGACGAGGCCGAGGGCAAACACCCGCAGCGGGAGAAGTGGGCCAGCAAGCTGGACTTTGTTCTGTCCGTGGCTGGCGGCTTCGTAGGTTTAGGGAACGTGTGGCGTTTCCCGTACCTCTGCTATAAGAACGGTGGAGGTAAGGCGTGAAATCAAACCTGCTCCAACGATCATGCTGTGTTTGGATTGGTCACTGGTTGTGTCAACACTTCCCTCGACCTTCTCTTCCCAAGGTGCATTTCTCATCCCCTACTTCATTTTCCTGTTTGGCGGAGGCCTGCCGGTCTTCTTCCTGGAGGTCGCCCTGGGTCAGTTCACCTCTGAGGGTGGCATCACCTGCTGGGAGAAGCTCTGCCCCATCTTCACTGGTGAGTAGCCTGCCTGAAGGTGGAGGTGTTGGTGCTGGGTGGATGAGATGATCACTGCACTCGAGGCGTGTCAGTCCTGATGTTTAACAGCAACAGGTTTACGCTTCATTTGTGTTGATAGCTGCAATAATACTCAGGTTAAAATGCTCCAGACTAACACCTGGACTGGTTGAAACGTCCTCCACAAACGCTCAAGATTAAAAATGATGTGTCGGTTCATCACTCTCTGTTTTCTTTCTGTGCAGACCACTAGTCTTTATAAAAACCTTCTTCTAGTCCAAATCCAGTTATCAAACCTCCTTAAAGCAGAGTTACTGCCACCTACTGGACTGGAAAACTACATATTAGAGAGATACTGCAATGAAAAATGAATTCAACACAGAAGAAAGCACGTCTTGGTGCAGACAGATTCATGGTCAGGAAAATAAGACGCTGTAGCTTTTAACCCAGCTAGCCTTGTTTTTCTGCCACCTGATGGATTTATCACATCTAATTTTACCGCCACCATTCAAGTTGCATCAAGGCATCAAAAAAAACAAAAAACTAACCTATAAATCCTTCAAATTCATGTCACAAAAGTCTCAGATTGATGATTCAAAACCTTTCAAAAGGTAATCACCAAATCAGAAATTCTGCCTCAGCCTGACTTTTGGTCAAAGCTGCTAAAGGCTAGATTTAGCCTCCTTGCTAACGCTAACAGCTACTGTGTTTCTGCCTGTTGGTGAAGTCACAAAAGCCTTTAGTCATACAAAACTGACAGTCTTGATATAAAGTTATAAAGGAATCCTCCCCCGTCCCCAGTGTTCAATCAGCCAAATTCCCCAAAGGAGGATCAATATTCTATTCTTTTTTTATTCTATTCTATTCTATTCTATTCTATTCTATTCTATTCTATTCTATTCTATTCTATTTTGAGAAATGATCTACCCAGACTGAAATCTTTTCTTGAACCAGGCTGTAAACAGATTAATTTCTTAGGATAAGATCATTTTTTAATACTAGTGTGTAAGGAGAATCCATCACTTTTGGATCCAGCCTCTAGTGGACACTTGATGAACTGCAGCTGCCAGCCCTTTTACTGAATAGGCTCTGAATTTGAAAACAGGAGTTTATTACTTGATGTGAATGGGATCTAATGGGTTTTAAAAACCAGGCTCTAGTGGACACTTGAGGAACTGCAGTTTTTGGACTCATCTGTTTTGGTTTCTTATTGTAAAATGAGAAGTTCCTGTTTTTTCCAAGAGCAGAAACAAAGTGAAAAATATTAAAGAAACTTCTGCAGCCAACATAATTGATTTTAGTCAGCCCATCATAACGTAGCGTTGGGTGTTAAATAGGTTAAAACAAAAAGGGTCAAAGCTTTAGTAAGGCTCACAGAGTGAAGACAGACGTACGACAGACGTGATTTTAAAGGTCTGAGATGGAAAGAAGACTCCCCTCGTCTCCGTGTTTCCACCTCTCCTGCCCAGCTCCCAGGTTTAGATTTTTCCAGACCTCTGTTGTTTTTCACAGAGGAATGGCTGTGCAACATAAGGCTGAGTCACACCAGGCTCTCCACCAATCAGACGCCTCAGACTTTACCCTGCAACCGTTACCAGGCAACCAGGCCTGCTCTGGTACACCAACACACTGAGGCCTCTATTCTCCTCAAACCTTCTGCAGCTCGCGTCGTGTCTCCTGTGGAAACCTCCTCTGGCAGGAGGGAGCGTTCGGATCCTGAGACGTCTGACACAAACATCCTTCTCTTTCTTTTCCCTCCGTCCTTTCTTTCTCACCTCCTCCTCTCCGTCTGCTCTCACCTGAGGAAGGTGAAGGCCTCCATCTTCACCTCCTTTTCTGCTTTTACTGATGAGAATCTCTCTTCTGTTATCTGGAAAGCTCTTTCTCTCCGTCACACACACACACACACACACACACACACACACACACACACACACACACCCAAGACGGCGTACAGAGTGTCCCAAATCACACGTTGCCACAGCAACAGCGCGGCAACACATCAGAGGGAGATGGAGAGAAAAGACGGAGAGATCAGAGGCGCGGGGGAGATGGGCTGATGAAAACGAGGGGAACTGGGGAAACAAAGCAGAGATGGAGAGGGAAAGTGGGTGAAGAGGGATGAAAAGAAGAGACAGATGGTTCGAAAAGGACGGGAGTAAAACAGACAGAGATGATGGAGCTGGAAAAAAGAGGAGAGAGTAAAAATAAAAGAAACTGACCGTCCCTAGCTCACCTGTTAGTCCTGTAAAGAGAGTATGAATGAGTAAGTACCTGTGCCTGGACTCAACAAAGGTGTCAAAGCACCAAAACACACACCACCAGATCTCACAGGATCGTTTTTTACTGTGACCATGTGACCATAAAGTGGAACAGCTGGAAGATGACTCTGTCCAGTCGGCTCCTCTCATTGGCTACCGCAGCTATTCATTCAAAAGTCCGGGAATCTTAAATAAGTCCCAAAGTCTGGCTTCAGAGCGCGGCTCGCCTTAAGTGTTTAAATATCTGACGTATCATCTAACCTCCACCTACAGTAGATCCTGTATGTGCAGGGATCAGACGATCAGCCAATCAGCTGTCAGCTGTCTGTATGGAGAGCAAAAGCAGGAGTTTATAAAGACACCACCCTAACTTTATGGAGCTTATTTTTGTCTCTGCACTAACAGAGTGAGTTCAGCAGACGTGGGACCGCTCAGCTGGAAGTAGAGAGCAGGATGACTGGAGCCGACCTGAGTGAAGCCTGTGTTTGAGTCACTGTTAACTGTGAAGCTGAGACTCAACAGAAACAGAGTCACAGTCAGTTCAGAAAAGTGTTTCAGCAACAAAGACACGACTGAGTTCCTTTAGCAGAGTTTTACTGAGCCGTAGGTGTCCTTGGTTCATTTTGATCTTCGAGGACCTGATCCATCGAGATAGGGTCCACCTTAATGTCAGAAGGTCTGTTAGCCAGAAAATCAACATGTTTGTTAGTCAGGCCATCAGAAGTACTGTAAGGGTGTTTTCACACCTACAGTGTTAGGTCGACCCAAATTTAGATCGACCTATATTTGGTCCCGTTTGGGTTGGTGTGAAACCAAAAGCGGACTCTGGTGCGCACCAAACTGGTGCGGCCAGAGGAGGTGGTCTCGGTTCGGCTCTGGCCGCACTCTGGTGCGATGCATCTGTCAGGCGAACTCGGCGAGTTTGACATTAGAGGGCTCCCGTGGAGTTTTGTTTGTGATGCAGGACAGCTGCGCACTCCAACATCCTTAACTACCCTCATATACTCATCTAAAAAGCAGAGCTCCCCCCTGATTCCTCACGTCAAAAACACATCGTTTTATATGGCCTATCATATAACAGGCATTGATTACCTTGTTGGTCGTCTGTATCTGCGTCTGATGAGGATCTCACGGTACATGGTAAGAATCATTATTTATGAATTTCCCCTCGGGGATAAAAAAAAAAAAAAAAAGTATTGGCGTCTCCAGTGCATCTGTGTGCTTTTTTCAAGCCGCAGCTGCGCTTCATTTTCAAACACTATCGTTTGCAGATGGTTTTACACACGAACAATATAGAAATGAATTTTAAGCTCTATAAAAACTCGGCGTAGGCCTATTTGACTCTCCATCATCTCTGATTTAAGCAAACAGTTCTCTCGGCGCTTCCAGCTTCCAACTGAAAGTACGCTGCACGCGCTCTAGCCGTTGTCGTCATGGAAACATGACGCTCTCAAAATACTGCGGCGTTTGGTCCCAAGTGACAAAAAGCAGATGTGAAAGGAACCGCACTAACTGCAAAATGACTATCAGATGTGAAAACACCCCAACACAATCAGAAGGTCTGTTAGTCAGAAAATCTGAATGTTTGTTAGTCAGACCATCAGAAGTACTGTAAGAAACTAAGAAGGTTTGTTTTGGAGAAAGTCAGCAGGCTCTTTAGTCAGAAAACAAATCAGAGGGCCCTAAAGTCAGAAAACCAGAAGGCCCTTTAGTCAAAATAGCCTAAGACCCATTAGTCAGGAAACAAGAGGGTCTGTTAGTCAGAAAATGAGAATGTTTGTTAGTCAGACCATCAGGAGGCTGGTTGGTCAGAAAGTCAAAAGGACTGTCAGTCAGATTTTTTTAGTTAATTTATTTGGAATATGCGACAGTACAGGACTTCCCAATTCTGTTTGAGATCTGCAACGGCAGTTTCTGTATCTGAACGATGAACATTTGGGGGTTTTTAACCAACATGAAAAGACAAAAGTTGCAGTTTGCGTTTTATTCGAACACGACTCTACAGTCAACTTCAGAAATGACACGTCGGACGTGTCCCCCAATCCAAAACAGACAGAGTCTTCCTTTAAAGAGTGTTTGTCCTCTGCCTGTCCGCTGCTCCCTGAGGAGATTAACGAACCAATGTCGCTCCGTCCCCAAACCCACGCCGCGGTTTATCTCCCACGTTCTGTTTGCAGACACTTCTGTGGTTTATTATCCATCGCGCTCTTGTTATGTCACATGTCCTCAGCACACCACGCTTCGCCCTCCAGAGGGACGAACCACGTCAGGTGCACGTGCAGAAAAAACCCTCAGTTTTCATAACGAGTGTGTGAAATTATTGATCGTTAGCGTCAACAGACGGAGCGAGGTCAGCCGGGGTCAGGAGGAGAGGAGAAGTGACATCATGGAGGAGGACGCATCTGTTTGTTTGATCAGCACTGTCCCATGTGATCCGTGCAGGGGAGACTGTGTGTGTGTGTGTGTGAGACAGAGTGTGTGTGTGTGTGTGTGTGTGTGTGAGAGTGTGTGTGTGCAGCTGTTTATCAGCCGAGGGAGTGAAAGGACAAAAAGAAGCGGTCAAAAAGATTTGTATAATTTTACACAAACGCAAAGACACACTCTGTCAAATCCATCCAGGCTGAGCGCAAGAAGTCACACACACACACACACACACACACACACACACACACACACACACACACACACACACACACACACACACACTCATGCACATACACACATATACAGATGGCCAATGACGTTAAAGGACATTAATTTGGATGAGTGGTCTCTGCCGGCTGTGTGTGTCCACTGACAACACACACACACTCACACACACACACACACACACGCACACACACACTAGTCCTACTGATATACTTCTGGGGACACACAGGGATCACAATCAGTACAGAACCTCCACCCTAAAACCTGATTCATGGTCTAATCTCCACCTAAACCCTGACTCCTACACCTGCCGCTGCTTGATGGGATTTTCTCATTGTTAGATCCATGTGACACACACACACACACACACACACACACACACACCCACACACACACACACACACACACACACACACACACACACACACACACACACACACACACACACTGTCCTGATCCCGTGTGCACCAGCCGCTCCGTCTCAAGGCCGGTGTTGACGCAGTGAGAATCAGCTCATCAGTCTGTGAAGGTGTCAGATGAAACTGTAGCTCAGAGCGGCGACGGCGAAGGTTAAAGCAGGCGGCGTCCGATGGCTGACGGCCTTCAGAGAGATACATTCAGGCCACAGCCATTACAGTGTGTGTTTACCATCTCAAGGTGATGTGAAAAGTGAAAAGAGCACGCAGGAATCAGCAGCGATAGCTCTGTCACCCTGAGCTGTGCACGTTGTGTTAACCTGACGTGGCGTGTTTCACGGCGCAGACAATAGAAGCTGTGTTTACTGAAATAAAAACAGAAACAGTCAGAGTGATCTTTAAAGCTGTGCAGAGTCAGGAAGTGGTCACTGATTTAATCTCTTTTCATGTTCTGAATCAAAGAGGATTTTTGTCCTCTAACCCACTCTGCCTCACTCCTGTTAACGTTTCTCTGCCTGATCCTGATCCACACTTCACACTGAGATCATCAGAGACAATATCACAGGTTAGTCATAAAGGAGACTTCTCAGCTTCATGATGGATTGATTTACAGCACGTCTAAGTCTCCATGACAACACCACGCCAGCTGATAAGGTTTATCAGAGAGAAGAGAGATCTGTGTTTTTCTCTGCTGGAAATGATTTCTGTGATTAATTTTGTAGTGATGGTGGACACTGGAGCCTAACTGTCAGACAGAAAAAGGACAGAAGAGCAGAAGAAAGAGAAACAGGAGAGAGATAGAGCACAAGCTAAAGGCTAACACACAGGCTGAAGGCTGAGACACAAGCTAAGGACTAAAACACAGGCTAAAGGCTAAAACACGGCTAAGGCTAAAACATGGGCTAAAAGCTCAAACACCAGGTTAAAGGCTAAAACATGAGCTAAAGGCTAAACACGGGCCATAGGCTACAAAACAGGCTAAAGGCTAAAACTCAGGCTAAATAGTAAAACATGGCTAAGGCTAAAACACGGGCTAAAAGCTCAAACACCAGCTTAAAGGCCAAAACACAGGCTAAAGGCAAAATATGAGCTAAAGGCTATAACACGGACTGAAGGATATAACACTGGCTAATTGCTTGAAAACAAGCTAATGGATAATACCAAAGCTACAGCTTTAAACAAGAGCCAAAGGCTAAAGGCTCAAACACAGACTAATGCCGTGGCCATACCAAACGCAAACTTGCAAATTTAATCACGTGAAACGCCTGTAACGCGCCGTGTGAACGCCAGAATCTGGACGCTGGACTATTTTGTCAAGCTTTGGAGCGAACACTCCAAACACGCCGTCCAAATAATAGGTGTCAAAACGCGTATTGGAATGTAATCTCACCACAAATTAGCATTTGGTGTGGCTGTACCATTAAGGTTAAAACCGGAGCTTAAGGCTCAAACACAAGCTAAAGGCTAAAACACGGGCTAAACCCTTTAACAGGGGTTGAAAGGCTAAAACTCAGGCTAAAGGCAAAATGTGAGCTAAATGCTAAAACAGGGGCCAAAGGCTACAAAACAGGCTAAAGGCTAAAACTCAGACTAAAGGCTTAACACAAGCTAATGGCTAAAACACGGGTGAAAGGTTTGAACACATGCTAATGACTCCAACACAGACTAAAGGCTAAAACATGAGCTAAAGGTCAAAACATGGGCTAAGACACAGACTCAAGGCTGCTAAACTACGGTACAAACTGACAGAGTTAGCTTGTTGTCAGGTTTCAAAGCATAGCTCTACCTGCTGATAAATCCCTTACCTGCTGGATCTGGATCTGGATCTGGGAAAAAGTTGGTTTGAACAAAGGAAAGTTAAAAAGAAGATCTGATCTCCATTCATTTCAAAACAAACACACGGCATGTTCAGAGTCACGTCTTCACGACAGAGTGAGCTTTGGATTTTAGCTTTACTGTTACACTGTGCAATCAACACTGACTTTTCTTCAGGTTTATTTCTTTTATTAGAGAGCATGTTCCCACAGACGTACAAACCTCTTTTGCAAAAGAACCCAAGCAGTAAACTTCACATAAAGAAGAGCGATCAATAAGTTTAAACTTCCTGCAGTTTCAGCTCAGTTTGACGTTTCCTGCCAGAGGTTTAACCTTTGCTTCTCCTCCTCCAGGTATTGGTTACGCCTCCATCGTGATCGTGTCCCTGCTGAATATCTACTACATCGTCATCCTGGCTTGGGGTCTCTACTACCTGTTCCAGGTGGGTCTGAGGAAATATAACCATCTTAGAGACTCTGAGGGTTAATGACGCTGTGTTTGGTGAGGATGTTTAACGACTGAGCTGCAGGAACTCGAGGTGGTCCTGGATCTGGAAAATGATGCATCAAAGTGTCGGCCAGTTCATATCAAACCACCTTTGAATGTTAAAAAAGATCTCAGCGTGATTTTCCACACAACGAATGCTCCTTTATTACTCCTCCGAGCTCTTTGAAGCTTCTTTAAACTGTCTGACTCTTAGATTCATAACGTGGAAAAGCCTTTGATGACCACCTTTAACCCGGGGCAGGTACACCATGGCGTTTTCAGACTTCAGACCAGCTCTTAAACTTGGCACCAAAATAATGAGACCTATCATTTTTCCAGGTCATGGTACCTTGAAGCACTTTCTAACACGTGGTGTTGATGAATTTGTTGAGCCCTCGACTAAATACTGTCTTTCATAAGGCAGGAGCAGCTTAAAGTGGATTTTGTTTTTTTAATAAACTGAAGCAGGAAAAGAGGAAGGATGGACGAATGAAAAGATAAGGAAACGTTTGATTTGGGGAGTTTTAATAATAATAAGGGAGATCAGGTGAGGATCTCAGAAGCTGTAAAGGATTTATAATAGAAGCAGGTTTAAAACCAGCAGCAGACCCATCAACCTGTAAACATCCAGACTTGCGGCCTTGACTTGTAGCTTTTTACCTGGTGATCCAGGACTCCTCCCACCCAGTCATGACCCAGACCCTAACTCCTCCATCTTTTGGCGTTTCCAGTGTTTCCAGCCGGAGCTGCCCTGGGCCAAGTGCAACCAGCCCTGGAACACCGACCGCTGCATCGAGGACACCTACCGCAAGAACAAATCCCTCTGGATGGCCGCCAACGCCTCCGGCCTGTCCAACTTCACCTCCCCCGTCACCGAGTTCTGGGAGTGAGTTACATAAGACGCACGCACACATAGACGCTTGTGTAACGGCAGCGTTTTCCATGTGGAAAGTTTGGTCCAGGTGTAACGTCTTTGATAGACGATCAACAGCATGTTTGTTTACAGAGGGTGTTTGCTGTGTTTCGATTGGCTGGGAGTCAAAACGAGCTGGAAACCTTCAGGAAACAGCAGAAAGCTCAACCGGCTCTGGGTTTAGAGGGTTGATGGACGCTGAATCACCCTGACTGTGCTCTCCTTTCTCCTGCAGACACAATGTGCTGGGTATCACCGGTGGTATAGACCACATGGGTCCTGTGAAATGGGACCTGGCTGTGTGTTTGCTGCTTGTTTGGGTCATCTGCTTCTTCTGCATCTGGAAGGGAGTCAAGTCCACCGGCAAGGTAACCCTCCATCTCTGTTTGCGCTCGTCGTGTTGCGTAAGGCCGATGCTATCGATCTTTAGTTCCTCCTGAACTCGCTGAACTGCTCTTTATCTTTTCCATCATCAGCTTTATCATAACGCCTGCCAGAAACCATGACAGGCTGATGGTCATATGATGTTTTCACTGCGGTCTGACCTGCAGAACAATAGGGGCAATGTTCAGACGGGTGGGCTGAGGAGGCTGCCAGTGCTTGCAATGCTACGCTGGTTTAATCCTCTGTTAGAGTCTGATTAAAGAGAAATAAAAAAGAGGTCTGCAGTGAAAAAGTTAGATAAGACTGTGAATTTAAGACGTACACATATTTCTGAGACAGGAAATAACCATCGAAGCAGCATCTGGTTCCACTTGGGTGAACTTCCTCCCAGATAGCGTGTTTGGCAGCAGCAAACTCTCAGAGATAAAGCTCTGTCATATGTTTCTCAACCGTCAGCAAAGTTTAGACATACTCAGATGGGTTTTCCTGTCAAACAAAGTATTTAAATATAAGCAGAAAAACAGGAAGTTAGTTGGTAGAGAAAAACCTTCCTCTCTGAATGGTACTTCTTTATTTTTACCATTTACTAAAGTTACAGAGGTCTTTTCTTCTTAATATTTTACAGCTATCAGAAATCTAAATGGCTAGGTCAAGCATACTAACGCTGACAGATTAATCAGAAATCAGATGTACTTTATTAATTCCAAAGGGGAAATCACTAATAATAGTAATGAAAAAAATAATAATGACAATAATAATAATAAGTGGTTTAAAAAGATAATATTATGTAAATAGTAGTATAGTAATAATAATAATAATAATAATAATAATAATAATAATAATAATAATAATAATAATAATAATAATAATAATAAAATTATGAAAATAGTGGTATAGTAATAATAAATAACAAAATAATATTAAAGCAATAAAAATAATAAAAAAAATGAAAAAATAAGAGTAAAAAAAATAAATAAATATATGTGACTAATAGTATTGTAATAAAACATGCCAACATAATTGTAATAATAATAATAATAATAATAATAATAGTAATAATAATAAAATTATGAAAATAGTGGTATAGTAATAATAAATGATAAAATAATAAATGATAAAATAATATTAAAGCAATTATGAAAATAGTGGTAAAAATAATGGTAAAAGTGGTAAAAATAATAAAAATAATAATAATAATACTAATAATAATCATAAAAACGCTTACCAAGCCCTATCCATGATGGATTGGCTCGTACTGTTAAAGTTATTCATGTGGTTTTTCTAGGCACTCAAAGTGTTTATCAAGTTAACTGTTAACTTTATATATATATATATATATATATATATATATATATATATATATATATATATATATATATATACACATTGTCTAATGATGTTATATCTTTTGTTCTTGCTGCAATGATTAAAAAACTGAGAATTTTAACATGGGTGTTAATGGGAGCTCCCCTAACTTTTGGAGACAGCCTCTAGTGGACGCTTGAGGAACTGCATTGGCGTCACTTTTCAACACCCAAGGTTGCAGCTTGCCCTATTATTTATTTCAGGGCCTCATAAAAGCTGTCCTAGCATGGTTTTTTCAACTAATCAAGGGGAGAAAAATCATTAAAAAATATGTTTTTTTAAACAACAAACTCTGAGACTCTGTTTGGAAACAGAAGCAGCATTCTTTCATCTCTTACTGGTTTGTAGATGTGTCAGATTTTTAGTGTTTTGGCCATGGCAGGGAAAGATGTAACACTAACACCCGCATTCATTGTGAAAGAAAAAATATTCAGGGGGGTTATTTTTAACCATAATGCAATAAAATAAAAAAGATTGAATAAAAAGCCCATAAATAAGTTCATTAGGGATTACCCAGCTGAATACTGCCCCTACTGTCTCTCCATCCAGGACCCAGAGGAGCAGACTCACACTCCTCCTCCTCCAGCCGGCTCTGAGCCACGGCTGCAGCCTTTGATCAATGTAACATGAGAATATTTAAGACCTTGTTTAGTTACAGCTCCAACATCAACAACAACTGACACGGCGACCAGAAGCAGCTCAATCAATCCCAGACAGCTCTTTTTATAGCCCCAACACTCCGTATTGATTGGCCCGTCTGATTTATGAGCTCTGCTTGTTCCAAGCTGTAACTCTCCTAATAAAGTTGCTCCTACAAGGCCAAGAGCTGTCACCACTCTGCGGATAACACACACTAACACACACATATCGATTAAAGCAACAGACTGTGGTCTCGTCTGCTCATAATCGGAGAATAACTCCCAGAGTTAACACATTCATCAAGCCTGATCCCTCTCTGTGACGCTAAAGACGCTGCAGACGGAGGAATAACTCACCGTGGTGATGCTTTCTGTCCACAGGTGGTGTACGTTACCGCCACGTTCCCCTTCGTCATGCTCATCGTGCTGTTGATTCGTGGTGTGACGCTGCCAGGTGCTGCCGAGGGCATCAAGTTCTACCTGTACCCTGATCTGGCTCGCCTGAAGGACCCAGAGGTAGGTACCATGGACCGTTGGGTTCCCTGTGACGATGGGAGGATCTTTATGTGGAAGACGTTAAAGTCCGTCTTCCTGAGAGCGCCCTTTAGTTCTGCATCCAGCGTCATTCAAAATAACCATGTTTGAATTTGAATCATATTTTTATTATTATTGTTATTATTATTATTATTATTATTTTTAAATTATTTTATTATTAAAAATTATTTTATTATTATTTATCATTTATTATTATTATTATTATTATTATTATTATTATTATTATTATTATTATTATTATTATTATTATTTATGATAATTCATTGTTACTATACTACTTTTTACACAATTTCATATATTTTCTTATCAGATTTGAACAAATCTGGTTTGGATTTCCAACCAAAAGCCTGTTTCCACCAAGTGGTTCAGTTCGGTTTGTCTTGGTACGGCACGCTTTTTATGGCGTTTTTCTTTGACTACGACAAAACACAAACAGGATCAGGCATTACTGATCCAAACCGGACTGATCCAAACCGGACCGTTTGGTGGAAACGGGCTAAAGTGGCGCCTGCTAGTCTTCACCTTCCCCCCCGTAGTGTCTCGTTAAGTTCCCACCTCCAGGTTAGCGTCCCTCATCAGCAGGCCTCAGCCTTTCTGTCCCCACTCTCTCCCCCTCCCGAACAGGTCTGGATCGACGCCGGCACCCAGATCTTCTTCTCCTACGCCATCTGTCTGGGCGCCATGACGTCCTTGGGGAGCTACAACAAGTACAAATACAACTGCTACAGGTGAGCGTCAGTTTTCAGTGAGGGGGTTAGCTACAGTGACGGGATCCTTGTGTGTTCATTAACAAATCCTCCTCATGACGTATGTGTGACATAGGGACTGTTTGCTGCTGGGAGCCCTCAACAGTGGTACCAGTTTTGTGTCTGGCTTCGCAATATTTTCCGTCCTGGGCTTCATGGCACAAGAGCAAGGGGTGGACATTGCTGATGTGGCAGAGTCAGGTACGAGGGTCCTGTAAGGGCGGCAGTGATGGTGGGCGCTGCTTCCTGATTACAACTTCCAATAAAAAACAGTGTTTGCAAAGAGAAACAGCAACCAAAAAACCCAACAAAGCCAATGAACCAATGCTTCTGATTGAATCATACGAAACGGATCCCTTTACGATTGATTTCTCAAATGACGGCATCGCATTCGGGAAGTTTCCGCAATCAAACACACCTTGACAAAAGCAGAATGGGAGAAAGCATCAGTTTGCTGGTTGCTAAAGCAGGAAGTGAGGTCAGCAGTTTGAGTGAAGCTGGTGGAAGAAAGGAAATGAGGCAGACGAAGATTTTTATTCCCTGGTAGTCGCTAAACGATGATACAGAGCTCATCTTGTGCCAGAGGCCTGACTGTAAAACACCGTAGAGTTATCGGTCTGAGAGGCTCCAACAGACTCCTCCGTTGTTGTGGTTCCTGTGAATTTATGAGCATTATTGGCATTTGGTGGTTTCCAGATGTTTCTACACATTTCCTTCCCCTGAATTTAGAGACTTTCCTCGAGTTCAGTCACAGGTTTAATTTTGTATTTGAGGAGACAGGGATAGGACGGTTTCAGGAAGCCTGGTTTGCTTCATCCTCATCGTTGAAGTCCCCAGTAAAGAAAAAGATTTCATCCTTTAAAAGTTCACGCTGGAAGCTTTTTGGGGCTTTTTTTAAGCTTGTTTCCTCCTTTCTTTGCACCTTCTTCTAAAGTCTCATCCGACAGCTCGACAAACCTGAAACTTGTCATTTTTCTCTGAACACAAGAATGAAATGTGAAGTAATGACTAACTGTGTAAAACTTCATTTTTCCTCAAGATTCAGTCATCTCAGAACAGCCCAAATGATGCAGATATTGACATCCTAGATCAGGGGTCTCAGCCTTTAATTTCATGTGAGCCATTTTTTCTCAGCTGACCTGGATTAAAGTCATTCAGAAGAAACTTTATCTTCACAATCAAGACGAAAAAAGTGGGTCAAATTCTACGTATAATAAATCTAGTTATCAATTATCTAAACATAAGGTTTTTTAAATTTTGTGAAAATTAACATTTGACGTCTGAGTTTTGTTTTGTTTTGACAAATTTGCAAAAAATGAAAAAATAAAAAGTTATTACTTTTCAAAAGCTTTTGGCAATTCAGATTTTTTTTCATATTTTAAGTTCAATTTTATTGAAATTTTAAAATTTCAAAACATTTTTAATGCCAGATGATATGATAAAAAAAATAAAAAAAAATAAAAATCTGTGATAAATTTCAAACATTTATGAAATGTCAAATGTGAAAAAATTGAAAAATTAAGTTAAAAAAACTGCAAAAATTACAAACAATTCTGGCAATTTTTTTGAAAGATAGCCACAAAATCTACTTTATCTTCACAATAAAGACAAAAAAGTGGATAAGACACTATTCATAGTAAAAACCTAGTGAATGATTAACTGAACAAGAAGTTTTTGGTGTTTATAAGTTAAACATGTGATGTCTTAGTTTTTGTATTTTTATTAAATTGGCAGATATTAAAGAATAAGACAAAATGAAAGTTGTGTAATATCATAAATTTAATGGATTAGCAAAATTTATGACATTACAATGGCTTGAAAAATGTTTTAAAAAATTGAATTAAAAAAAATGCGTTTTTGTCAAAAAATAACTAAAATTTTAAGTTTTCCAAATTTTATAAATTCTCAAAAATATAAAAAATATGACAAATATTTATTAAAAAAACTGTTATTTAAAAATTTGCTTGATTTAAAAAAAATTCAAAAAGTTCAAAATATTTGCAAAATATATTTTTTAAATAATTTGAAAAAAAAATAAGCAGAAATTCAAAATATATGAAATTTGTGAAAAAGAATTTCTTAGCTTGGAAAATGTCAAAAATTGAAATAAAAAAAAACAAAAATTCCCCTCAAATTTGAAAGTTTTATTGACAGATTTGATGCAGATTTAGTTCAGCAAAATGTTAACACAGGTTTTTATTTAGTGTCAGTGTCTTTGATCATCAACACCCTCTGGAAGAAAAAATGAAAATTCTTTATTTCAGTAATATTTTTCAAAGCTACAAGGAGCCACTGCAGAGGAGTCAAAGGGCCACATGAGGCTCCAGAGCCGCAGGTTGAAGACCCTTGGTTTAGAGTCTACATCCAGTGTAAAATGAATGTCAGTGTTGTGTTTGTGGTTTTAAAGGGACCAGAGACCCTGGTGTGTAAACCTTCTGTTTGAACACAGACTGGAAAAACTCTGATTAAGCTTTCTGCCATTTAACGACTTTTTCAAACCCATAAAGTGTCGGCTTTAACTCTGATGCCTTGATTCTGATAAACCACACAGATAAATGTGTTGTCTCTGTTAGAAAGTGACTGAAAATCAAAGGTTTTATGCTTTGTGTATTCACAAATCTTCTTTGATGTGGATCCTGTTTTAACTTTTCAATCTCAACCTGTAGTGAGTAGAGTTTTTACACCAGGACCATGTTTTTTTTCTTATTCATGGAGCTAAATGTGGTCCAGATGTAGAGTAGTTCAGCTGGCATCACTGAAGCTGCAGTTTAATTCTGTTCTGTTTCTGCAGATGTTAAAAGACAAACTTTTAGTGTTTGCTTATTTGATCCAAAAACAGACGGTTAAAATGATTTTTAACTACTTTGGAGTCAACGCGGTGTTTGGTTGGATGCCTTGTCATAATTTGCCACAAAAATGAACATTTCTACACATCTCTGATACCGACTGTGATGCTTCTTTTGTTTCCTGACCTCTTTTTGTTCCCAAGGTAGCATCAGTGTCAAATCAGTCCTCAAACAAAGACCATCGTTCCTTTTTTATTTATTCATTTACTTTCTGATTACACAGACTGCATCTGCTGCTGTTTTGTCACGGCCATTTTGCATCTCTCAGGGAAAAAGGGATTAAATCAGGAAGGGATGCAAAATGGTTTAAGAGCTGTAGCCTGTTGAAGCTAATGTTAGCATGTAGCTCTGGAAACTTTCCCTCTGAGCTTGAAACGATAAAAACTACCGATTATTCCTTTAATGTTTGCTTTTATCTACCTTGACACCACTCGACACACCACACACACACACACACACACACACACACACACACACACACAGTGATTTTTATCCCGTCTCAGAGATTTTCTGACCTTATCTTTCTGTAACTGTGTGAAGTTAAACACACACAGATCCTAATGTTTGAGAAATGTTTAACAGGTAAGTAAAGATGAGTAGTTGAAATATTTGAAGAGCATCACACATGCTCACACACACAGGCATACACACACACACAGACACACACACAGAAACACACACAGGTGTATTTTTAGCTCAGCAGCACAGCGTTTATCACACATGCACATCTGGTCCTGTATCCCCACAGTTTGGGGCCGTTTCCTCCCTCAGGGATGCAGATCAGATGAGGCTCATCATGATACTAACGCTGCTTCCTCCTCCCCCCTCTGTCTGCTCTCACCCCCTCCCCCTGCCCCCCCCTCCTCCCCTGCAGGTCCAGGCCTGGCGTTCATCGCCTACCCCAAGGCTGTAACCATGATGCCTTTCCCCACAGTCTGGGCAATTCTCTTCTTCATTATGCTGCTGCTGCTTGGCCTCGACAGTCAGGTGGGCAAAAGAAACACAGACTCCACCTGTCAGGAAGCTGGTTTTTGAGGAGAGCATGAGCAGAAATGTTCAGGGCGTTCAGTGGTTGAAGCTTGTTCACAAACTTTAGGGATTTAACAAAGATTCCCCGTGGTGCATCCGTAGTGTCCTATCAGGCTTCATTTTAGCTGCTGTCTCTTTAAGGCTCCCCCTCCACAAATCCCCTTCACTCTGATTGGCCAGTCCTCTGGAGTTCCATTGGGGGTGGAGCTGCAGGCAGATCCTGGTGTTTGAGGCTCTGGTCCTGATAACAGAGCACTTTGATCAGTTTACTGATTTTCCTGACAGATTTCTTAAAATCTGCAGGTGTTTAGTTTGACCATCCAGCATCAGGACTTAAGATCCATGAATTTAAGTCATGAGAAATGAGGATTACCCCCTCTTTAAAGAATCAGAATCAGAATTTATTTGCCAAGTATTTTCAAGTATACAACAAGTATAATAGTAATGATGAAAATAATGATAATAATAATAATAATATTAATAATAATAATAACAACAACAACAACAACAACAACAACAACAACAACAACAACAACAATAATAATAATAATAATAATAATAATAATAATATTATTATTAATAATTGTAATAATAATAAAGATTTTAATTATAATAGTAATTATGATTATAATAAAAATAAAACTGGAAAAAGGAATGAGATGAGAATAAAAAAATAAATAGATAAATAAAAAAATTAAAAAGAGAAGCAGAATACCCCCTCTTTAAAGAGTAACAATCAGGATATATTTGCCAAGTATCTTCAAGAATAAAAGTAATAAAAATTATATACAGAAAAATAAAATTAAATTGATAAATAATTAAGTAAAATTATTATTATTATTATTATTATTATTATTATTATTATTATTATTATTATTATTATTAATAATAACAATAATAATAATAATAATAATAATAATAATAATAATAATAATAATAATAATAATAATAAATTATTATAATTATAATTATAATGGAAAAGGGAATGAGATGAGAATTATGTGAATTAAAAAAAAGATAAATTGATGTATAAATAATAAATATAATTATAGTAATAATCATCACTGGAAAAAGGAATGAGATGAGAATTATGTGAATAAAAAAAAGCTAAATTGATAAATAAATAATAAATATAATTATAATAATAATCATATCACTGGAAAAAGGAATGAGATGGGAATAAAAAAATAAATAGATAAATTAGAAAATAAAAAATAAAAAAAAACTGGACCTGGTCTTGGAGACTCTCATCTCCTGCTCTTATAAGGAGGTTTAATATCTTTAGGAATCCCTGACTAGTCCTGCTGCCTTCACTTTAATGGTTTGAATGAATTAAAATCAAGTTTTTTTCTACTTAATAAAATTAAAACCCAGATGAGGTGAAATCAAACCGGTGCAGCTGTGCAGAGACAAACTCTTTTAGCTTACGTCTTTTGACACATCCAGTGGAAAAACGTAGAGCAGTGAACGCCAAAGGTGAAAAAAGGATTTATTACAGGTGGATTGTTGGATATATCAGGGCTTTACGGTCTCAGTCTGACGGGGAAAGTATTTCTCACCTCTCCAAGTCTGCAAATAATCCTCTGCAGCAGTCTGCACGTGCCGTCATTAGCGTGAGCGCTGACCCACACGTGTGGGAAACAAACAGGGTCACACGCTGCAGACAGCCAAACCTGATCAGTCCGTCTTTGTTTTAATAGAAATGTATTTTTGAACTGAATATGAGCTTATGATGTTTTTATCAAACCAAAGTCTGACACTGATGCACCTCCCTGTGCTCCTCCTGCTCCTCTCCTGCAGTTTGTGGAGGTGGAAGGGCAGATCACATCACTGGTGGATCTGTATCCGTCCTTCCTAAGGAAGGGTTACCGCAGAGAGGTCTTCATCGCTATCATCTGCTGCATCAGCTACCTGCTTGGACTCACCATGGTTACCAAGGTAACGACCCCAGCACCTGAAAGTCCCTGAACGCCCCTCAGAGTGAGTGAGGAGCTGATCTGAGCTGAGCGCAGCCTGAACAGCAGTGATCTGACAGATATTAGCGCCGCTCCCCGGGGAGGAGGTTATTTATACAGTCAGTCATGAGAACTTCCTCTGCTCCTCCTCTGGTATTAATAGATCCAGAAGACCTGACTTAGCTTTTCCAAACCTTCCTCCTCCTCCTCCCCCTCTTCACTGTTTTCCCTCGTCGGTTATAGCTCCTCTTTTCTTCACTTCCTCCCTTCCTCTCTGATTTTAATCTGTCCTCTGATTTCCTCTTTCTTATCTCTGACTGAAAATGAAGCGCTCTGCGTTTCCCAGCAAAGCTTTGGTCAAAAACAGAACCATGCTTTCTGAAATCGGGGAAATGAGAGCTAAAAACTCCTCCAACTTTTCTCTAACACGATCACACTCCTCCCTCCTTCATCCCCTCCTCTTCCTCCTCTGTCCCGTTCTCACACCACTTCAACCTTCTCAGCGTCTCGTCTATTTTCTGCCTCCCCCTCCCCTCCTCTCACCCCTCCTCCCCCCTCCTCACCCCTCCTCACCCTCTGTGTTTCCCATGGCAGCATCTTTTTATGGCAGCGCTGTCCTGGTTTCAGTTCAGGGTTCCCATGATTGTTGAAGCACTTTTCACGCTGGACACACGTCAGCGGCTTATTTCCATCCTCTGCTGTTTCTGACTTCCTGTTTGGAAGTTTCCAGGTTGAGATGTGAATTTAAAACCCTGCTGGTCTGTTTGTGTGTCTGCAGGGTGGCATGTATGTTTTCCAGCTGTTTGATTACTATGCAGCGAGCGGTGTGTGCCTTCTGTGGGTGGCATTCTTTGAATGTATAGCTGTTGCCTGGGTTTATGGTGAGTCCCGACTTTAAAAAGATGCAAAACGTCATCACCATTTGTCACCATTCGTCTGCTTTGTATGATTAATGAGAGGATGCTCTGACGTCTTTGCAGGCGTTGATAATTTCTATGATGCTCTTGAGGACATGATGGGCTACAGACCAAATCCTTGGATGAAATGGAGCTGGACTGTTATCACTCCTTTACTGTGCATGGTAAAGGACGTCTTCCTTTTTCTTTATCACAACAACTCTTCTGCTTCCTGAAACCTGAGCTCAACCTCCTCCTCCTCCTCCTCCTCCTCCACAGGGCTGCTTTATCTTCTCCTTGGTCAAATACAAGCCATTGACGTACAACAAGATCTACGAGTATCCTGACTGGGCCATCGGAATAGGTTGGACTCTGGCCCTGGCCTCCATGATCTGCATCCCCATGGTGGTCGTCATCAAGATCATCCGATCTGACGGGCCGCTCATCGAGGTGGGTTCCCAGGAGCTCGCTGTGAGCCTGTCTCAGTTAGAGTGACATGAACAGAAATAGGCGCTTTTTTTTCTGAATATGACAATCTGAGCGTGCTCCAGTTTAGGGTTCACAGCAGCAAGGCTCTGTTGTCATGATAATAATAATAATAATAATAATAATAATAATAATAATAATAATAATAATAATAATAATAATAAATAAATAAAAATAATAATAGTGATAAAAATAAAATAAAAAATAAAAGTAATAATAATAATAATAATAATAATAATAATAATAATAATAATAATAATAATAATAATAATAATATAAGTAATAATAAAATTAATAAAAAAATAAATAAATAATAATAATAATAATAGTAATAATAATAATAATGGAATAAGGAATGAGATGAGAATAAAAAAACTAATAGATAAATTTAAAAAAAAAAAGCTGGACCTGGTCTTGGAGACTTTCACCTCGTGCTCTAATAAGGAGGTTTAATATCTTTATATCTTCTTCCCCAGTCCAGCTGCCCCTTACTTTAATGGTATAAATGGAATAAAAAGACATTTTCTCTCACTTAGTAAAATCAAATCCCAGGGAGGAGTTTAATTCATGAAATTTTAGTGCACCAATATTTAACATGTGGTTAAAATTTGGGAAAATTGCAGATTTCTTTAGTATCTTTAAAAAAATCAATTCAATTTAAAAAAATAATCTAATTAATCAATCACAAATAATCCCAATTAATCACGTGTCAATTTCTGACACAAAAAACTAAAATTCAAAGTGGTAGATGACTGATTTAAATATGAGACACACACATTAGCTTAAGCAACAAAATCCTGTTTCTTTTCCATCTCATGAACTCATGATGAGCAGGAAATACAAAGTTCGACTGGTGAATTCAAAGTTTTTAGAGACTTTTTCTAAACTTAAGCGTGGGCCAGTGACATTTTTTCAATGCAGTAATTAATCAAAATTAACCCATTAAAGTCCCAGTCCTAAAAATACATACAAAAAAAACATCAAAAAAACAAATTGTCCCTGGATTAATAAATCTAATGCTGCTCTAACTGACGGATGTTCATGTCAAGCTGCATTTATCAGAGTTTGGAAAAGAAGCTAATGCTAAAATGCACAAAACTGCAGTTCCTCAAATTTCCACTTGGGGCTGGCACCAAAAGTGCAGAAATCCCCAATAAAGCTCATATTAAAGTGGTCTTTTTTTCAGCAGTATTTGACATGCTCAAGGCTATGGACATGGAGTAGTTTAGCTTTGTTTAGCTAATTAATAATCATGTATTGATATATTTTTAAATGACTCATTTTGAAAAAACTTTGAAGAGGATCTATCCGTAGAAGTTCAATGGAGTCAGGAGTCAAAATCAGTCAATGTTTTATTCAAACTATTGTTCATATCCAGCAGATTGAACCTGGATGGTTTCAGTCACTTTTCTTTAAGATGTCGACTCTGACGGATTATTTTACAGTGAAATCATCCTTTAATTTAAAATCCTTTTCAAGAATGAGTAGGGATGGGTATTTAGTGCCGATTCACATAAAATCAAAAGGTACCATGTTTAAGCACCTAAACACATCCTAGTGACTGTGAGGGGAGAGTAGGAGATTTTCCTACTGGACATGAACACAAAACTGCAAGTTTTTATTTTGAAAAAAAAATTATAAATACAAAACTTTGAGATTTTATTATTAAACAAATCTGTATTTATTACCACCTTAACACACAAAAAGTACCAAAAATTGGTACCGTTGAGTACAGATACTGATTTCCTGGTACCAGGCATCGGTATCTCTTAAAATATGAAAGGGACTCCTCTTTAAGTATGAGGCTAAAAGTTTGAGTCACGCTGAGGCTGATTTTGTATGATATGGTTTCCTTAACCTCTGCTAACCTTTCCTCTCTCCTCCTCCCTTATTCCCTCTGCTCCATCCTCCATCCTTCCTTTCCTCCCTGCAGAGGATCAAGGCGGTGGCAGCCCCGGTTCGCGGCGGCGCCAGCTCCCGTCCCGCAGACCACCGCGGCCTGAAGGAGCTGTCCGTGCCTCTGGACCCCAACGGGAACAAGGGGCTGCTGATGAAGGCGCCCACCCACACCATCGTGGAAACCATGATGTGAAGGAGTGAGGCGGAGGCTCTCCATGAGATCGCCCTCCTCTCCTCTCCTGTCCTCTGAAACGCTTCTGGAGCTAGCTAGCTTTCTGTCTCTCTGTCTGTCTGGTGGACTGAAAAGGGTTTAAGGAAAAAAAAAACGTTCCCGTTCAAATCTTTGAGGAATACTCTGGAAGGCGTTTGCTCTTGGTGGTTTTCTGAATCACATTTCCAATCTGCTTTTGGATTAATCACAGGCCACTCTCCTGACTCCACATCCCACTAATGTCCCGTTTAAAGACCCCGGTCTCTGGTTTTGGCAGATTCCTGCCAAATCAACCGACTAATGCGACATCAAACCAGCTGCTGTTGGAGAAACAGCTGAGACAAACAGCCCTTTGTGGCCACGGTGTGAGAAGAAGTTTCCTCGAAAGAAAAACCAATTTGTGTTTGTTTTTTTCGGCTGTTCTTGGAAAACTCGCCAGCTCCTTGGAGAGGCGTTTAACCCGACAGGCCACAGGGTTCAGTTTGGCTCAGTCTGTGCAGCAGGAGCTGGTGAAAAACAGGCCAACGCAGGTTTGGCACATGAGCCGTCTGAGGTGGATTCAGACCCAAAGCAAAGCAAAGACTCAGCTCCTGGTTTCTGCAGAGTTTGGTGCGTTTGTCAAACTCTGCAGCAGCAAACTCTCAGATTCGCAACTTTTGCTTGGTCCATCTGCAGGTGTGCAAGCTCAAAACCTTTCAAGCTGCACTTTTTCCAATAACAATCTGATGATTCAATGCTAAAATAATCTAAAATTGATCTGAAAGTGTTGCTTTTCAGCTTCTTTTGCTTTGCTGTTGGTCTTGAACCCACCTTTGGATACGTAGAGCAGCGTATCGTCGGCGTAAAGGAATTCAGAAAATCAACTTTACCTTCTCCAGTTGCTCTTTAAACTAATTTAATCAGTTTAAATTGATCAATTTCACCTCTAACTGTCACTCATGGGGTGAATTATTCCAAATCCACATTAAACCCAACTCCAAACAAGTTTTTACAAACCGTTTCCTCCCAGGAAGCAACGTCCAACCATTCGTCCTGGTACTTAAACGCACCTTAGCACGTCCCCCTCCCCATAAAGCCGTGAAGTACGGGTCTAAAGACGAGCCTAGCACTGAGTGTGTGTCGGGGGCCCGGCCCCTGCACACAGAGCGGTATCTGAGAGGATTTGAACTGTGGAGGTTGAACCCTTGAGTGTGTTGTCTGTGGCGTACTGTACAGTAATAGCTAATCAGTCTATCTATATCTATCTCTATCTATCTTTCTTTGTCCTAGACCAGTTGACAGTTGGTTAGTGACTGCACTAGGCACTCTTGGCTTACATTTCTGGATCGGATTTGTTTTTTCCCACAGAGGAAGTTACATTATTCCTAGTTTTCCTCTGTCGATGTTTAGATTTTTTATTAAGACTATAATGTTATTGGTATTCACTATTGGTGATAATTGCTGTAGTTTTACATAGAAGGAGGAACACTTCTCTCATCTGGTGAAAATACTAAGCTATTATACAAATCATACATTTACAGAGGCAGCCATTGTAGTCACAGACCTCATTTCGCCGTCGTCCGCCCAGCGACCAGCCGTTGGTACCAGGCGGGCGAACAAAGCAGCTGATTCTTCCCCGAGACGCCGTCACGCGGGGGCGTGGGTCAAACGTTCAACGAGCATTTCAATGTACAGTCAAAAACGGGAACTCTACAATGGCTTCATCTGTAAGTCGGTGTCGGGGTTTATAGCTTTCTCTCTTTTGTAAATACCAGGGGACAGTATTTAATTTGGGTAAACTCAGCCAGACAGGGCACTGTCAATGGTTAAACAACACGTCACCAACTCTCTGACTCAAAGGAACCATCGGGCGGCGCTCTCGAGCAGTCGCCTGAGGGTCAAACTGCTCTCCAGTCACTGTGAAACGTGGCAGCTGGCTGCAGACGCACCGGAGCCGACGGACGACAGAGTTTGGGCATCGAGCATCGAGCGTCCAACTTTTAGTGGTTTCCAGCATCTTGTGGAAAAGTTTGGCAGATTTTAAAACAAGGCGCTCTGAATGGATCAGTTTGACCTCTTAGGGTTATAAATCTGAGACTTTCTGCAGCAGACTTCAAACTCCTCCCATCATATCAGAAAGACGTCCACAAAATTCACAGTCCTTGATCAATCGTCTCTGTTATTTTACAGGAGACGCTTGTGAGGAAGAAGATGTGCATCGTCTAAATCAGGGTTGTCAAAATCTTGAATATCACCAGCTCTGAAACAGTACACTGCAAAAAAAAAATAATAATTGCAAAAAAGTTGAGGACAACTTTTTTCTTGCCACATCGGCAGATTATCTTGGCTTGTAAAAAGCAACTTTGACCACATTTTTCTGTTTTAATATCTTGAAATAAGATATTTTTGGCTTTGTCCATTAAATGTGGCTCCTATCAAGTTTATTCAGACATTTTTTACTAATAATAAGACAAAACACTTGATAACATTTCAGTTTTTGCAGTGTGGTTTCTGTTATTTAACAGCTGATAATGAAGTAGATTCACAGTTAATGTTTTGGACCCAAGATTGTAAAGGAAGCAGGTAAATCTTAGTGAAACAGATCATTGAGAAGGTCAGATGGTAAAAAAATGTTAAAAAATAGCTTCATAAGTTCACATTTTTGCATAAACTTGCAGCAAAGTTGCAGATTTTGTTTACTCAAAGCTTGCAGCTGAAGTCACCTGACTTCCTGTCTGCAGTGTGACTCTGCTCCGCTCTCCATCACAGATGCTTTGAGAAGCAGCTCAAGAAGAAAAACGAGTAACCTGTCCGTCTGAGCAGAGCAACATCTGAAAAACGAGTTTTAGGATCTGGTGCCGTGAAACTTTGCTCCAAACTCTGTCGCTCATCGGCTCTGTGAGGAAATCCACCCGATAACACACAAACAGTCTCTGTATCTCCAGCTGACTTTCTGTAAAACAGGAAAAGAAAAGAGCATCCCATCCTTCATGACGATAGCGGGGCCATAAACGGACCACGTGACCCATCGACGACCGAGCGGCGCAGACGATCGGAGAAGTCTGACCTCGCCCACGGTTCCCTTCATTTTAATATGTCTGTGTAACCAGGGGTTTCCCACGTGTATGCGTCACCAGCGACCATCCACTCAGGACCTTCTCTGTAGTGCTTTTATCTACTGTAAAGCTGCATCAACCCAGCGTCCAAAAAACCCGACTCGTAACTGTGGGGCTGACAAAGAGCTGACGTTTAACGGTAGCAATCACAACTGATGTTTTCGTGCAGCTCCAGAAGCCACTGGGATGGGAAACCACACCTGAACTGCCTAATTTATCCACAATCAGAGGCGAAAACACGGAGGAGGGAGTCACAGCCAGTCTTTAGTGCACCTTATTTGTATAATTTGGACTTGGTGTGGAGCGATGAGGCCAAAAACTAAGGAAATAACACTGCCATCTTTTTATTCAGGGTCCTCGGTGATGAGAAAACACTGAATGTTGTTGAAACGGCTTCAAGGTTCAGCTGTTGGTGCTTCTGTTCTCCCAGAAGCAGACATATTAAAATAGATCAAATCACGGAAAACACACGAACCCAGATCATTCACCACGAAGCAGAACATCTTCAGGAAGAAGTAGAGCATCACATCAGAGGTTATGGCGAGCGCGGGGCCTCGTTTCGTGTCGTGTTGAGCTGTTTGTTGATTTCTTGGAGTAGATTAATATAGTTCATATCATTAAAAGGGATTTGTGAAACCAAATCCGCAGCAGACATCTATTTTCATACAGTAACAAACTTTTCCTATTCTACGTGCTCTTTGTACAGTTCGGCTCCCAGCGCAGACCTCCGTTTCATACAGAGCTTCGTTTCATCCTGGACTTTTTGTACAGAGCTGGTTCCTGGGTCTCCACGTGATCTTTGCACGGAAACACGAATCAAGGCGTAAAGTTGAACCCCTAATTGGGTCGCAGTTGGTCGTTCCATCCTGAAGCTCTCCTCGTGCAAAGATCGCCCCCTGCTGGAGACACAGGAACCAGGAATGAAGATAATGCAGTCGTTTATTGATTCTTCTTCCTGTGTGTGTGTTTTTTCCCGTTCCCTCTGATTTCTTACACTCCCCGTAACGTCACCCTTCCATTAACCCCAGTTTATCTCAGACGTCCAATTTGCAAAAGAAATCAAAAGCATTATTGATGCACAAGTTTTTAAACCGCCGAATGTTGAAATGTGAACGCCACCTGCTGGTGGATGTAAAAGTTTCTGAAGATTTATTTTTAAGGGTTGAAGGAAAAAGATGATTTCTTTTACCTAAGATTTGATTTTAAGTTTTTGTTTCTTTGGTTTTGGTTTGTTTCTGTTTTGTTTTTGTTTTTTTTATTTCTGCATTTGTTTTTTTTGTTTGTTTTTTTTCCTTTTCATTTTTTTTTTTCGTTTATTCTTTATTTCTTTTTAGGTTTTTTTATTAGTTCCTTTTTTTTCAATTTATTTTTTTGTTTATTTTTTATTGTTTGTTTTTAATTTGTTTATTTTTTGTTTAGTTTATTTTTCATTTTTTGTTTGTTTTTTATTACTTGTTTTGTTTCTTTGTTTTAATTTTTTTTTTATTTTGCTTTCATTTGTTTATTTTTTGTTTAGTTTATTTTTGTTTGTTTTTTATTAGTTTCTTTGTTTTGTTTCTTTGTTTATTTTAATTTTATGTTTTTTTTTGTTTTGTTTTTATTTGTTTATTTTTTATTTTTTTGTTTTTTTTTTGTTTTTTCTTTTTTTTATTTCATTGACTTCAGCTGTCTTATTTTGTTTTTTGATCGTTTGTCTGTCACATTGCCTTTTGTATTCCAAATATAGTGTATTTGAACCTCTGTCATTGGAGTAACATGTACAACTATCAATCAAAGAAAAAAAAAAGCAAACAAAAAGCTACAATTTGTTACGTGCAATACTTTGTAGAAAACTTTTATTTTTCATGCTGTTTTTTTTTTTTTCGAAGACGTCGTCGTCCTGGCCTCTGGCGGGACGAGACGACAGCCTGTGAAATCTTGAAGAAAGTAAATTTGAATCTTCAGGGTCCAGTTTCGATGAAGCGCTGCGGCGAAATGCTCTGCAGCTAAACCAAACTAAGACCACTATTCCATCATGATCGTGTGGTTTGAATGCACTGAGAATAACATGATTTGTAAACTTTGTCACATTAAACTCAACTTCTTTGCGAAATGCAGTTTTTTGATTCTTGTGACAGACTTTTGTTTTTTCTTTTGAAGTTTGAGGAGGAGGAACGACATCACTGCCAGTTAGCCCCACGTCTCTCTCTAAGCTTCGCTCTGCAGGCAGCTTGTCCCAAAGCACGTCACCAAAGTTTGATCAGACGCAGCAGCGGCGGCGGCGTGCAAACATCAGAATCTGACAAATTGAATCAGAAAAGCAGATTACGTCATATCGAGTGTGGGCTTTACTTTCAAACCTCGTTTGCAGTTTTTACATCTTCTCTGAGCTCCTCCAAAGCCTGCAGCCCTCTGTGCTTCGTCCAGAAACCAAATCCACTCAGGAGCTGGTTTTTAATCACATCCCCGTCCCAAAAACACCAACATGTCTGCAGGACTCAGACTCTGACGGTCTGTTTCTGTGGCGTCGGTGCGTACAGACCATCAGATGTGGTTTCAGGCGGCGTGGAGGTGACCGGACTCCATTTCCTGGCAGAGGTCGGCGTCCTCAGAGAATCAGATTTAGACACATTTCCAGATTTTAACTCAAATCCTGAGGAATAAAAACATCCTTTACGCTAAGGCTTCTGGGAAATGCAGTCCTGCTCTTCCTCCCCTCGTGCTGTCACGTCAGACTCATCCAATGACAATGCCTCTGTCTTTCCTGCTTCATCCTGTATACCAGCCCGTCCTTTTCCGAATGTTCACGGGGAAAATGTTTTTTAATTCTTGGAGAAGAAAAAAACATTTTTAAAAAAAGAATTTGAAAGCTTTTATTTTTTATTTCTATTGCCAACCTGTAAGCTAGAAAAAAAAAGAAAAAAATGTGTTTGAACAGGTTTTACAAAGTGTAAACCTTTTTTTATTTCTTAATAAAAAATTTGTCTTCAGAGAAACGTGTGGTGGATTATTGCTCGGCTTCTTACAGAGGTAACGCTCAGACGTCAGCCTCACACAGATCCTTCCACTCAAGTTCAATTTCCCAACTCCAGGGACTTACGTGCCCAAATCCCCTCGACAACATAATAAAGTCTAATCCTACAAAGCCTGTAATACAAGATTTAAGGTGCTGGAGCCGACGCAGGAGGCTGCATTCCTCCACGTCCAAAAACAGGAGGAGGAATCAGAAACTGCAGCTCGGGGAGCAGAGCGACACAGAAACGACCTGAGCATGAAACATCCATCCAGGTGTTGATCATTAAACCACACGGCTACAAACTGAGAGTAGAAACAAGCTCTGCAGATTTCTGTTTTTAACTCATCACAAAGTCTTCACCTGAAAAACACCTTCACAAAACTTTAAGGCTCTGAATCTGGGAGCTGAGTTACAGCTGTTACAGCCACAGTCAGGGTGAGAGCTCAGAGGAGGTGCTGTGTCTGTTTTAGTCTTTATTCTGTCCCTCTGCGGCCCCCGTAGTATCCTGACAGGATGTACGGTGTAACACAGATTTACCTTTAAGGTAAACACTCAGCATAAATATGAAGATAACAGAAGAAGAGGAGGACAACACAGTCAGAAGTCTTAAAGTCAAAAGACAGAAATAAAGCAGGTGGTGATGCTCAATGAGGCACAACAGACAGGAACTGAGGTTTTTTTAATGGTTTGTACTGAAAAGGAAAATAAATACACAAATTCAACTTTTAAACAGCTTTTCTGCAGTGGTTTCGCTGCACTTTCTTAAACTAAGAAATTAAACAAAACTCTAAATCAGTTCCTTCACTTGGTCTGTTCTTAAAATTGTTTACACCAAAGGTGTTCAACCTGTGGCTCTGGAGCCTCATGAGGCCCTTTGACTCCTTTGCAGTGGCTCCTTGTAGCTTTAAAAAATATAATTGAAATAATTTTTTTTTATTTTTCTTACAGAGGGAATTGATGATGCCTTAACATTTTGTTGAACTGAATCTGTATCACATCTTGCAGAGAAAGTGACTTTCTTAAAAAAGATTTTTTTGAGATTTTTTTTTTAGTGTAATTTCAGTTTTTTGTCATTTTTTCCAATTTGGGAGAAAAAATGTAAACTTCTTTTTTTCTTCATTTTTCTTTTCAAATAATTTAAATTCCATTTTTCAAAGAAATTTGTGAACTTTTGAAACTTGCTATTTTTTTTTTTTTTTTTTTTTGTTGTTGTTTCCAAGTTCATGAGTTAAGGCATTTTCCTTAAATTTTTAAAATTTTGATGTTTTTAATTTTTTTTTTTATGCCCATTTTCTAAGGTTCATTGTTTTAAAAAAATGTACAAATATTATGAGATTACAAAACAAATTGAAAAATTTTGCAACTTATTGAAACTGAATTAATTTTGTAAATTTTGCAAATTTATTAGATAAATGGTATGGAGAATTTTCTTTCTTTTTTATATATATATTTGAAAATTTATTAAAAACAAAAAAGAACCATCAGGCTTTAACCTCAGTCAGATCATTGTATGCATGTTTACATGCTAAGTCTTTGAGACAGAGACTGAAATAACGGTTTTCTAAAACACCAGGAGGAGACAAAACAAGTTTTAAAATCATAAAGAGAAACTAGGGAGGCACAGAGGGGACAAAATAAAGACTAAAAAAGCTCAACGCCCCTCTTTAAAGTTGGTTTCAACTGGAAGTATTGACAGCTATCAGCAATCATTACCTTCATCTTCATTTTCACAATAAAACTCTTACATGAAAAACCCCCTCCACAAAGACAGGGGGCGCTTTTCCTCTCCTTCAACAGAAGCTCAGGTTTGTGTCCTGCAGGTGAGCTGCTCTGGTCTTTATGATCACTAAGGTGGTTTCCTGCGGAGTGATTGGTTCCTCCACCGGGGGCCCAGAGGAAGCTGCTACCAGGCTGTGCTCTTTCTGTGAGGCCTCACTTTTCTCCTGAAACTCGGGAAAATAAAATGATTCTAACACCGACAGGTGAGCGCCACATTTTCACCCTGAGGAGGAATGAGTTTCCCTGATGTTCACAGCTTCACGTCAGCTTCATGTCAGCTTCACGTTGGCTTCACGTTGGCTTCACGTTGGCTTCACGTTGGCTTCACGTCAGCTTCACGTCAGCTTCACGTTGGCTTCAAATTGGCTTCACGTTGGCTTCACATCAGCTTCACGTCAGCTTCACGTCAGCTTCACTCTGGCTTCACGTCAGCTTCACGTCAGCTTCACGTCAGCTTCACGTCAGCTTCACGTCAGCTTCACGTCAGCTTCACGTCAGTTTCACGTCAGCTTCACGTCAGCTTCACGTCGGCTTCACGTCGGCTTCACTCTGGCTTCACGTCGGCCCCTTAAGCTCTCAGCAGAGAGCGTCAACATCCAACTTACACGCACCAAAAACAACGTGCAGACAGAAATCCCCGGCCTAAGCTCCTGTCTCTGAAAAACAGGTGAAAAAGTGTCAACAAAGAAGAAAAACAGCTCCTGTCCAGGTAAGCTTCAGGCTGTAAAGAGGAGAACTCGTGTTTGTTGAGTATTTTCACCAAAACATCCGTCTGACAGCGAGCAAATCAAAGGCTCAGACGTCTGAAAGTTTCCCACACCAGCTGCTGGTACACGATGGTTTCTGACGTGCAGCGTTCCCATGAAGCTCTGCAGAAAGTGCTCATTTAAAGTGTTTATGCATCACAGTGAGGCAGGATTTTCTGAGGCACCAACAAATCCTGAGTTCCTTCGTCTGGATTTCTCAACATGTCGACCTGAATCCACAGAAGCAGGATTACTCTGATGGTTATTTTGATTATGGCTCCTGAAAGCCAGAGAAAGCCAGGGAAAGCTGCTCTCCTGACACATGAAGTGGTGTTTTGAACTCGCTGCTGAAGAACAGAAATGTTTATTCCTCCGTTGGCTTCTCTCTGACAGTCTGAGGTTTTAAATAACCAGAACAAACAGAGAAACACGGCCCTGACATTTCCATTCTCAGCCCGTCGGCTCCAAGAATAACTTTTCTGCTGAGAAATCTCTCCTCCCTGACAGCTTTTTGGCCTTCACACAGAGAAAGAGTAAGAAAACAGGAGTGTGTTTTTAAGATTAGAGCATCATGGGACGCTCAGCCTTTGTTCTGCAGTCAGAAATAGAAACCGACAGGAAGTGGAAGAAAGAGGGGGATGATGTGAGAATCAGATGTTTTGATCCCAGGATGTTCTGGTTTCTTGGAAAAGGACACAGAGACGTGTTTTTCCACTTGTTTTTGCCGATTTTTCCCTCTTTACCCCACATTCACCACGTCCAGCACATCCTCACTGAGACCATGACGGAGCTGACCCAGGCCCAACACCTCCTGCTCCGTGGACATTACTACACCCTGTGAGCTGCTGACAAAATAAACCAATCAGGTGTGATTTTTTATTATTGTTAAAAAGGTCTTAATATGATCCACATTCATCAGTGAGACCAGGAAAATGTCTCATTCTGAGATTTTAAAGGATCAAAACGAGACCTAACTACTGCAAATGGGGGAAAAAAATGCTGATACAGTCAGAAAAATGCAGAAAAATATACTTGCTCACTTTAATAAAATAAGAATAAAATAAAATAAAATAAAATAAAATGTAAAACAAAATAAACTCATTAAATGAAATAAAAAAATAAATTAAATTAAATTAAATTAAATTAAATTAAATTAAATTAAATTAAATTAAATTAAATTTAATTAAATTAAATTTAATTAAATTTAATTAATTTTCTTACCCAGGCATCATTTTTGTTGTTTAATATCTCGAAATCAGACACTTTTTTCTGGACTTGTCAGTATATTGAGGCTCATAATAAGTAACAAAAAAACATTTTTCAAATTAAAACAAGATAAAAACAGTTGTTTGAGATCTGTGTTTTTCTCTTTTTTCTCTCTCGATTTCTGTGATTAATTTTATAGTGATGGTGGACACTGCAGCCTAACTGTCAGACAGAAAAAGGACAGAAGAGCAGAAGAAAGAGAAACAGGACAGAGATAGAGCACCAGCTAAAGGCTAACACACAGGCTAAAGGCTAAATGCATGAGCTATATGCTAAAACATGAGCTAAATACTACAACATGAGCTAAAGGCTGAAACACAAGCTAAAGGGTTAAAAAACCTAAGCAAAGGGGTAAAACACAATCTAAAGGCTTAAACACAATCCAAAGGCGAAAACACAGGCTAAAGGCTTAAACACAAGCTAAAGGCTAAAACACAAGCTAAAGGCTCACTCAGGTTAAACAATAAAAAAAGAGGTAATGGCTACAACATGAGCTAAAGGCATAAACACAAGTTAGCTTAAAACCGGACTAAAGACTAAAACACAAGAGCTAAAAGCTAGAACACAAGCTAAAGGCTAACCCATGAGCTAAAGTTTGGATCAACTAAAGGATTTGGGTTTTGACAGTCTGATTTTTTGTGACCAGTTGGATTTTTGTGTCTTCTATCAGGCTGGACTTCTTTAGGAACGATTAGTGCCAAGAATTTTTATTATTATTATTTTATTTTTTATTTTCTAATCAGTTCTGAGATTTACAGGATGCGGGACACATGGACAATGAAGTGTGGCCAAGGTGAGGAACTTTAAGCCCTCAGGGACGGTTAGAAGAGGGAAAAGACCGGTCAACAGTAAGGAAGGACATTCTTTTTTTTATTTTGTTTGGGGTCTAGTTTGTGTTAATTTTGAAGTGGAAATGTTTGCTTTAAATGAGCACTTTGTTTGAAATTACATTTTTGCTTCGTTTTCGTCAGTCTAAAGCGTCCCCCCTAAAGTGTTTCACACAGCGATGGAGTTAAGTCGGCTACACTGACAGAGGAATGATCTGTTCAGGCTGAAATCATGTTTGAACCAGGCTGTAAACGTGTTTGTTTCTTCTGTAAAGATCAGCTTCTTGAGTGGATGTGTGTGGCTTTGAGTGCTTCTGCAGACAGCCTCTAGTGGACGCTCCAGGAACTGCAGTTTAAAGTGTTTATGGATCGGTTTCATATTTTAAATCCAGAAGTTGCTGCTTGGTTTTTGCCAACATTAAACAGATTTATCTCACATATAGTGAAGTGTTACACAGTTTTTAATACCCTGATGGAAAAAAAGGAAAGAGCCTGCTGAGGTCTGACAGACTGAGGGTCCAGGTCTGAGGTTTCATCACGAGTTTTCACCGACCCCGTCCTTCTGCAGGAATACTGGCACATGTCTGAGAGAGCAGAAAAACTACGATAACTACATTTCCACGTGTTACCCCTGTGTGTGTGTGAGTGTGTGTCTAACGTGTGTGTGTTGGTCGTGTTATGTAAGAGCTGTAAACACTTGGGGATAATTAAGTGAGCAGAAGCAGAATGTACAGTAACAGTAAGAGAAACACACGGACCGGATCATTTCCCCTCAGAGACAGGAACACGTCTGAACACACGCTTCATGAAACACATCACATGTTGGTCAGAGAGAAACACGCTGCAGCCCCGTCTGAAACGTTTTAGCTGCTTTATGAAGATTCATCACAGAAGAAACACCTGAAATAACCACAGCGCTCCACAAACTTAAAATTAGACGTTTTATTCGCTTTTATTTTTTCTCATGTTCCTCTCAAAAAGAGAAGTATAGCAGTACAGTTTTTATTTCATAGAAAAAATGGATCAAACAAAACGACAACAACAACAAAGTTATACATTTTCTTTTGCCTCTCATCATTTTGTTTTGTGTTTTTCTCCCGTGGGTTCGGAAGAGGATCGTCGTCATAGAAAAATACTATTTTACATAGAATAGAACTTTACACAGTTTGAGAAAAAAGAAAGAAAAGAAAAATACTACACAATATCAACGCATACGTTACAGGCCCAATCCGGGGTCACGACCTTTGATGAGTCGGTAAAGTTAGTGAGGAAACTTCTTTCCTCTGGGAGCCGATGGGTCAGCTCAGAGCTGGATTTACTCAGAGTTTCTGTCAGTTCTTCATTAAACTAAGGACAAAGCCAAATGTTGGTGTCTGTTAGTGTGGATCTGAATCTGCCTCTAGAAGCTGCTCAAAGCTTTACAAACTTAATTTGACTGTTTCCCAAACTGTCTGACACCCTCAGCCAATGAAAACCAAGCGTTCGTCACCAAAGGTCTTCGTTAGTCTACGATGTTTTTCTCTGGTTTGGTGTTAGGAGTTGTGTTCATGGCAGATTTAGTTGGTTAAAAGTTACAGTTACAGGTTGGTAAAAAGTTAACTACCTGTCCTGGAGCGTTTAACTGACAACAAAAAAAAAATGGACGCATGCAAAGATTAATGGAGTCACAATGTTTCTCTCCTCATCATGTTTTTTAGATGGTGTGGTCAAAATGAGTCTGAGTCCACTAACAGATGATCTTTAATTCAGATTTTTTAATTGGAATTTTATTCTTTGTTCCATACTTTTCCTTTTATTTTCCTATTTTAGCTGATTTAACTAAACACCTGGTGTTACACTTTCTCATTTTACCATATTATTTATCAAACTTTTATTTTTTATTGTTATTTTATTTTATTTATTTATTTATTTATTTACACATTTACTTATCTTACCCTCTAGTGTTTTTGAGTATTTATTTATTTATTTATGCACTTCTTTATTTATTTATTTATTTATTTATTTATTCACTTATTTATTTATTTATTTGTTTGTTTGTTTATTTTTTAATTAATTACTATTTTAGTTTTAGCTCCCGTGTTTCCTCATTTTAATTCAAGAAAGCATTTCCTCAGTCCTGTAATTTTTACTCTGTTTTCTGTCGGAATTTCTTTTTTATGTCTTTGTGTGTGATTATACTGAATGTGGTTTGGGGGGCTTGTGGGGGTCTAAAGTTTTCATTTTATTCAATTATGACATTTTCTGCTTTTTATTCCACTTCTTGTAGTTTAATTTAATTTAATTTAATTTAATTTAATTTAATTTAATTTAATTTAATTTAATTTAATTTAATTTAATTTAATTTTATTTTATTTTATTTTATTTTATTTCATTTTATTTTATTCTATGTAAAGCACTTTGTATTACAAAGTCCTGTATGAAAAGTGCTATACAAATAAAGTTTGATTGATTGATTGTCTTTAAAGCTTCGTTTCCACCAAGTGGTCCGGGTTGGATCAGTCCAGTCTGGTACAGATTGGATCAGTCTGATCCTGTTTGTGTTTCCACAGCCAACCGTGTCCTTCGTTCCACAGTGAAAAGACAGAAGAAAAGTTCTCTTTAGGAAGTGGATTGTAGATTAAACGTGGCAGGGTTACATGTTGCTTTTTGTGACTGCTGTCACACAGGAAGTGATGATTCTTTCAACCAATCAACAGACTGCAGTGTTTCTAGCTCCACCTTCTGGGGTCGGATCCGTTTAGTCTGACACCTCAACAGAAGGGAACCAAAGAGTGGGACGGTACGGGTCGCTGATTTGGGGATCTTTCCTGGTTTTAGTCTAAAGAAGTGGCCATAAAATGCTGCTGTACTGAAACTGAACCACTTGGTGGAAACGGGGCTTTAACATGTTTTTATACTCGGGATGTTGCGCTGTAACTCTACTCTGCTTCGGAAACAGATGCTGGGACACAGTTAGTGACACAGACCCTGAAAAGTTAACAAAAACTCAACCAGAAAACAGAACTTTTGTTTTACAGACCATCATGTTGTCATCAGAAAATTTGAAGTTTGCTAAAATCAGATGTTTTCAGTAGAACTAGGCTGACGGTTTAACCAAGCTAACCTGGATTACACTACCAAAAACTGAAATCTTACCAAGTGTTTTTGTCTTGTTTTAGGTAGAAAATGTCTTTTTAGACTCAATATGAGCGACTTTTAACAGATCAGTCCATAAAAATACCTTGTTGTTGGTTATTTAAAGACAAAATGAGGTCTGAATTGCATAAAACAAGTAACAAAAATCTACCAATGGAAAATGTGCTCAAAGTTAGAATAATGTCTGAATACAAGTCACTTTTTTCAGACCTCGTTTTTGTCATTAAATGACTTGAAATCAGACATTTTTCTGGACTGGTCAGTTAAAAGTGGCTCAGATTGAGTTGAAAAAGATATTTTTTTCTGAAAATCAGACAAAAACACTTAAGATTTCAGTTTTGCAGTGAACTTGTTTGAAAATTAGCTTTGGAAACGTTAGCTGGCATTTATCACTGAAAGAATGTAAACAAAGACACCTGGACACACGCTCCATCAACAGGAAGTTGTCTCACTACAGAAGCTACGCTAAGCTAGCTAAGCTACGGTTGATTTCAGACCGTCTTCCTCTCACTAACTGACCCGTTTGGCTGTTTTTGTTAATGTGACAGAGTCTGGGTTTAGTTAAGAGACAATCCTCACAGCTAAGAGGTTTTCCTGGTGTGGCGTCCCCGGATTGGGCTCCAAACTGACCTTTGACCCAGAGATGCATAGGGAGTATGGATGACCACACACACAAAAAAACCAACAGCACGCTGAAGAAGGCTTTTCTCAGCGTGTTCCTCTTCTTTTGTTGCATTACAAAACTTTTTTTGGCCACTTGACGTTTGGTAAAAAAAACAAAAACAAAGAAAAAACACTCGGACATGTTTGTTCTGTTTGTTTTCATGAAAATCTTACAGTGCATGGTATTCAACAGTGTGCTTCTTTTCCTCACGCTCCCAGATAACCTCACTTTTTTATCCTTTATGAAAAAGTTCCCACTCACTGAAACTCTAGTTTTCAGTTTGAGCCGAGGGAAACGTCCCTACGTTAGAAAAACAGAGAAATCACCACTGTACAGTGAGATGTACACCACACACACACACACACACACACACACACACACACACACACACACACACACACACACACACACACACACACACCGACACATGCTCATACATGCTCTGTGGAAAATAAGGGACATCCTTAGATACATACATGTAAACACACGTGTATAGTATACATAGAAACACACACACACACACACACACACACACACACACGCGGCTGTCTCGGGGGGGGCAGCTGGATCTGACTGTTATGTAACGGCGTGAGGAGACAGAGGTTTGGATTGTTCCCGTGTTTTTTTTCAGAGGACAAAGGTTTTTCTCTGTTCCTTCACTTTCACACGCTCACAAACATCACGCTCCATCTTTCTCCTCTCCTGCACCTCCTCCTTCATTCTCCTTCTTGTGCTTAAAACAAAGGAGGGTAACAATCATCCCTCCGACCCGTACGCAGACTTCCTCCCTGTCTGTCACACACACTTTGCTGCAGGGACGAGGAGAGCAGTGAAACCTTCTCTGCAGGAAATGAGGAAAAAGGAGATTCTCCTCCCTGCAGCTGTTCTGGCCTCTCCTCAGTAAATGTGTGACTTTAGCTCGAGTGTGCATGAAATCTGTGCAGTCAAACCATCAGAGCTAAAGAAAGATGGAGACAGAAATAATCAGATCCGAGGATCAGTCATGTGCCTCTCGTATGGAGGACTTGGGTTCAAACCTGACCCCAGGCTCTTCTTAACCGCTCCTTCCTCTGCTCTGTGCATTTGTCTGATTTCAAATAAAATATCTGTTAAAGGTCCCATATTCTGCAAAAATCACTTTATTAAGTCTTTAAGTGAAGTTTGTGGGTCTTTGTCTTTCCTCCCAGCCCACAAAATGTGATATTTAATGACCAAACCTGTTCTTAGTAGAGCTTGTTAATGTAAAATCCTGACCTAAAACCAGCTGTTTGGATTTTGGGGATTTGCCGATGTCAGCGATTCCCTTTTTTGACCAATCAGGAGCAAGTCTGACCTGATTGGTCCACCGGAGCAGATACCCCAGAATGCTGAAGTTGAAGAGCCATCACTGCTCTGTTTTTGGCTGTAAACAGCCTCATAGCTCCATGCTCAAGCTTCCCATCTCTGAAGAAGACAGACTAAGTGTCTAGAGTTCATTTATCAGGAAATGTTCCAGCTACACTCAGTAAAACTGAGCATGTGTGTGCTAGTCACTTCACGGCCGACTGCTTTTCCAACTTTGGACAGTCCAACAGAGGGCTAGCCAATAGACTGGTCCTGAATCCAGGCGCATTACCAACCATCCTCCAACAAACCTGGGACCCTGGAAATGTGAGTATTTTAAATGCTGTGTGCTGTGGAGCAGATGGAAGAGCTTTTCCTCAGTGTCCCCCTGTCTCTGTGTTAGCTTCAGGATGCTAACTTTAGCTGCAGTTAGCCTGTTGTTTTAGCCTGTAATGTTACGGTAAACCAGCTTCTCTGTTTTCTAAACATTGTGCACTCGGAGCTCGTGGCGCCGCTCTCAGTGACGTGGAAGAGCGGGGCGGTATCAGCGGTGGCTCATTTACATATGAAGGCCACGCCCACTAAATCAGAGCGTTCTGAACAGAGGGGCTATGAGAGCCTGGAAACAATGCTGCTGTGCTTGATTTATTGGCTTTTTGGACCAAAACATGTTACTACCATTTCATGAAGACATCAATGATCCAGATTAAACTGCAGGAAAGGAGCAGGATATGGGAACTTTAACGCCTGATTTAAAGCTGTTCAACCCTGTTTAAGTTTTTAAATCAATCCCCAAACAGACGCTGGGGCTGTAAGTCCAGAAAATAGATTCTCACATTTTTCTTTTTCAATGTTTGATTTGATTGAGCTCAGTCTGCAGGATGTGTGCAGACTTTTAGCTCCAGTTTGGATGTCACCTACTGCTACACCTGGATCAACCAGCGAGTATTATCTGTGTTTACGTCCAAAACCAAAGAAAAAAGCTAAACTTGGACCAAAACTACCCTGAAGTCAGTCTCCATCGCTTGTATCTTCACATTTTAGTTTCTGTCCTCTAACATCTTAAATAAAATAAGTTTTTCTGGACTTATCAGCTAAATGTTGCTCATTTTAAATCTAATGAAACACTTTTGAAAACACCTGCATAGTTTGTGACTTTTTGCAGAGTGTGGTGATTCTCAGTCCAAACATCTCTGAACTATCGACTCGCTCTGCACCATCGCTCTGCTCTGATGATTCCTGTGTTTACTGTGCAGATTAAACCTCTCTGGATGAATGTTTTCGCTTTCTTTCCTCTTCTTCTTCTGTTTGTATCAGAAACCTGCAGGCTTTGTCTCTCTTTGAAGACAGAGATCATCGCTTTATTCCTCTTAACCGTCTCGTTTGTTGATGCAATTATCCCCATGTTTGCCTAATGTGATGCTGAGTGACTCAGACGTGCACAAACAGAAATTACTGCGGTTTACTCTGAGGCTAAATGATGACCTTTGCTATCTGAAACGCTCACACCGTGTGACTTTGTGAGCGTGGAGCTTTGGTGAGATGAATCCAGCACTTTTCAGGATCAGACGTGAAAAATAATGACGACAAAGAAACAGGGAGAAGTTTTCAAGATGCTGCAGGAGAATGTTCTTCATTTGGCAACACAGTTTTTATCAGAGCTCTTCAGTCCAGGTTTCTAACACATGATCAGGGGTCTGCAACCTGTGCTTTCACAGGAGCCGTTTAGCCTCACCTGGATAAAAATCATTCAGGAGCCACAAAATCTACTTTACCTCCACAAATAAGACAAAAAAGTGGATACAGTTCTGTATATAATAAATCTATAATCAATAATCCAAATAAAAGGTTTTTTAAATTTTGTGAAATTGTGCATGTGATGTCTAATTTTTTTCAATTTTGACAAATTGGCCAAAAAAAAAAAAAAAAAAAGAACAAAACAAAAAATATGACTTTTCAAAAAATTTTGCAATTAAATTGATCAATTTAATTTTTTAAAATTTTGATTTTTTGGAATTTTTTTGAAATATGAAAACATTTTTTGATGCCAAAAATTTACTAAAAATTAATAAAAATTAAATTTTAAAAATCTGTGATAACTTTCAAACATTTTTGAAATGGCAAATGTGCAAAAAGATAATTTAAAAAAAATCTGCAAAAATTTCAAACAATTCTGCAATTCCAAAAATTTGCAAAATATTTGCAAAAATTTTGAAAGAATACTTGAATTTGATAACATATATTTAAAATATCACTCAATTCATCATTTTCTGTTGACTGCTCATGTCTTGCCATATATCAATCATGTATACTAAGCCAACACAAATTTTAAAAATAAAATTGAAATTTCAAAAATTGCAAACACTTTTTTTTAATTAAAAAAAATAATAATAAAAAAATAAAAAAAAATGCAGAAGTTTCAAAAAATTTCAAAATTAAATTAGTTGGCACAAAATTTTTAAACTAAGAAATTAGCAAAAAAAATTGAATTTTAAAAATTGCACAAATCTTGAAATTACAAGAAATTATTTATATAAAAAAAATCTAAAATAAAAAAATGCAAAAAAGTCACAAAATATTAAAGATTTAAAAAAATTGAAAATAAATTAAGAACATTTGGGTTTCACAACATTTACTGATGATATCCTTTAACTCATCATTACTCGTTTGCTAACGTCTTCCCACATATCGAGCATGTATATTAATCCGGCACGTTGTCAGTTTGGTTCAACTTAATGTTAACGCAGGATTTTATTTAAAACATTAAAAAAAAACAACAACTTTATTTCAATAATAATTGTTTAAAGCTACAAGGAGCCACTGCAGAGGAGTCAAAGGGCCGCATGAGGCTCCAGAGCCGCAGGTTGAAGACCCCTGCATGTTTCCCTGGACCCATTAAACCCAGACTGGCAGTTGGGATGTGATCATGGTTTAAACTTTGTTATGGCGGCACATGTTAGCATGCAGTTGCAGAGTTTTTAGAAGACTTTTGGAGTCTTTCATACTTGACAGAAACCTCCTGAAATGTGCAGATCTGTAGCAGCGGTCTGGACGTCCAGCGCAGCCACAGGATTCCTCCCTGAACCGTCTCATGCATCTTATACAACCTCTCTAAATCAACGCCACATACTGAAGAAGGCAGTCTCTCTGAGCCCCTCACAGCTTATATAATAAGGCAGATCCCTCCGGATCAGCTCCAGCCGTCTCTATAAACCTGTGGTCTGGCATTAATAGCAGCTCCGTTTACCTCATCCTAATTGCAGGGTTTGATTCATTTGTTTGGGGCTTTCAGAGTCAGGACTGGTCCAAACGGAGGGTTAAAGTGCCAAGTTAATGGTTGTTTATGTTGGAGCTAGCCGTGAGGAAGCTGAGTCAGCCTTCTGGAGAGGAGGGTCTCTGCTGGAGGAACACGGCGCGGGAGATCCAGTGTGACGGGAGGTGGAGGGGCGGCTGTGGGCATGCACGATGTGTGGGAGAGAAATTATTGCCAGCCAGAGGAGTGTGTCTGTCTGTGAGTGTGTGTGTGTGTGTGTGTGTGTGTGTGTGTGTGTGTGTGTGTGTGTGTAAGTGTGTGTGTGTGTGTGTAAGTGTGTGTGAGTGTTACAGATCTGGAAGGTGGTCCAAAGTGTTGTTATTGTCCTCTAAGTCGTCTTCGTCGTCCTCGTTGGCCATGGGGTTTCTGCTGATGACCAGCTCCAGTCGGTCCCCGGCCTCCGTGATCAGAGGGACGGCCAGGCAGCAGTCGAAGTCCCTCGTCCTCACGTGGTTCACCTGGACGGGGACAAACACACGCAGGAGATGACTGCATGAAGGCGTAACGACACAAAGATTCACTCCGAGCTTTTTTATGTTTCGTGGTTTACTGTGGCTCCAAAAAACAAGATGGTGAACGACACACGACTTTAAGAGGATCACACAAAAACCAGAGGAGGATGTTACAGGGACTGAATATAGTATATAATGGGGTGACTGACTGATGTGACGTTTTTTGACAAGAAGTTCCAGGAACTCTTACTTCCTAAAATTTCTTTCCTAAAATTTAAATGGTCCCTGTGGCCTGTTGTTTGTATTTGTTTCCTCTGAGACCTGGAGATTATGCAATTCATACCCATAACATGTGGAGAAAAAAAAATAGTTGCACTACACCGCCAGACCAGAGGGGGGCAGACAAACTTCTATGTATAATAATTTAGTAATCAATTATCTAAACAAAAGGCTTTTTAAATTTTGTGAAATTCCAAAACATTTTAATGCAAAACAAAAAAAACGCTAAAAATTAATTAAAAAAAAAATAATTGAAAAATCTGTGAATATTTCAAAACTTTTTGAATTGTCAAATGTACAAAAACAAAAAAAAGTTTAATGTTAAAAAAAATCTGTGAAAATTTCAAAAAATTCTGAAAATTTAAAAATTGACAAAAATTTGCAAGACTTTTTAGAGAATACTTTAAAGTGATAACATATATTGATAATATTGCTAAACTCATCATTTTTTGTTGTTTGATAATGTCTTGCCATAATAATCATTTATATTAATCCGGTTATTCAGAGCCACAAATTTGACTTTATCTTCACAATAAAGACAAAAAGTGTAAAAAATTATTTTCATAGTGAAAATCTAGTAAATAATTATCTAAAATATACGTTTTGAGTGTTTATAAGTTGAACATGTGATTTCTTAGTTTTTGTATTTGTTTAAAATTGGCAGATATTAAAAAAAAAAGAAAAATTAAAATTGTGCAATATTAAAAGTTTCATAGATTGGCAAAATGTATGACATTTCAAGTTGCAAAATGTTTTTTAAAAAAAAGTTCAAAAATTTGCAATTACCCCCCCCCCAAAAAATAAATAAATAAATAAATAAATAAATAAATAAATAAATAAATAAATAAATAAATAAATAAATAAATAAAATAAAATAATTGAAATTTGCAAAAATATAAAAATTATAAGAATAGTAAGTTGAAAATTTGCTTGATTTTCCAAATCTGTGAAAGTTGCAAAAAAATTGCAAGATGTTTTTTCTTTAATAATTTAAAATCATTTGAAAAAAAATGACATTTCCTTTTTCTTTATTTGTCAAAATGTCAAAAAAATAAAGTTAAAAAATTGCAATGTCAAAAAAATGACATTTAAAAGCTTTTTTCCAAGAGGTGATGCAAAATGAGTTCAACTAAATGTTTAAGCATGATTTAATTTAGTGTCAGTGTCTTTAATCATCAATACCCCCTGTAAGAAAAATAACAATTCTTTTTTTCAATCATATTTTTTAAAGCTACAAGGAGCCACTGCAGAGGAGTCAAAGGGCCACATGAGGCTCCAGAGCCACAGGTTGAAGACCCTTGGTCTACTCGATATCCACTGACACGTTCAGCTGAAGGGCTCCAGTGTACAGGGTCACTCTTTAACCTGTAACACCAGGAGCTGACAGAGACATGTCGACCTTTTCTCCAGACAAACCAGGAAGAGAAAAGGCTCATTAACCAACAAAGCTGTCGGCATAAACATGAGATAATTGTCCTTCTCTGCTACCTGTAGGATCCTGTCGTAGGGTCTGAGCCCAGACCGGTCTGCGGGCCCATCAGGTCTGATCATGTTGACGTAAACTCCTTTCTCCAAGAAGCCGTCGGACACGCTGAAGCCGAAGTCGTCGTTCTCTGGATCCTTGATGACTGTGACCTGAAGAGGACGACACGGCGTGGACGATTAGTTTGACAGATGTTTGAGGTCCGTTTGTTTGGTTTGGCTTTAAACGAGCAGGAAAGGAAGTGTGTGTTATTTCATCCATCAAAGCAGAAGATGCTCTTCTCTGAAACACAGCGTCACGTTTTTATCTGCCGCCTGTGTTTGAGCTGCATCAGAAATACAGGATGTGGAGTCTCTGAGTGGTTGAATGAAGCTCTGTCTTGTACTGTATGTCCTGGACTACACTACCCCCCCCTGTAGACTTCACACAGGGATGATTTAACCCAGGACCCTCTGCAGACCGCCCCTCCACACGGACCACAGCATCATTACGGGACAGTATGGAGTTTGTTTTCTAATGTGAGCCAGATGTTCCTCTGAGCGCTGCGGCTCCACGGAGCAGAAACAGGGAGCAGAAACAGGGAGCGGGCAGGAGTGTGTTATGTATGAATAATGTATGATCTTTTAATGAGACGCCGTTTAGATGCTGTAACACTTTGGCTCGGGGCCATTAAACCAATCAGACCTTCATTTTCTCCTCCCCAGGGTCAAAAACGCAGTTTCTGCTCCTCCCCTGGGCTGAACACGACCCAGACCTGTACATGAAGTCAGGGCTATAAATCAGACCGGGGGGTAGGGTGTGTGGCCAGCAGGGGGTCTCAGCGGTTATAACACGTATATCATACTGTATTATGTAACACGTGCACTGTAAAAATATAAAGTCAACACAAAAAGTTTAACTCGTAGAGGGCACCGTTTCTTCCAGCTCTGCATTTAACCAGACTTTAACCCCATCCAGGACTAAAGTGGACTCCAGGGTCCAGGGTCGGACTCACCTTGTGCAGCTCCAGAGGCGTCGGGGACAGGATCCCCTGCATCTCCTCTTTGATCCGACGCGACTCCCACGTCCTCTCCGACACCCTCAGCGAGGCCTTGGGTTTGGGGTCGTGGTGCAGGAGAGGGGACTGGTTGTCTGGGTGGATGTGGGCCCCCTGGTGCAGGTGGGCCTCATGGTTGAAGAGAGCCTCCTGGTACGGGTGGACGTCTGGGCAGAGTTGGTGCAAAAACATTTGTGTTTTTATATTTACTGAACTTTATTTAAAGAGACAGAAGACCTGCTGTGGTCGTCTGCAGTTACCTTGGTGGAACGGGGCCTCCTCATGCAGGTGGGCCTCCTCGTGGAGGTGGGGCCCCTGGTGGAGGTGTGCGTTTTGGTGGAGGAGGTTGGCCTGGTGGAGGAGTGAGTTTCTCCTCAAGGGGCTCATTCTGCTGTGGCTCAGGATGGGCTCAGGTGGAGGTTTGTTCACGCCATCGACGCCCAGACTGATGGCGGTTCCTGTCATGATGGACGCCTGGAGAAACAAGATCACCAAGACCCTGAAACTTCGGTCTTAATACACCTGTAAAGGACAGGTAAATGTGCATGCTTCACCTTGTGGTGGCTGGACTGAAGTTAAGTTGTTGTTTGTATGTTTTTTTGTTTTGTTTTGTTTTGTTTTGTTTTGTTTTGTTTTGTTTTGTTTTTTTTTGTTTATTAGACCCAAAACATTTTTTTTTTTGTCCTGAAAATTAAGATTTTCGTGGCACTTTCCTTTCCAATCAAGCCTGGTTTATACTTTCTTGGTTGCTGATGCAGTTGTGAGCACTACAAACTTCTGTTGCCATGTTAGCGTCGTACTGCAGTACCCCTCCGACACACATGGGGGCAGTGTAGTCTGTGAGATCATCAGTTTGTAAGTGAAACCATGTTTACTGCTTGCTTTAGAGATTTTAGTTATATTAAAGCTTGTTTATTAATAAGAGACTAACTACCAGGAAAGAAAGAAAGGAGCGTTACGGTGAGGTCGATGCGCGGTTATGTAAAAGTTTCCGATTAGCTCCATAGAGGGGCCCAAAACCTATGAACAGAGCCAAACTGGGACCCGTGTTTGTGTACATCTTTCCCCTTTGACAGAAACCATGCACAGTACAACAAATGCCAACATCTGCATTCCTGCATCACCTTCAGGTCATTTGTGTTAAGATGCTAATGCTACGTCAGGCTAAGGTTGGTGCTACGACGCCCACTGACCTCTATCTCCCTGAGGAGCTCTGATTGGCCGCAGGTCTCAAGGTCCTCGAGCGCCTGACACCAGAAACTGTCGTCTGGATCCAGCAGGATGCCGTCTGGGGGTTGGCCTATGAACCTGTCACACACACACACACACACACACACACACACAAACACACACACAGATAAATGAAGCTGCTTTAGCAGGAAGTAAACACACTCTGGAGTCAGCAGGCCGATCAGATTTGGTCCCTGGTCATGATGTAGTCTTTACTGGGTTTTGGGGCCTTCATACCTGCAGAAACTCATGATGCTCTAACGAATGCATCATCATCATCATCATCATCATCATCACTATCACTATCATCCTGAGGGTGTGTTAGCGTGTCAGAGCGGCGTGATCTCTAAACGCCGTCCGTCCCTCAGTGATGAGATGAATTCACTTTCACTGAGCAGCTGCTTCTTCTCCTCACCCTCCTTCCTCTTCATCTCTCCGCCCCCGTTAGTGTTACATAACCCCAGTGAGTGTTGCTGTCCTCAAGGCTTAACCTCCTGACTCATCGCACACACACACACACACACACATGTAGTTGGTCTCACCGGCTTCATGACTCAACCTCCACTCTCAGGTTTCCACCTCAACATAAACTGACGCTGCTGATTTTGGCACGAGGAGACGGTGAGCGCAGCCCTCCGTTAAACGCTCAAACGCTGAGTGTATACGATAAAAACACACAGTTTGAAGTAAACACAGGTCCAGAAAGGAAAAACAAACTCCTGCAAAACACTTTAATGCAGATTTCTGTTGTTTTTACTGAGGATGAGTTTAGGAATCAGTATTTGGGGAGCCCTGATTCAGCTGTCATGAATCTGTTGGACCAGGCTGAGCTAGCCTTCAGCAAACACTGCAGCAGATCACTAATGTTCAGTGACCACTACGTCAGGATCTGATGATGTGGGGTGACGTGGGATAGAAGTGTGTCCACACATTCAGAGATGGTGGTTTGGGAATAAAAGTACAGACCCTTCATTCGTTTGCAGCTTTGATCGAGGATTCAAGAACAGTTGATCAGAAGGTTATTGTTCAGTGAGTTCATAAACCATTTATAGACCCTGAATTATCATACAGATAAACTGATGGTGGGAGCAACAAGGATGGATGGATGGATAGATGTTGGATGTTCGGATAGATGGATGGATGGATGGTTGGATGGATGGATGGATGGATGGATGATTGGTTGGATGGATGGTTGGATGGATGTTTGGTTGGATGGATGGTTGGATGGATGGATGGATGGATGTTTGGATAGATGGTTGGATGAATGGTTGGATGGATGGTTGGATGGATGTTTGGATAGATGGTTGGATGAATGGTTGGATGGATGGATGGATGGATGGATGGATGTTGGATGGATGGATGGTTGGATGGATGGATGGAAGGATGGATGGTTGGATGGATGTTTGGATGGATGGATGGATGGATGGTTGGATGGATGGATGGTTGGATGGATGTTGGATGGATGGATGGTTGGATGGATGTTGGATGGATGGTTGGATGGATGGATGGATGGATGGTTGGATGGATGTTGGATGGATGGTTGGATGGATGGTTGGATGGATGGATGGATAGATATTGGATGGATGGTTGGATGGTTGGTTGGATGGATGGATGGATGGATGGATGGATGGATGGATGGATGGATGGATGGATGGATGGATGGATGGATGGTTGGATGGATGTTTGGATGGATGGATGGATGGATGGTTGGATGGATGGATGGTTGGATGGATGTTGGATGGATGGATGGTTGGATGGATGGATGGATAGATATTGGATGGATGGTTGGATGGTTGGTTGGATGGATGGATGGATGGATGGATGGTTGGATGGTTGGTTGGATGTATAGATGGATAGATATTGGATGGATGGTTGGATGGTTGGTTGGATGGATGGATGGATGGATGGATGGATGGATGGATGGATGGATGGATGGATGGATGGATGGATGGTTGGTTGGATGTATAGATGGATAGATATTGGATGGATGGTTGGATGGTTGGTTGGATGGATGGATGGATGGATGGATGGATGGATGGATGGATGGATGGATGGATGGATGGATGGATGGATGGATGGATGGATGAATGAATGTAAGGATGGATGGATGGATGGATGGAATAATGATTATTTATAATTTACTGATCTTTGATTGAACCTTTGACCCCAATCAGCTGGGAGGTAGTTAAATATTTGTACTCAGATAAAGTACTCTCTTACTTACTGAAACAGAGATTGACCTGATTTGGGCAAAGGTCAGACTGTGAGCAGAAGCCAGAGAAACGTGATGGTGTATTAAATTCACTTTACAGCAGTCTCAGTAAAAGCAAAAACTAACTAGGATTTCATTACGAGGATGAAAAATGTTGGCTTTTCTCTTTATCAGTTTATTCTGAGTTGTTGATCTTAAATTGATCTTTTTGATAGAATGGTTGAACTTCAAGTGACACCTGATGCAGGAGCCAACAGGCCACAGAAAAAACGATGCTTCATTTATTCTTGGGTGGAAAAAAAACAATGGTAAAAGACTAAAGCTGAGTAATTATTTTGACCAAATTTGTCTGTCCTTCTTTTTCTTGAATCATCTTTAGACGATCAAACAAAATGTGGAGCGGTCTGAGTTCAGAGTTTGTTAATGAGTGACAGGATGAAAATACAGAGTGAAAATTAAACTGATATCTCTCATCCTGATCGCTCTTTTAAAGTCAGACAGTCAAACAAAGCTGAGCCGTACCCTGGGGGTTTGTCCCAGTCGTCCTCGCTGAAGCCCCCGTCACTGAACGGGTAGTTCTTCCTGCGTCCAGGAGGTGGCGTGGTGCTGCGCTGCTGCTTGGCGCTTCGCCACTCGTGTGGGTGCAGAGCGATGCCCGCCGCCTGGTGACTGTAGGTACCTGCAGGAGGAGACGGACGCAGGGCTCAAACAGATGAAGTGTTTGAGATTACAGATTAGGATTTGGGATTTTCTTCAAACTACTTTTCATCCCCAGCGACACGTGTTAATCCACTGCTCACCCTGGCTGCCGTAGCCGGCGTCCAGCCCCGAGCCGTCCCATGACTCCATGGCAGAGTCCACGCTGGGGATGGTGGTGGAGTAGAGCTCGGACAGCTTGTTGGTCTGCTGGCTGTCCGTCAGGTCGTCCTCCTCCGTGTCGCTGATCTCGTTCTCGGTGGTGTCCTCGGCCTCGGCGGACTTCCTCTCCTCCAGGTCTTTGACAGAAAGAGCAGCTGTGAAACCTGAGCTCTGAGACGTTCATCAAACAGTGAACCAGTGATACCCAGTAGATAATGAACTCTCTGAGGACTTACTGTCCAGCTGTTTCTTGATCTTCAGGGTCACCGTCTCCCCGGCCATCTGTAGCAGGTGGATGGCTTCACTCAGAGGTTTTCCTTTCAGGCTGACGCTGTTGATGGCCAGGATTCGATCGCCCACGTGGATGGCGCCCGTCCTGGACACAGAAAAAAAATATGATCATTTCAACAGAAAACCCTTGTTGAAATGTTTTGTTTTAGCTGCTGTCTCTTTAAGACTCCTCGCCCCATACGCCCCCTTCACTTTGATTGGCCGGCACTTTGACAGCTGTTGGTGGGTGGAGCTATGGGAAGAAGCTTGTGAGCTCTTTCCTAAGAGCAGAGTGTTTTTATCAGTTTACAGACAGACCCAGGGATTTCTACAACATGTGAATCTAAAAATGCAGAATACCTCCTCTTTAATGTCCTGCTCACCCTATCTGGATTTGCTAAATTAACTCTCACATATCGCTACAGTGTAATGTCCAATCAGGAGAAACTCCTGAACGTCTGAAGACTGAAATGAGAGAATCAATATCTGTTAGGTTTCCTTTTTAAGTTTAAAAACCTCATTACCGACCCAAAAGCTGGATTTCAGTTTCAAATGTTGTTTAAGGCCAAACGTTACTCAGCAGCTAAAGAAGCCTTATCATTAATCATTATGAAACAGATTTAGTTGTTAGAGACCTCTAATAAAAAATAATTTAAGCACTTCATTGGAGTTTTTGGGGCCTAGCAAAGAAACCCCCTTAATTATTAAATTATTAAATTATATAATATTATGTAATTAATATTATATTTAATTATTTTATAATATATTACATTTTTTTATATTGGGTTATGTTCTAAAAATTTATATTAATTTATATTATATTGTATTTTATCATGTTATATTAATATTACTATTACCAGTAGTACTTATCAATATAATACATTATATTTTATCATTTTATAATATATTGTATCATATCATATTGTATTATATTATATTACACTGTAGTATATGAAATTGTATCATATTATATTATATTATTTTATATTATATTGTATCATATTATATTGTGTTATATTGTATTTTTGTATTTAACTATATATTTTATCGTGCTGTATTATATTGTTATATTATTCTATAATATATTCAATTTGTTATATTGTATTACATTGTATCATATTATATCATTTTATATTATTTTTATTATATTATATTATATTATAATATTATTTTATATTAAATTATATTATATTATATTATATTATATTATATTATATTATATTATATTATATTATATTATATTATAATAAATTATATTATATTATATTATATTATATTATATTATATTATATTATATTATATTGTATTATATTATTTAACTAAAGCGAATTTGCAAGCTTAATTTTAAACATGGCAGAGAAGTCTTGTTGATAATTTACACAATACTGAGTATAGATAAATTGCTGAAGGGTTCTGTGATACAGTCGTTGATTTACAGCAAAAATAAAATCTAAGCATGGTTTTATGTCTCATTTTAAGTTTAAACTGTCCACCCTTTTACCCTCTCATCAGAAGAAATAACACGGGTCAAGAAAGAAGAACAACAGGTTTGAAAAATATTTGGAAACTCTTTGTTGATCATGACAAAAACTATTCTGACACAGTTATCCAAATTCCCAGACTTTTAAACCAAATAACTTTCATTTTATTTCACGTTCTTTAAATGATTAGCCCTCAATTGATTCAGAGAAGCTCTGTTCATTTTATCCTTTTATTTCATTTTATCCAGTTGTTATTTTGTTGTTTATCCATTTCTTAAACCATGAGATCAGCCATGCAGCTGTGAAAGTAGAATATGAATCGGGACAAAGCTGGATTTTTGTTGCTATAAACTTAAAATAACATGGCAAGTCTTATTAGACTTAATACGAGCCCAGGAGTCCAGAAAATCTCTCATGACAAGATACTAAAAGATAAAACAACATCTGAACTGATTGTAAAGAGCAAAAAAGAAAAATTAACGAACACACAATTCTCAGTGTTTGAAAGCAATCAGTGAGTCATTTTTGTCTTTGTTTTTGAAATAAAACATTTTTCCAGACTCGTCAGGTGAATGTGGCTCATGTGAAGTTTAACACAAATTTTTCACTAAAAATCAGACAAAAACATTTGCTTCACATCAGATTTCACTTCAATAATCTGCCTGTTTAGATAATCACGTGTTTAATCTGAGGTCAGAAAAACTCGCTGACTCCTGAATGAATCCTAGCGACCACATCTCGTCCCACCACGTCTGACCACGGCTATGAAACGCTCTGAAGGAGAAAACTCAGCTCTGCTCACATCATCGGCCTCTTCCTCTTTTCTGTGGAGCTGTTTATTTTTAGAGCGCTTTTAGCCGACAGGTCTGAGGCTGAGTGCTTTATCGACATCAGTTTAGGACAGGAAATAGAACAATTACATCACAGACTCCAAGAAACGGGGCCGCACACACACAGCGTGTGTGAGTGTGTGTGAGTGTGTGTGTGTGGATGCTGCCTCGCTGGGTGTGTGTGGATTATAAAAGCTGACATTTCAGCTCCAAACACACGCCCCGAGCACGCCGCCATGAACCGGTCGGCTGGATGTGATTGGGACGATTGTGACTCAGGAAAACGTTACGTCATCCTGTCATTCTGCCGCCATCCCGTCTTTCCACGGCGTGGTGTTTCTCATTAGGTCATCTGTCCGCGCGGCGTCACACACACCACCTGCTGCACACTCAGCTGCCGCTCAGGGAGGGAATCCCTCTATTTACTGCCCCCGGCCTCTTCTATTATTTCTCCTAATAAGGGTTTCAAGCCGCTGGCGGAGAGCGCCAAATAAGGCAGAAACCGTCGTTTGATCAGCAGGGTCAGCTCGGCGCTCAGCTCGGCGCTCTGCACGTGTTTCCGCCATGACTGCAGAAGAAGAGATCAGTCCCTCACAGATTAACGCCGTGCTGAACCAGAGGAGGTAATGATTCACCCGCTGAATAAAAAGACGCTTTAAATGGGATTGACCTTTCCTCCGTGTTTCTACATCAGCCTCCGCTCTCAGGGGGTAAATAGAGAAAAGGTCGCGGCCTTTAAACCCCAGGCGTGACCTTTGACCCCAGAGGGGATAATTGTTATTCTACCCACACACTGGTCCCTCTCTGACGGGACGTTTCTGGAGATTTACTGCTCCTCCTCCACGTGACTCAGCCCTGTGTGTAAAACATTAACTGTGGTTAAAGATGGACGACCTGTCTCCACCTGCTCTCACAAAAGTGAAACCAAAATAGCCCCAACACACAAACAGTGTATAAAGTTTAATGGGTCTTCTGTTTGTGTTCCTCCTCTACACTGCAAAAAACTGAAAACTCATCAAGAGTTTTTGTCTCATTTTCAGGAGAAAATGTCTTGGCACAAAGGGACGAGAGGAAAAGTGACTGTATTGATACATTTTCAAAGTTTTAAGCACATTTTCAAGGTTTTCTTGTTCCATCGGCAGATTTGTTATTTTACCTGTTACAAGCAATCCAGACCCCATTTTTTCTTTGAATAACAAAAATCAAAATGTTTTTCTGGAGGCATAAGTTGACTGTGGCTCATATCAAGTAAAACAGACGTCTTTTTTACTTTAAAAAAAAAACAAAAATACTTGATGTGATTTCAGTTTTTTGCAGTGCAGTTACTCTGTAATAGTTAAAACTCGACAGGAGTTGACTCCATGGTGTAAAATCATTTCTGGAAATTAAACACAGAATAACCATGTATTTTTATTTAGACAAAAGTTTCAAGTAAGCTTTTAATAAACTCATTTGAATGAATGGAGCTGAACACTGCTTTCGTTGCCCAAATGTGTGTGCATATTTATGACGAGGCAATCCCTGTTTCCACAAGGAAGTATCTTGTAAAAACAGAAAAATCAGAATACGATGAATTCATGTTTTTCCAAGAACACTGTATAACACACTGTATATATACATTGTGTATATATATACACTGTGTATATATATATATATATATATATATATATATATATATATATATATATATATATATATATATGTACACTGAAAAAAAATATATTTATATTTTTTCCATTATATATTATGTATTTTATGATGAAAATTAACCGTTTTTCCAAGATAGTATCTTGTAAAAAACAGAAGAAAAAAATTATTCCATATTTTTCCAAGAAAAAAATAAAAATTATATATATATATATATATATATATATATATATATATATATATATATATATATATATATATATATATAATATTTTTATTTCCTTTTTTTATTTGAAGTGAATGCAACACCATATTGTCAACACATAGCTGCATAGCTCCAAAAATGAATATCCCCTCACTCATTTTTAAAAAATATTTGTTTTCCACATGCTCGATGTAAATCCTATAATAAGTGTGGCTCAGAGCAAACCAAACACATGTCAAAAGTGCTTTTTTTTCACCTAAAGTTGCTCAAAACCTAAATATTGCAATAGAAAAATAAGATGGAAGAACCCTTAATCTTGAAAAACGTCTAAAATTTTGATGTAAAGTTTTTGACACTCTTATGACGTGTTTTTTCAGATGTTCGGACATTGAATTTTTTTGCAAAAGTGCCATGAAGACACCTTTCATATTTTTCAGACCTGGAACCAGCCAATCAGAGTGAACCCTGTTATTAACCCTGAATTAACCCTGATGAATAACCCTGTTATTCAGCTGTGACGTTTAAGAACCAGAAACTCTGTTTCCCAGCGTCGACATGAAACCATGAAACGAGGGTTTCTCAAAATCTTCATTTTGGCCGTAGTTTTCAGAATATATTGTTTACAGATGTAAAGCTGGGGTTTGGTGTGGATGACAAGACTTGATGTATGGAATAATTTTGGATGAATGTAGCTGATGACCCCTGGTCCAAAGGTTCAGGTGTGTCCAACATACAGAGGACACAGTCCATCAACAGGTGTCTGATTCCTTTCCTCCTTTTCTCTGACAGTTTCCTGCTCCCTCCACCTTCCTGTCCTTTCAAAATAAAGGCATGAAGCCTCAAAAACACCAACAGGAATCATAAACACAGAGATCGATCATCGCTGTGGTCTGACCTGAGGAACAAACACTGAAAACACCCACGTGTGTGTGCTGCAGCTGCTGCGTGTTGGAGGATGGTGTGATGATGATGATGATGATGATCAGCTGAGGGCTCTCTGTGTTTCAGAGTGAAAACGTGTTGATGCTCGGAGCGGTGATGAGACTGAATCATAACATTAACATAATGTGGTCTTTGCTGTGTTAACGCTCTGCTCTCGTTTCAGTCAGGATCATCTGCTCAGTGGAAACACACGAGCAACTCTCTGATCAAGTTAATTCAACTGTTTTGTGATGTGTGTGTGTGTGTGTGTGTGTGTGTGCACCTCTCAGCCAGCCCCCTCTTGGTCAGTCCAGAGATGGTGATGGGGTCAAAAGGCTCCTCGGTGCCTGAGATGGTGATCCCCAGAGGGCCTCCGTACCGCTTCAGCTCCACCGTGTAGATGATGCTGCCCGAAGTCTCCTGCTCATCTGGAACACACACACACACACACACACACACACACACACACACACACACACACACACACACACACACACACACACACACACACACGCACACATCCCTCCAGAAGTAGGTCAAAACTCAACACAACACTGGAGAGGAGTTTCCATGGTAACGGAGGAGCAGTGTGCATCGTCATGAAAGACAAAATGTGCACGTTTCGTCCCTCGTGTGTGTGTGTGTGTGTGTGTGTGTGTGTGTGTCTGTGTGTGTGTGTGTGTGTGTGTGTGTTCGTGTGTGTGTGTGTGTGTGTGTCTCCTCTGAGTCATAATCTGTCTCTGTTATGTAATCACATCATATCACATCAAACATCTTCAGGGCCGTGATTAACTCATAACGTCCCAGAGTCAAAGATGGAGGCTGAAACGTCTGAGACCAGGGTCTGAAACTGGATCCAGATCCAGATTCCCATCAGCAGGACGATGTTTATTCCTTCCTCTTTTTCCTAACCTCCTCATAAAAACTTCTTTTTCTCAGGTATTTATTTCTAAAAATCTGTTAAATGATTCTTGACTTTTAAAAACGTCTTTAATTTCATTTTTTCCAACAACAATCAATCCCACAGTATCTTTAGTAGCAGCAGGACTTGTTAAGTTGTGGACAACAGCACCACCCTGTGGAGAAATACAGCTACTGCACCTTAACAGTATTCCTCCCTCATTGGTTTATTTCTATTCAAACAACTTTATTGCTGAACCCCAGCCTGAAATCTTATCTTTTTTTTGTCTTATTTTCAAATAAAAAAATAAATAGTTTTAGACTTAATCTGGGCCTTTTCAAATCTAGACTGAAGACATATTTATTCAGGATGGCTTTTAATACCCAGTAGTGTGGTAACACTCTAACTTTTTACTTTTACTCTGTTTTACTTTATTTTATTGTATTTTACTCCTTTCACTGCTTTTATAGTTTTTATTGCTGTAATTGCCTTTATTTATTTTTAATTGTTTTATTTATTGCTCTTTTTCCCCCACATATTGTAAAGCACTTTGGTTCACTGAAAGGGTTGTTGTGAAGGGCTGTATAAATAAAGAACATTTACATTCATCTGACCAGTCCAGAAAAAATGTACTATTTAAAGTTATTTAAAGTCAAAATGAGGTCTGAAATGCTGATCAAGAAAAAAAATCTGCTAATGGAGCAAGAAAAATCATGAAACTAGAATAATGTCTGAATACCAGAAACTTTTCTCTTGTTCCATTTGCAGATTTATTTTTACTCGTTACAGCAATTCAGTCCTTATTTCTACTGAAAATGAGACAAAAACACGTGATAAGTTTTTGCAGTGTAGTGGTTCTGCACTTTGATATCTCCACGTGGATGAATCACTAAAAGCGATGAGCTCTTTAGAAACACACACACCCTGAAAAATGTCTGTGAAGATTGGCTCCTTGGATTGTGCTAATTGAACTTCTTTGTTTTGCAGCAAGCCTCGAGTGGATGCTTGAGGAACCGCAGTTTTTGACTCATACTTCAACGCTCAAAGTCGACACTTCTTTGAAACAAACAGTGTGTAGTGAACTGATAATGAAGAGGACTGATTTTTCCTCAAATCAAACTTCCCTCCTCAGACAGACGTGTAAAGACCTGACCTCGCTGTGAGCCTCCAATCACTCCCTCTTACCTGAGTTGTCCTCGTCTTTGCGTATCTTTAGTTTGACCAGCTCCTCACACTGCTGCAGGATCTGCTCAGCGTCGTCCCTGGAGCAGTTCTCCAGACGGATGTTGTCGATGGCCAACAGTTTATCCCCGGGCTCCAGCGTTCCTGTTCTGGAGGAGACAAAGAGACGGACAGAGACACAAACCAGAAACTATCACAGCTGATATCAAACTGTTCAAACTCACAGCATGCTCACCTGAAGAGGAGGAGGAGGAGGAGGAGGAGGAGGAGGAAGAGATGTACAGAGCAAAACCTGAAAACTACGCACTGGTTTTTAGCTTAGATTGAGTGAAAAGTCTGGGGAAATGTCATATTTCAGGATTAAATGAGCCAAAAAGAAAGACTTTTAGAAAGAAAGAAGACTTTTATCTGGATTTATCCTGTGAGTATGGCCTACAGTACGTCCAAAAATAAAATTATTTTACAATAAATAAGTTTTACAGTTTTACAAAAAGTCTTAAATGACTTGGCTCAGTCTTGCTTCAACTAACAGGAGCAGAAAAAGTGAAATATTTGCACAAAGACAGAGAAAGGTGGGAAGAGGAGGTGTACCTGTGCGCCATGCTGCCTTTCTTGATGTCAGAGATGATGAGGGGCTCTCCCTGTTTCTTACTGGCTGTGGACACAGATGACATCACCGTTGAAATGTTATATCATAAGCAAACGTGTCTCAACACACCGTGTGTTTGTTTTAAAATGAATAAAGATCAGATCTTCTTAGCTCAACTTTTCTTTGTTCAATACGACTTTTCCCAGATCCAGCTCCACGAGGTAAGGTATTTACCAACAGTTAGCTAAAGCTACGCTTTGAAACGTGACAACAAGCTAACTTTGTCAGTTTGTAGCGTAGCTTAGCAGCTGCTATATTTCTCTCTCCTCACAGCCCGGTGCTCTGAGACGTGTCTGTAACGTGTAACGTTAGTGAATCCTGGTTCTGTCCTACCAGAGCTCATCTACCAACTCCAACCTCACCAAGCAGAGCTAACGTAACCTGGCTCTTCATTTTATTGATAGACTCTCAAGTTTGAACAGACCACTGCAGAATAACTGCTGACTGTGGGTTGGAGGCTACATTAGCACTAACACATTAACCTGGGTTTAGCCTTTAGCCCGTGTTTACGGTTTGAGCGAGTGTTTTAGCCTTTAGCTTGTGTTTTAGCCCTTGGCTTGTGTTTTAGCTTGTGTTGAGCCTTTAGCTTGTGTTTTAGCCTTTAGCCCATGTTTAAGCCTTTAGACAGTGTTTTAGCCTTTAGCTTGTGTTTTAGTCTTTAGCTAGTGTTTAAGCCTTTAGCTTGTGTTTTAGCTTTTAGCTAGTGTTTTAGTCTTTAGCTCATGTTTTGGCCTTTAACCCATGTTTTAGGCTTTAGCTTGCATTTCAGCTTGTGTTTAGCATTTAGCTCATATTTTGGCCTTTAGCCTGTGTTTTAGCCTTTAGCTTGAGTTCTAGCTTGTGTTTAGCCTTAAACCCATGTTAAAGCCTCAAGCGCATAGCCTTTAGCTTGCATTTCAGCTTGCGTTTAGCCTCCAGCTCTTGTTTTAGCATTTAGTCCATTTTTTAGCCTTTAGCCCTTGTGTTAGACTCTCAAGTTTGAACGGACCACGGAAAAATAACTGCCAAGTGTGGGTTAAAGACAACATTAGCATAACAGAGTAACCTAGGTTTTAGCCTTTAGCTCATTTTTTGGTTTTTAGTTTATGTTTTAGCCTTTAGCTCTTGTGTCAGACTCTCAGGTTTGAACAGACCACTGCAGGATAACTGCTGACTGTGGGTTGGAGGCAACATTAGCACAAACACATTAACCTGTTTTAGCATTTAGCTCATGGTTTTAGCCTTTAGCTTGTGTTTTAGCCTTTAGCTCATGTTTTGGCCTTTAGCTCATGTTTTGGCCTTTAGCTCGTGTTTTAGCTTGTGTTTAGCCTTCAGCTCTTGTTTTATCGTTTAGCCCATGCTTTAGCCTTTAGCGCTTGTTTAAGACTCTCAAGTTTGAACAGACCACTGCAGAATAACTGCTGACTGTGGGTTGGAGTCAACGTTAGCACAAACACATTAACCTGGGTTTTAGCCTGTAGCTCAAGTTTTTGTTTTTTAGTTTGTATTTTTGCCTTTAGCTTATGATTTAGCCTCTAGTTCATGTTTTACCTGATAACAAGTGTTTGAGTCTATAGCTCATTAGTTAGCCCCAAGCTCATGTTATAACCTGTAGCTCGTGTTGAAGCCTTTAGCTCATGTTTTTTTTGGTTGTTGTTGTTTTTTTGTTTTTAGCCCATGATTTAGCCCCCTTAGTCTCCAGCCTGTTCTTTAGCATTTAGCTGGTGTTGAAGCCTTTAGCTCATGTTTTAGCCTTTAGCTTGTAGCCTTCAGCCTGTGTTTGTTATGTTTTTTTCTTCTTTAGCTCATGATTTAGCCTGTAGCCTGTCATTTAGCCCCTCATTGACATGGCTTTGTCTTTTGCCTGTTCTTTAGCATTTTGCTGGTGTTGAAGCCTTTAGCTCGTACATTAGCCTTTAGTCTGAGTTTTTCTTAAGCTTCTGTCTTAGACTTTAGCTTGTGTTTTAGCCTTTAGCTCATGCTTTATTAGTCTCGTGTTTAGTGATCAGGGATATATCTGTAAGGCAGACTTTTGCATATCTTCCACTACTTCCTTAAATTCATCTTCAGACGGCTGAAAGTTTAGGATTCAATCTTTTTTTTCCTCTTTATAAAATCTTCCTGGACAGAAACAGAGACTGACGGAGGCTGTAAAGTGTTTTACAGCAACATGAACATGATCAGGAGCACAAATCTGTTAGATCAGCAGCTGGAGTCTCCCTGTGAGACCAGCTGTGACATCTTCCAACCAGCAGAGGGCGCAATTGTATTATTTTACGTCTCCACAGACTGCCACAGTAAATAAAGCCACTATTTCATAACCGGGTTTGGATGTGTGAGGACTTCTTTCTCCAGATTTGGTGCATTACAGCAAAAATAGAGCAGAGCCAAAAAACAGAGCTTCAGAGAGCGCCGCTGCTGCAGAGAGGAAACCAGGACCACAAAACCACCACAGGATCCAAACCAGGGACTCTGTAAACCGCTCCATCTTTTTAATACAGTGTTTCTGATTCTGAACGCTCACATTTTCCACAGTAACATGAATTAATCACTGAGTAAACCTGTTTTTTCCTGACCAAACTGTCCGTTAAATGTCCGTGCAGGTTGGACAGTGTGCAAGATGTGCTCTTACAAATTTTAACGTCCACAAACTCTGACAATCAGTTATGAAAATACTGGAAGACTAACACTTAAGTCACAGATCATCAAGGTCAGTGGCTCTCTTAAGGCCTCTTCATTTAGTTTCTGGGTTTGTGCTCAGGACTTTATTGTTCAAGAACAAAAAGAGTAGATTTAAAGTCACAGAAACTGTTTTTGTTGCATTAAAATTTTCCTTTGCCCAAGGCCAGGCGATGAAAAACAGCCGAGATAAAGACGAGGATAAAGGGAGGAGAAACAGCCAGGTGTGGCTTTAAATCAGCTTTTATTTCCTAATTCTTCGTTCCTAATGTGTTTTCATTCCCCTCTAAAGAAACCTGAAATGCACAGAGTCTCAGAGGAGCTGGATGGATGCGCCGGCCTCGCCTCCGACTCCAGCCGGCGGCGTGAGATGGATGGAAACAGAATGAAAACAGAGACGGCGTTTGGCCTGATAGCTAAATGAGTTTAAAAACACAGTCTGTGTTTATCACCCAGTGGTCCTGCAGAGATTAGTGCATGTGTGTGTGTGTGTGTGTGTGTGTGTGTGTGTGTGTGTGTGTGTGTGTGTGTGTCGTACTGGAGATGGTGAGCCCCAGCTCCACTCCTCTCTTCTTGGGCAGCTTGACGTGGAAGGTGCCGCTGCTCGGCACCACAGACTCTGTGACAGAGACAAAGAGGAGAAAACAAAGACAAACGTTTGTTTACATTCGTGATCAGCATTTATCTCCTCCTCCTCCTCCTCTTCCTCCTCAAACACACACTCCTCATCCTCACTGTCAGCGTGCAGATCACTGACAACACTAACTCCTGCACCCAGGGAGGCAGACGTGACACAGCAGACGGTTCAGACTCATCCTGACGACCTCCTCCATCAGTTTTATCTCCTCTAACGAGCTGAGCTGACCCTGACAGACACAGGAAGTGGATCAACGTTACTCCGTTCCTGCGTCTGGGACTCTCTGCCTCAGCCTGTGGGCTCCTGATCAGATTCTCTAATTTCCCTCTGGAGTTAATCTGTGAATAAATGTTCGTTTGGAGATATGAAGTTATTTACTGATGCAACAAAATGAAAGGAGAAAAAAAACATAATAAGAGACGAACTGCAGAATCAAAATAAATCAGTTCGTTGATTATTATTTTAACCACAGAGTCAACTGAAGGAGTTTCAGTGAAACAAATGTTAAAATCCTCAGAGTAAATTCATTATATCATATTACATCAAAACTAACTTCTTCAAACACATACTGAGTGAAATATACTGAAAAACGTCTTATTTTGATCTCAGTGATTGAGAAAGAGCAGACTGATCTGTCCCCCCAGCTCTCTTGATGATGGTACAGCCCGTGGTTTCCATTAGCAGCATTAGCTCGTTGTAGCTCTCAGAGAATCAGAGTTTTTGCTCTAACAGGGTGAAATCTCCCTGATGGAGTTAAACTCTGCAGCAAAGAGCCGTCATTACTCCTTCCACCTCCTGCTGAGAGGAGACCGAGCTGTCAGAGACAGAGACGACCTCCTCACCTTTCACTGGGAGACGCTTCATCAATCATTAAACAACTCTGATCAACTCTCTCTGGTTAACTTTCTCTGATAGACTCTCTCTGAAAGACTCTCTGATAAACTCTCTCTGATAAACTTATTCTGCTTGACTTTCTCTGATAGACCTTCTCTGATAGACTTTCTGTGATACTTTCTCTAATAAAATCTCTCTGGTAAACTTCGTCTGATAAACTCTTTTTGATAAACACTCTCTGATAAACTCTCTGTGTTAGACTTTCTCTGATAAAATTTCTCTCAAACTTTCTCTAATAGACTTTCTGATAGACTTTCTCTGATAAACCTTCCCCGATAAACTCTCTGTAAAAACTCTCTCTGGAAGAATTCCTCCCAAAAACTCTCCCTGATAAACTTTTTCTGATAAACTTATTCTGATAGACTTTCTCTGCTTGACTTTCTCTGATAGACTTTCTCTGATAGACTTTCTCTGATAAACTTTCTCTGCTTGACTTTCTCTGATAGACTTTGTCTGATAGACTTTCTCTGATACTTTCTCTAACAAAATCTCTCTGATTAACTCTCTGATAAACTCTCTGATAAACTTCGTCTAATAAACTCTTTTTGATAAACACTCTCTGATAAACTCTCTGTGTTAGACTTTCTCTGATAAACTATCTCTGATAGAATTTCTCTCAAATTTTCTCTAATAGACTTTCTGATAGACTTTCTCTGATAAACCTTCCCCGATAAACTCTCTCTAAAAACTCTCTCTGAAAGAATTCCTCCAAAAAACTCTCCCTGATAAACTTTCTCTGATAAACTCTCTCCGATAAACTCTTTCTGATGGACTTCCTCCGATAAACTCTCTGTGAAAAACACTCCCTGATAGACACACCGTATAAACTTTTTTTCATTAATTATATTTTTGACAAACTCTCCCTGATGTACTTTCTCTGTGATAGACTTTATCTGAGAAACTCTCTGTTATAAACTCTGTCTGATAAAATTTCTCTGATAGACTTTCTCTGATTAACTCTCTCTGATAGATTCTCTCTGAAAAACTCTCTGTGATAGACTCTCTTTGGAAAAACTCTCTGTTATAAACTCTCTCTGATAAATTTTCTCTGATAAAATTTCTCTGATTAACTTTCTCTGATAGACCTTCTCTGATGAACTCTCTCTGTGATAGACTTTTTTCTGTAAGATTCTCTCTCTGATAGTATTTCTTCTGATGAAATCTCTCTGATAGACTTTTTCTGATAAACTTTTTCTTTGATCACCTTTCTTTATTAGACTTTCTCTGATAATCTCTTTCTCTCTCTGAAAGACTTTCTCCCAAACACTTTTTCTGATCAAGCCTCTCTGACAGACTTTCTCTGATTAACTCTTTCTTTGATAGACTTCCTGTGATAAACTCCTTCTGATAGACTTTCTCTGATTAACTCTTTCTGACAAACTCTCTCTCTGATAGACTTTTCCCATAGACTTTCTCTAAAACACTTTCTCTGATAAAATGTCTGATAAGATCTCTCTAATAGACTCTCTTTGAAAGACTTTCTTGGGTAGACTTTCTCCAATGGGCTTTCAAGGTAGACCTTTTCTGATAAACTGTCTCTGATAAACTCTCTAGTAAAATCTCTCTGATAGACTTTCTCTGATAAACTCTCACTGATAAACCTTCTTTTCTCTGTCTTCAGCGGTGAGCCTGAGAAACACCTGCAGAAATCAGATGAATCAGTGATGGTGGTGGATCTCTTCACAAACCTGCTACATCGAACTCGATCTCCAGTGTGACCTTATTGGTCAGCGCTGCGTCTCGAAGGAGCTGATTGGCCTCCTCCAGCGTCCCGTCCTCTGTTGGGATCCCATTGATTGACAGGAGGCGGTCTCCCACCTGCAGGAGGCCACACCTGGAAGAGGAGCGACCGTGATGATGTCAGAGAGGTTAAAGGATGCTCGTCTTTACCTAAGGAGGAAGTTTCAGCTCATGCAGAGTTTTAAAAACCATGAACTGATTTAAGGCGGTGTTGACAGAGTCTGTTTGGTTCCTGCATGTCAAACAGGAGGAAGGTGCTTATTGATTCCTGCAGCGTGGGCGCAGGGAGGCCAGCTAATTAGCGTTGTTAGCGTGGGCGCTAATGGAGAAAGGAGTGTGGCCTCAGGGTGCAGAAACACACCCAGCACTTAAAGAGGCTGTTAATACGACAGGAGCACAAATCAACACACACACACACACACTCTTACACACACTAACACACCAATCGTGTTATTAAACCAAAAAGCAGAGCAGAGACTGAGGAAGATGTTAACGTTTGACCAAGCAGCTCGTCAGGATCCAAACAGAGGTTGGATGTTGAACACGTGAACAGTTTCTCTTCAGTATTTATAGAAAACCTTCTCTACGCTCGTTTTTACAGTAGATTCTTTAAAATATCACCCCACCCACACACACCGTACTGAGCCAAACAGAGCTGTTCACACACACCGTACAGAGCCAAACAGAGCTGTTCACACACACCGCCAACATCAGCTTCACATGAATACAGCGTGGAGCTTCTTTAAATCCTGAACATGCCAAAGCCTCCGTGGAGAATCCTTCAGTGTGTGATACACTCAAATAAATCAGCACACACACACACACACACACTGCCTTTATCTGTGAAATGCAGCTCCTTCAACACATCTGTATGATCTGAATCCAGTTAATTTGATTATTTTTGTCAGAAACTCTGTAATATTTTTACATTAACATCAGCTAAAGTTTATAAAACATGTCTAACAAAGACTGATGCCAGAAAAACTAAAGAGGTCTTTAACCAAACTTCACAGAATAATGTGTTAACATGTGCTTCAGCTCTCTTCAAAACATTTTTGGAAGTTCCATTTTTTTTTTTTTACTTGTTAAACATAACATCTTTTTTTTTTCTGAGCTTTCTTATAGAAACAGTAAATCAAGAGACTGTGAGCTGAGCTGCTGCTAACAAACAAAAACAAGACATCAAAACCTTTAAATCTTTGAATAAGAAAGTTTGAAGTTACACTGTTTTTTTTTTTTTTGTTTTTGCTAGGTTAAGATTCAGGGGGGCTGCATGCTGAGCTGATGCTAACATTTAGCTATATTTGAAACATTGAACAGAAACATTTATGACTAGGTTTAAAAAAACTTTAAAGGAGAAGTAAAGAACAAAAGACCAAAGAAGTAAACTTGGAAAACAAGTTCAGGTTTGAAGTCTTTAGTCAAGATTCAGAGGGCTGCATGCTGAGCTGCCGCTTGCATGTTTTAACCCAGAAGTAAAGGTTCTTAATAGATTATCTTCTCTTTGTAACAACAATTAGTTTTCAAAACCAGTTAAAAAAAATGTTACAAAAAGAAGCTTTAGCTCAGAAAAAAGTGTCTCAGAGGGCTGGAAGCTGAGCTGATGCCAACATTGAGATGAAGTTTGGTGAATTTATGCTTTTTTAAACACATAAAAATGTAAATAAAACAGTGAAAACACAAGAAATGATGCAGTTAAACTCTTCAAAAAGTATTTTGTTGACAATCTTTGGTCAAGATTCATGCAAGTTGCAAGTTGAGCTGCTGCTAACATTGAGCTACATTTTAAAGAGGAGTTTTCCTCTGTGAAACAGCAAGAGTCATAACGAGGTCTCAAAACTACTTCAAACATATGTAAAGCAGAGTAGTATAAAGAAGTCAACTTGTAGGAAGAAAAAAAAAGTTTTTTGTGTAAAATCTTCGGTCAAGATTCAGGGGCTACAAGCTGAGCTGCTGCTAGCATGTTTTAACCCAGTTTTAAGGGTTCTTCATAGATTCCCTTCTCTTTGACAAAAATTAGTTATTGAAACTGGTAAAAAAAAGTTACACAAAGAAGCTTTAGCTTAAAAAAAGGGTGTTTTAATGGGCTGGAAGCTGAGCTGCTGCTAATACTGACGTGAGTTTTGGTGAATTTAAATTGAAAAACATTCTTCTTTAAAACACATAAACCAGTAAAAACACAAAGAAATGATGCAGTTTAACTTTTAAAAAGTATTTTGTTGACAATCTTTGGTCGAGAATCATGGGGCTGCAAGCTGAGCTGCCGCTACATTTTATCGAGGAGATTTTTTCTTTAAAACCAGTCATAACTTGGCCTCAAAGTCACTTCAAAAATAATTAAAGCAGAGAAGAACAAAGAAGATACATTGTGAAAAAAAAAAAGTTTTAGTCTAAAACCTTTGGTCAAGATTCAGGGGCTACAAGCTGAGCTGCTGCTAGCATGTTATAAGCTAGCTGTAAGGATTCTGCATAGGTTCCCACTTTTTTGAGGGAACAATTAGTTCTAGAAACCAGTAAAAAGGTTAAACAAAGGAGCTTAAGCTTAAAAAAAATGTGTTTCGGGGGACTGGGAGCTGAGCTGCTGCAAACACTGAGAAATAAATGGTGAATTTCTGCTGATTAAGATAAATTATTGAAACACATGGAAAGGACAATAAACCAGTAGGAACGCAATTGTTGACGATCTTTGGTCAAGACTCAGGGGGCTGTAAGCTGAGCTGATCCGATGTATTTTTTTTTTCAGCTCAAATTCTGGGTTTTCTGCAGAACAAAAAAAGGTATCTAAGTTATTTTCTTTTTTTCTAATGGGGAAAAAACTGGTTGAAGACGATCAACATTAAACTGATGCTATTTTGGTGATGTGGTGGAGAGCTGAGCTGCTGCTTGAATTTGTGAGCTCAGTTTTAGGGTCTCATGCTGAGGTCATCGTCACTTCTCAAATAAAACCAACACAATCTTAAAAACAGAAACACATTCAAAGAAGGAGTTAAATTTTAGAGTTAGCAAAGTTTAACAATCCATGGTGAAGTTTTAGGAGGCTGTAAGCTGAGCTGCTGCTGCGGTTAAATCACCTCTAACGACTGAAAACATCAGATTTCTGACGCCATGGCTCAAACTGTGATCTGGAGGCCTCACCTCTCTGCAGAGCTGTCAGGCTCGATGAATCTGATCAGCGGAGGAGCAGAAAGTGTTTCCGTGGCGAATATTCCTCCCTGCAGCTGGACACCAAACCCGTTCAGAGGGTCTCCTGTCAGGACCACCTCGCTGGTCTCCACGTGGACCACCTGACCCCCTGGACCGACTGAACTGGACGCTAAAGACACTGAAGACACAGAGAAACACATTTAACAGACTGAAATATTTAGATTTATCACTTTCAGGGTTCAGCGAGACTCACAGGAGCTTTTGTGCTCTTTCTTCCTCTGCCGTCGTTTGAGCAGCGAGTTTCGTGGACTCATGGGAACCGTGGGCCGAGGCAGGGTGCTGGAGCTCTGGCTGCTGGGACCTGACGTGGTGGTGGAGCCGGGGGAGAAGCTGGCAGAAACCAGAGCTGCAGAGACCAGAGAGATGAAGGATCTGATCTTTAGTCACTGCTGGACACAGAACGTCCAACAGGGCGGCGCCAGCGTCATACTCACACTTGCAGTAGTCGAGGCTGTTGATGGTGTTGTTGTTGGAGGCGGTCCACGACTTGTTGAGGGTGGAGCTCGTGTTGCAGAGGGTGGAGTTTGCAGTGTGACAGTAGTTGACGCAGGGGTCCCAGGAGTGGGGGAGGTCTGACTTCTGCACCTTCACTGCAGAGCACACAGAAGATTCACACGTCACCAGTGTTTCTGGGAACGCTTTAAGGCGTGTGCAGACCGTCAAACCTCTGCAAGTTTATAGGTTTCAAAAATCCCTGAGTCTGTCTGTAAACTGATCAAAACTCTGTTCAACAAACAAAGATCTACACCAGACCTGTTTAAAGTGATTACAGAAACAGGAGCTCAAAGAGTTTCAGGCAGAGGCTGAAATAAAGGTTTAAAATAACGAGAAAGAGAAAAATTAGAGACTTTTAGGAGCTGTAAACATGTAAAGATACTACGGGGGCCCCAGAGGGACAGAATAAAGACAAGAAAAAATAGTTTATATGCATCACCTTTTTTGTTTGTTGGTATTATTTTGTAGCCTTGGCTTAGATTGAACTTTGTATCACTTTAAAAGGGACAAAAAGCCATCGCACACAATCTTTTTTGCAGAGGACTTGGATTGAAATGCAGTCATGTCAAAAAAAAGCATCTTCTTATTTTTGCCCATAATTATGGTAATATAAAATTAAAGGATGAATAAAAACGATGATGATGATAATGAAAAAAAATAGTAATAACAAATTGTAATGAAAAAAAGAAACAATAGAAATAAAAATAAAAATAATATTAGGAATGTAAGAACAATGTAAAAAATACATAAATGAATAAATAATAATAATAATAATAATAATAATAATAATAATAATAATACTACAAATAATAATAATAATGATACAAATCATAATAGGAATGTAAGAATAATGTAAAAAAAATAAATGAATAATAAAAATAATAATAATAATAATAATAATAATAATAATAATAATAATAATAATAATACATATATAAATAAAAAAAATAAATAAAAACAAACCTAACAGAGAGCTTAACGCCATAAAAACAGAACAGTAAAGAACAAACATGGAGTTACTGAATTTCAGTACACACTGAGTTATACAATATATAAAGATTTTCAAAGTTTATTTGGCATCATCGGTATTTAGTAAAAAACTTTGAGGTGTCTTAACAATAAAAGTTTTTCCTGAGATCCTCAAGCAGGAGCAGTGTACTGTCACTGGTGGTGTTAAAAGAACAGGGTAAGGGGGTGACCACACCTGCTTATAGCGCAGTTGTTGAAAAACATGTCCCAAAGCGCCCTCTTCAGAGCCAAAATGTGAGCTACAGTGCCCCATTGAGAGCCAAAACACACTAAAGTGCCCCTTGAGAGCCGAAATGTGCACTAACGAGCCCTTTTGGCTTTGAAAACACTAAAGTGCCCACTTGGGTGGCAAACATGTGCTAATGTTCCTTTAAATAACAGAAAATCCAGATTTCCCTTCGGTGTGGAGGACGCTCTGGATGTGTCTTTTTTTATTATGGCCCCTGCTCTTCAAAAAGTCTGTGCACACCACCGTCTGTCACCATGAATTTCACTCCATTCTAGTCTGTACCCCGTCCACACAAAGCTGGAACACATGAGAGTCAAAGTGGTCCACCGTTTAGGACCAGGACCACAGAACCTGAGCCTGATGAGTCTGCATCTGTCAGAGAGACTTTCCCTCTGAGGTCGGGAGATCCTCCTCAAGGAAACTCCTGCTGTGAGCATCATCAGCCAATCAAGGTTAAAGCCTGACAGCCTGCAGAGCTCCATGGGTGATTCCTCACACACACACACACACACACACACACTCCTCTCAGCCCTGGAGCTGATCCTAAGCCGTCCGTCCGTCCTGCAGAGCTTTTGTTTCCTCGACACGTGAGTTTCATCGTCTGAGGCTCTCTGCTGGCAGGAAGTGCTGGGCGGCCTCAGGTGATATCTGAGAAATGTGGAAACACTTTCCCGTCTGATCGTCCCTGAGTCAGGATAAAGACATTACAGCTGGAGAGGAGCAGATCTGCTGACGGGGTGTATACACACACACACACACACACACACACACAGGGCGAACATGCAGCGAAAGACATAAAACACACACCAGGTGAAGCTTTCCACTGAAACACAATCAGCGCAGAAATCTTTAATCAGAGCGTCTGACTCCAGGGTCTGCTGCAAGGCAACCCTGTCCTAATGAGCTGTGTTCACACACACACACACACACACACACACACACACACACACACACACACACACACACACACACACACACACACACACACAGTGATTAAACCAGTGAGTATAAGTTTAGCTCCTGGGTGATAAATGAGGGAGGTGTTGATGGGATGGCGACCTTTCAGATCCACACAGAAACAGAAAACTGTTTCCAAACTTTCTGAGGATGAACTTTAACATTCTGAAAGTCTGGATTTGTTGCTTGAAGCAGCATTTTTCATCTTCCTTTTTATCAAATAAGGAAGATTAAAGGAAGGCTCAACACTTGGAGATATTATTCTGAAGGTTTAACTCCATGTTTCCAAACAGGACAGTCCTGAATCTGAGATGCACAGACACAGACCGAGCTGCCATCTCTGACCATAGACTGTAAAAAAAATGTCATCTCACTCGGCTCTAAGTGAGGTCTCCACAAAAACTGCTCCCCCTGGTGGCTGGCTGCAGTATAGGTTTAAAAATCCATCTCCCAGTCATTCCAGATGGGCTGTGGTCAAACTTTAAAAATTAATCCACCTGGTAGAAATGTTTCTCACGTCTGATTGTTGTGGTGATTTGAAGATATCATTTGGCTGTCTTGTATCCAAGTCCTCTTTTTTCTGAAGAGTTTAGTTTTCATTAGTTATTAGAGGTTAAAAACGAGGCTTTATCAGGCTTATTTATCACATCCCAAATTAAAAAAAATACTCTGTACTCAGCAGCAATGTTGGAGACAATCTGGGCAGATTAACGTCAATAAATCACATATTTTTCTGGATGTGTGTAAAACTGCAAACATCCTGGGTTATAAGATCCCCGGGAACCCCTGGTTTTTATATCTAGGCATGATCCCATTACACAAAAGCAAATAAAAAGTTTAAAAAAAAAGGTGGAGGAGGGAGGAAATGAGGAGAGGAAATGAGGAGAGGAGGAGGCTCTCTGATCCAGAGAGGTGTAATGACGTTAATTAAACACCATCCTGTCTTCAGCTCGCATTGATCTACCTCCTCTCTTTTCAGCTCGCGCTCTTCACGCCGTTCTCCCGCTGAGATGAAGATCCCGCCCCACAGATCCAGATCGGCAGAGTCTATTTCAGTCTGACTATCATCTCCAGAACCAGGTCACAGACACCACAACACACAAACCTCTGCAGCTTTCCTCTACACGTGTGTGAAGCTGCTTTTACATGCATGTCGTGTGTGTGTGTGTGTGTGTGTGTGTGTGTGTGTGAAGCATTAACCTGGAGAACAAAGGCAGCTGCAGGAATCAGTGTTTCTGGTGGAGAAACTCTCCTCCAGCTAATCACGCTCCAAGCTGCTGCAGAAGCTGAAATATTCCTCAATCACCTGAGTTGGTGTTAGCTCTGCTCTTAGCATGAAAAACTGTTTCTGGGGCTCTTATTTTCCTGATGAGGACGATGAAATTCAGCAGAATAAACTCTGTTTTAGCATTTCTGTTCAGACGTCTGAATTCTGCAAAACTTCAGCCAAGAAAAGAAAATCTGAAAAACAGACAGGTTACGGAGCAGACTCCTGAGCAAAATTCATAAATTCACCTCATTAAAACTTAATCAGTCTGTTCCTGCTCTTAGTTTCCTCCTTTCAAAGACTCTCCAGCTGCTTCTTCTAAAACTATACAGCGCCCAAAAACTTCAGGTTCCTCTCAAACAGCCTCAGAGCAGCCTCAGCAAACTGTGCCCTCTTGTGGTGGGCGGCGTGTAAGCTGCAGCTGTAAAACAAAAGCGTGACGCTGTAGCAGCACGACACAGTTTACCCCGCTAATAAATCCAACGAAGAAGAAAAATGCGACACAGTAAACAAAGAGCACAGATGGAGACATGCAGCATTTCGTCCTCTCTGTGATTGATGTAGCTCTTTGATACAAGTGGTTTCAGGAAGTGATGATTCTTTCGACCAATCAGCAGACTGCAGTGTTGTAGCGCCACCTTCTGAGAGCGGATCGGCTCAGTCTGGCACCCATATGAAAGGGTCCCAAAAAGTGGGATGACTCGTTTCGGTTATTTGAAAAAACTTTGGGAAACATCGTCAGTGGCGGCACGCACTCAACAAACCGGTCTGCTCGGTGGAAACGCGGCTTAAGACTTCCTGCCAAACCCAGCAAACCTCCACGTCTGGGGGGAGGGGCAGGCACCTTCCTGCCTCATTTGCTCTGAAGAGACCAAACTGGCAGATGCTCGCCATTGTTGGCGCCATAACGACAAGGTGGTTGCTGAGAACATAGTTTCAGCCGTAATCACTAGCAAACAGCACGACACCCCAAAGAAATCAGTCCAGTCTGGTTCGTCTCAGTACAGCACGCATTTTGTGTCGTTTCCTTTGACTAAAACCAGGACAGGTCTCTAAATCACCGACCCGTACCGTCCCACTTTCTGGTTCCCTTCTGTTGAGGTGTCAGACTAAACTGATCCAACCCCAGAAGGTGGCGCTAGAAACACTGCAGTCTGCTGATTGGTGGAAAGAATCGTCAACTTGTGACAAAGAGCCATTGTGTCACGCTGCTATGACGTCACGCTATCACGTAGCTGAAGCAGCTATAAGCATCCCGCTTACAAGCCACCTACCACGGTTGATGGTTGGCTGTGGAAACACAAAAAGGATCAGGCTTCACTGATCCAAACAGGACCATTTGGTGGAAACAGGACAGACACCCCAGATGCGGTCTTCTGCAACACCAGACCACAGACTGACTGACTGGAAACCGCAGGTCGACCTGAGCAGCTGATGTTTCCTCAGCACATTCCCTCAACATCACTCAGACCAGACACCATCATCACCTCTGAGGCTTCAAACACCTGATTACCCTGGAACTGACAATCAATCAATCAATCAATCAATCTTTATTCGTATAGCGCCAAATCATAACCAACATTATCTCAAGACACAAACAAATTGTATGATATTTAGTAAAAGAGGTAAAGACACTGAGGCTTCAATTAGTATAGATGGTACTGAGCTTAAGAGAGTGACGGAAACTAAATTTCTAGGTGTTTTGTTGGACGAGAATTTGAGTAAGAAATCACATATAAATTATACAAAGGTAAAAATATCAAAAGTAATTGCAGTGTTACACAAGATAAAGAATTCATTGGATGATAAAGGATTGTATACCTTATACAATTCTATGATTGTTCCATATCTGACCTACTGTGTTGAAGTTTGGGGAAATGCCTGCAAAACATATACAAAGTCTATTTTTATACTGCAAAAAAGAGTTATTCGATTAATTTCCAACCAACTCATTATTTCTTCAGTTAAAAGTGTTGAAATTTCATGATTTAGTAGATTATTGTATCTTGCAATTTATGTTTAAAGCACATAAAAGATTGTTATTAATCTTCAGAAAAGATTTGAAAAAAGAGAGTAATTATAATTTAAGAGTAATAAATATTTATTTAAAAAAAAAAAATTAGAACAAAAAAGACTTGTTGTTGTGTTTCTGTTAAAGGGGTTAATTTATGGAATAATCTACTCAAAGACATTAAACAATCTAGATCAAAATTAACATTTAAAAGAACACTAAAGGGCAGTTTGTTAAGAAAGTATCATTACCATTTTTGTAATTGATGAAATCTCTCAAACATTATAATTGTTAGCGTTATTATTAGTGTTGCTTGTTGTTGATGTCATTAGGGAACAAAAAGAATTTGAGACCAGCAGTGTTGATGACGGCTGTTTTATTTTATCATTATATTTGTTGTGAATAACGTTGATCATTGTGTTGTTGTTTTGTTGTTTTTGAAATATTATCAAAGTGTCTCAAAGGGGCAGATAATACAAGATTTTTCTTCTTTCTGTTCCTTTTCATTCAATTATATGGTTATATGTTTGTATGAATATGTTTTATTTCAGATGTATGCAATGAATAAATAAATACTAATACACTTTACAAAAACATTTACAGGTCTAGACCCATAAATGTTAATAACATGTTTATTATCAGAAACCCAACATCAAGACAAGATAAGGAGTCTGATCTTATCTTAATCCACCATGAGGACAGAGCTCTGCAGCATTTAGCAAGTTACAATGGCAAGGAAAAACTTCCCTTTAACAGGCAGAAACCTCGGACAGAACCAGACTCATGTTAGACATCTGCCACCACCTGACAGTGACCTGGGAAGATCACACTGAGGAAACAAACCAGTTGAGGCCTGATGATGTCCTGACGACCTCAGGTCACATGATGACGATGATGCCTCTCAGTGCATCCACAGGAAGTTTCCTGCATAACAAGATACAGGAAACCTTCCTCAGAGATTCCTGTTCCTCCACGTCCCAAAGGAGCTCCATTAGATCAGGATCTGGTGACTGTGGAGGCCGTTGGAGTCCAGGGAACTCATCGTCTTGTTCAAGGAAGCAGTTTGAGATGATCCAAAGCAGGATGGATCCACGCTGTCATGATGTTTTCTCCAAATCCAGTGTTTTTCAGTCTATGGTCCAGTTAGATCTGTCCTCTTTACCTCACAGCGCCAACAAATCAGCTGGAGGGGGTTGAGGTCTGGACTTTGAGGGGGTTAAGGTCTGGACTTTGAGGGGGTTGAGGTCATTTTCAAAGTTCCTTTTTAAAGGAAAATGACCTAAACCTGCTTCTGATGGCTCTATCTGAGGTTTACAGATCTTTAAACCTCAAAGCAACAAAAACTGAAACCTCTTAAATCTGACAAGTGCTTGAATCATTTTGTCCACCACTGTTTTAGGCTCACACACACTCCTTCACACACACACACACACACACACACACACACACACACACACACACACACACACACACACACACACACACACACACACAGTTTGATGGCTGGTAAAGCATACCTCGAAGTCAAAAGCTTCTTATCATCTGATGATAACCGTCATCAACTCTAAGACCGGACACTAACGTGCAGAAGCACACTCTGCACACACATCCTCTTCAGACCTGTGGCGCCGTTTATCCGTCACACTCTGATCAAACGCGGCGAGCAGCTGCTCTGGAGGACGGTTCAGGGTGTCAGAGAAAAAAAACCATGAATCTGGATTTGGCCGTCAAACGGAGGAGGCCATCTGTCCGCCGGCCGTGCAGATGTTAGAAACATCAAACATGCTGCCTGTGTCAGGGATGAAGGATGATGATGATGATGATGATGTTGTCTTGTTCAGTGTGGTCTGATGGATTACAGCCAGGGTCTGGATTAAGCTGCTCAGCTCAGTGACCACAGGCAGATACCGAGCAGAGTTTATGGGAGATCTGAGAGAACGTCACATTTGGACATTTCAGAAACAAAGACACATCAGCTCATCTAACCTGACTGAATCCACCTCTTCCTTAATGTTTACACTCCTGTCCCTGCATGAGCTGACTAAAGTGCTGGTGTAGCAGCTTTTTACTCCTCTTAGACCAGAGTCTCTCACACTCTGTGGTGAAGACTTGACTCTGAACATGCGGTGTGTTTGTTTTGGAAATAAATGGAGGTCAGATCTTCTTTTTAACTTTTCTTTGTTAAAGTCAACTTTTTCCCAGATCCAGCTCCGCGAGGTAAGGTATTTACCAACAATTAGAGCTACTCTTTGAAACCTGACAACAAGCTAACTTTGTCAGTTTGTAGCGTAGTTTTAGCCCTAAGCTTGTGTTCTAGCATTTAGCCTGTTTTTTAGCCTTGACACTTTATTTTAGACTCTAGCTTGTTGTTGCAGCTTTTAGCCCATGTTTTAGCCTTTAACTTGTGTTTTAGCAATTTGCATGTGTTTTAGCCTTTAGGCTGTCTTATAGCCTGTAGCTTGTGTTTTAGACTTTAGCCTGCGATTTAGCCATCACACTTTCTATTAGACTTAAGCTTGTTGTTCTAGCCTTATGCTCATGTTCTAGCCTTTAGCTCTTGTTTTAGCCTTTGGTCCATGTTTTAGCCTTTAGCTTGCTGTTTTAGCCTCAAGCCCATATTTTAGCTTTTAGCTTGTGTTAGCCGTTAGCTAGTGTTTTAGCCTTCAGCTAGCCTGTATCTCGGTTGTAGCCTTTTACTTGTTTGTTAGCCTATAGCTTGTGTCTTAGCATTTAGCCTGTATTTGAGCCTTTACATTTTTTTGAGTTTTTAGCTTATTTTTGTAGCCTTTAGCTTGTGTTTTAGCCTTTACTTGTTTTTTAGCCCAAAGCTTTTGTTAAGCATTTAGCTTGTGTTTAAGCATTTAGCCTGTATTTTAGCCCTTACATTTTCATTCAGACTTCAGCTTGTTGTTGTAGCCTTTAGCTTGCTGTGTCACTTTTAGCTTGTGTTAGCCTTTAGCCTGATTATCATTATTATTATTATTATTATTATTTTTATTATTATTATTATTAAAAGGACAGGAAGAAGAAGAACAATATATTTTGTTTCCCCGCGTCTTTCAAGACACTCAATGATACCTTACACAGTAAAACCTGTAGTTTCCTGTTTTAGCCTTTAGCTCCTGTGTTAGCCTTTAGCTTGTGCTCTGTCTCTCTCCTGTTTCTCTTTCTTCTTCTCTTCTGTCCTTTTTCTGTCTGACAGTTAGGCTCCAGTGTCCACCATCACTACAAAATCAATCACAGAAATCATTTTCAGCAGAGAAAAACTCAGATCTCTCTTCTCTGCTAAACTTCATCAGACGGCGTGGTGTTGTCATGGAGACTTAGACGTGCTGTCAATCAGTCTGGACCTGATCAGGAAGCTAAGGAGTAGCATTTAGGATTAACCTGTAATATTGTTCCTCATAATCTGATGTTAAAGTGTGGATCAGGATCAGACAGAGATCTAGAGGAGAGACTTTTTCAGGATCACTCAGAAACTCCTCACAGGGACTTTAAAGAGAGCAGGTTTTGTTTTTAGTTTGTGGAGTCTCTGCTGTGACGGTTGGCACACACACACACACACACACACACACACACACACACACACACACACACCCAGCTGTCTGACTGACCTGTGTCGTGCTGTTTCCCAGTTAGCCGTGTTTGATGGGAGGGGAGCATCTCCAGCTTCACCAGCTCTGTGGTGCTGGCTAACAGCTGCGTGGCCTCCAGCACGGTGCAGTGCTCAGTGGACGTCCCGTCTATGGAGAGCAGGTGATCCCCGGCGTGCAGCGCTCCACACCTGAAAACACACACACACACACACACACACACACACACACAGACGTGAGGAAGGGGCCCCAGCTCCAGCAGGGTCAGAGCTGCTCAGCCAGCTGTGTGTGTGAATTATTGAAAGATGAGTTTGTAACCGTGTGGGAGCGAGCAGTGACAGCGCTCAGACGTCCACATCCATCCGGCCGGCTGCTCTGAGGTTATTTTAGAGCTGGATCCAGCTCTGACACAAAGTTCAAGTGCTTCATGTATATTTCAGAGCAGACTGCAGCTCGGGGCCGTATCCTGTCTGCTCCTGTCTGTGTGAGTTACTGCGCTGGACACAGCTGAGTTTGTGTGTGTGTGTGTGTGTGTGGATTGTAGAGGAAGGAGAGGAGCAAGCTCTGCATAAATATGCAGCTCCTGCACATCTGTGATCCAACTGCATCTGTCTGCTTCCAGCAGGAACAGGAAACACACAGCTCTCAAGTAATGGATGAAGGAAACAGAGGACTGATCAGAAACCAGCCTCAGTAAAACCAGAAACCATGGAGCCCGGTTTTAGGATGGGGGGAAATAATTTATGATGATTCAAAGCACCTTCAACCCAGAAACAAACACTGCAAAAACTGAGAGTTTTAAGACTAAATGTCAGTGAAAAAGAAATTTAATCATGATATCAAGCTGTTTTTATTCTTTTTAAGAAATTCAGGTATCATTTTTCTCTTTTCGTATCTCTCAATGAGACATTTTCAGGTGAATGTGGCTCACGCTGAGTCTAATAACACAATTTTCTCTAATAATAGGACAATTAGTTAATTTTTTGTAAACCTGGCATTAAATCCAGCTCGACGCCATCCAGCTCTCTTAATGCTGATGTAACCAAACACACAAACCTTAACAATCAAAAACATCTCATGTTTTCCAGTTTTAGACTCTCACACTCCTGGTTTCACCCTGAGGCTTTAAACCTGGTTTATTCTTCTGCGTTGAATTAACAGAGTAGGTCAGGGGTGGCCAACCTGTGGCTCGCGAGCCACATTCGGCTCTTCGATCCATTCATAAAAAAAAATATTATATGTATTGTTATGAGTAGTAGTGTGCCAATCAATCTAAAATATTGATTTATTGATGCCAACGTTGTGATCAGTTTTGATCAATACTTGGGTGATGAGATTGATACTTAAGTTTCAGTTTCTTTTCTCTACATTGCAAATGTGTTTGTATCAGTCTAAATAAATAGATAGATGGGACTTTGTCTTTTCTGATCAAAAAACAGAAATTTGTCTCTGATGTGGCTCCAGGTACAAATTTAAACACGCTTACAAACGCAATAAATGTCGCTTCAAAATTTGGAAGTGTATAGATTTTGATCTTATGTCATTTCGTTTCTGTGTGGGAGGAAGTGCATTTTTGAATCAGCGCTTTGTAGTACCATGGTAACTTTTATGGCTCTTGGTCCCTGACAGGTCGGCCACCCCTGGTGTTGGTCTTTGTAGCTGTTTTCCATGCAGAAAACTACACACAGAGGAGTCTAATGTGCACCTCCTCCAAGATATAACTAAACATCAAAACATCTCAAACTGCGAGCTCAGTGATTGGCTCGCTGAGCAGGATCCTGTTTTCTGAGCTCTGAAGGTATGTTTCTTCTCCTCCTGGTCTCCTCCTCTCTGTCCTTTCCTGTACATGTTACTGTTTGATAAAAATCAACACATTTAAAGTGATACTCCGGGATGGAACAAGTTTGGTCCTATCTCAAGGTTTAGGGCAGAAATTACCCCTACAGCAGTGTTTTTGTGCAGCAGAAGCCCAGAGCGCTCCCACCAAACACCCCCTCCCTGCTCCTCTGCTGGTTTCCTCTGCACTCAGACGGGGCCATATTTTACTTGATCAAAAACACAAATAAACAGACTCCCACTGAAAAACTCTGATATGGGTCTGCATTCACGCTTTATTTAGAGAATTTTCAGCGCGTTACTTTCACACAAAAACACCGCTAGATAAGGCACTAGTTCTCATTGTGTCTCTTCGTCCTGGCAGACGACCTGCGTTTGTTTAGATCTGGCACGCCGCGCCTGCGGACTGATACACTAAGCGGCGAGCGCCTCGTAGCCAGCTGTGGCTCTGCAGCGGAGGTAGCGCCGTTTTACCACACAATGAGAACTAGAGCCTTATTTAGTGGTGTTTTTGTGTGAAAGCAACGCGCTGAAAATTCTCTAAATAAAGCGTGAATGCAGACCGATATCAGATTTTTTCAGTGGGAGTCCGTTTATTTATGTTTTTGGTCAAGTAAAATATGGCCCCGTCTGAGTATCACTATAAGCTTCAATTTAACTCAATATGCCAAAACACTGCCCTCATGTGTTCCAGAAGAGTACTGCAGATCAATGTGGACTTATCGCAGAAGTATCAAACAGGAAGAGAAGATAACCATCTAACCATTGCTGGCAATGACAGGAAATGTGTGGGCCCACCTCACTGGACATTTATGTTACTGGTAGTTTAATCTGACAGTTTAATGAAAAAATGATGATGATGATGATGTGGACATTGAAAGTAGCCTGCGGCGTCGCTAAATGGTCAAACAACTCTCCAAACAACCTGGACAGATGTGGAAAAATTGCAGAAAATTGAACTTTCTGAAAAAATATGATGGACAAAAGTTTTGGAGTCAGATAAACTTTACCTGGGTTGAATTTCTTTTTGTCGTAAATCTTTGGTAAGACTTGAGAAGTATCAACGTCTTCTTCAATCATTTATTCACACACGCTTCGTAAAGTTGGTGACTGGGGCGAATACCCATATGTACAAAAAGTGTGTGTGTGTGTGTGTGTGTGTGTGTACCTGTCCACCACGCTGCCAGGTTTGACCCGGTCGATGACGATGACCTGCTTGTTTCGATGACTCGCTGACGTCAGGTTGATTCCCAGCGTCGCTCCAGGAGACTTCGCGATTTCCACCAACAGCGGACCGGAGGCGTTCGTTACCGTGTCTGAGCGAGAAAATCAGATTAATCATCAACATTTGAGATTTTTACTACGAACTTTAGCTTAGAAAAAAAAGTCAGAGCAGAAAAACAGAGCTGAGTGTGAGGTGGGGATGTGGACATCGAAAAGCGATGAAAGATACGTCTGGTTTTTCATTTTCTGACCTCATCTACCACCCTTACTTTGACTGATGTGTTTTAACGTGTGTGTGTGTGTGTGTGTGTGTGTGTGTGTGTGTGTGTGTGTGTGTGTGTGTGTGTGTGTGTGTGTGTTGTACCCATGATGGTGACGTCGTACTCTATCTGGAACAGAGCCTCCTGCCCACACTGTGCCAACACGCTGAGGGCGTCGCTGTGATTGGCGTTGTGGAGCGGTACGCCGTCCACGCTGAGGAGACGATCGCCAGGACGCAGCGTTCCCTCTCTGAGGAAACAAACAAACAAAACCACGACATCAGAATCTGGATCTGGATCTGAAAAACCTTCAGCTGGTTCAGTTTGGGTAATCAAACTGGAGACAGTTCATAGTTTATTTAGAAATCCAGGCCATGATGGCGGCTAAAAAATGTCACGTTCTTCAGTTAGAGAGTGACCTCTGACCTCCAGGACCCGCCCACTCTTAAATGTTAGAGTCAGTCTGAGGCTTCTCCTCCAGCTTTTCTGAGGAGCTGCATTAAAACGAACGGGCAGAGCCTGAAGCTGCAGCTGTCAGCCCGTCTCAGCGTCCTCCTCGTCTTTCTGACTCCTCTTTCTTCAAACTCTTCTTCCCAAACATCTCATCTCTCCATCTGACTCCTCTCCACGCTGTCCTACTTCTTTCGTCTGCAGCATCTTTCCTCCTCCAGTTCAAACGGAGGACAAACACAAACACAAACACTGAGCAGATGATTATTCATTCTCCAAACCTTCAGATTAAACGTCACGTCATGAGAAATGCTCCCGTTAAAAATCCCAACAACAGACAAAAAAAATGACAAAAACACTTTCACAGGCTTGAAATTCAAAATGGACGTGCACCCATCTGAGCTCCAGAGAAACGAGGTCAGAGAAAGTCAAGGTGAGCTCAGGGAGGAGAGGAGACTCTTATACACTGAGACTGGAGACTCTGACAGGAAGAGGTCTGACAGAGCCAAACCAGAACTGGAACCAGAAGACCAGCTCCTGAGATACTCCCCAGTTTCAAAGAGGTGGTCTTGCCACAGTCTCAGTTTCAGTTACTGTGAAGAGGAGACTCTGAGCTGCAGCTTTGAGGTCAGACTGCAGAAAGAAAGAAAGACCTCCATCACTGAGACAGAGGCAGAAGAAGAACCAGAGGCTGGACCATCAGACCAGGGACACCTAGATCTCAATCCCGTAGGGACACCTGCCAATCATACAGTGACACTTGTAATCCTTTACTGACACTTCCCCATTGCACAGTGGTACCTGCCAATTGGTGTCATGGCAGATGTCACAGAAGTTGGTTGCTAGGCGCCACCCTGTTGGCTATGGCTACCTTTTGCTTCTTTGTCTGTATCTTGTGTTTTTTTCATCTCTTTTTCGTCATCTTTGTATTTGAAATGGATCATCACTTTGTATGGTTCATTGTTGGTCATGGACACCAAACTTTTTGTGTCTTCAGTGATATTTTCACTACTTTTCTCCTGTGTTTGTCTGGAGATCCTACATGTAACCATGGCTGCATTGTTTACATGTGAAATCAGCTGTTAGCAGCCTGTAGCATGTCAGTGCTAACTGGTGCTAGGCCAAATGTTTTCCCACAAGGTGAGGAGAAGGAGGTGAGGACGACGTGCTGGTTCTCAGGTGTGAGCTAAGAAGTGACGACATGGACCTGTCCTTCCATCCATCGTTATTGGGAACGTAAGATCTATCTCCAATAAGATTTTAATTTTGTTTTCTTAACTGCTGCTGTGACTTCAATTTCGTTGTACTTGTTACAATAACGATGAAGTTCTATTCTATTCTATTCTATTCTATTCTATTCTATTCTATTCTAAGTTGGCAGGTGTCACTGAGCGATCAGTGGTATACCATGATCAGCTTTCAGATCCCAGCTCTACAGGGAGTAAGCATCACCAATAGACTGAGGCTGAGGACGGGACGGTTCCTCACTGAGGGACATCTGATGGAAACATGGAGGAGGAACCGTGGGGCTGGTTTTCTGGATCCAGGGTCTGGGACTTGTTCAGAGTGAGAGTCCCCCTGAACCACAAACGGCTCCCACAGTTTTCTGCAGCGCCCCCTATGCAGTAAACACTCTGCCAAGCCTCAAAATTCTTACAAAAGTTGTCAGCACTGATCAACAAAGCGAAGCGTGTTTCTGTTGTCTCATTTTAAAGCTGGTGTCTGAGTTTCTGAGGGACGAACGCTGTAACTGATGTTGTTTTTATGCGGCGTGCTCAGAGGATTATAAAGGTAAGGGGGCAGCACCTGGAGCTGTTGTTCCAAGCGTTAATGATGGATTTAACTGTTTTAGAGGATTCAGAGGGCTTAATGTGGGCTGATGGTTGAAACAACGTCTCCAGGTCTTCTCTGACATTTCTGCAGCTCTGACGCCTGCAGCCTCCTTCTCCGTCTCCGTCTTCTGTTTGTACAAACGCAGTGAAAAGCAGCTCCTTTGTGTTCCTGCATAAAACATCAGCACTCCCCGGCACTTTCTGGAGCTGTTGTTTAATTCCCAGCGGGTACAGCTAAAAATGAAGGCACTCCTGAGACCGCACGCTGCTGTGGATTAAGTTTTCTCCAATTGGCATATAAATGGGATATAAAGCAGCAGAATATTTCTTTCTTTCTGCGGCGCTGACCCACATTTAGGAGATGCTTGTCTTCAGAGCGGCGTTAGAGGAGCCTGAGGGCAAAATAACCGAATGCTGAGACAGAATTTAATCCTGCTTTTGTCCCTGCCGCTGCACCTATGCATCAGGAATGAGGCTGCAGATGATGCAAACTGAGTCACTTCCTGCGCTGATGCTGAATTATACCATTAATCACATCGAATCTCTTCAAGAGGTGAAGATATGCAAAGATTTCCAGCGAGCGTCTGATACAGCACAGGAGGAAACAGAGCTGCAGATGTTCTGCATGTGTCCTCATTTATCTCTGCATGCAGCTCGTTCACACAGAGCCGGGTCGGAGTAAAAATAGCATCCAGACTTCAAACGATGTGTTGTTATCAGAGGGAGGCTGAAGTTTCTCTACCCCAAATCTTTCCTATCACAGCCACAGAAACAGTACTCTGTTCAAAGAGGACTTTCCTTAAGGAGTTTAAAAAACACAAACCAAACTTTAAAAATGGGCGATTCATACAGCGATGATGGCGAGACGTTTACCGTAATGAGCCAAAGTTTACAGAAGAAAAGGGCGTCTTAAAGGTACAGGAGGTAAACTCACCGCACCGAAAGGAAGTGGTGGAAAAACTTATGTGCTAAAGGAGAGCCACATAGACCTGTTACCTGTTAGTCAGGTAACCAGGTAACAGCTTGTTAGACAGAGGTCTGGTTAGTCTGGTAACCAGAGCCCCTTTAGCCATGTAACCAGATGGCTTGTGAGTCAGAAGGCCCGTTGATCAGGGAACCAGGAGGCCTTTGAGTCAAGAGGCACATTAGTCATGTAGCCAGAGGACCTGATAGTCAGGTCAACAGAAGGCCCATAAGAAAAAAGGCCATTTAATAATAATAATAATAATAATAATTATAATAATAAAAAAAATTATTTGTATAGCGCTTTTCAGGAACTCAAAGACACTTTACAACAGTTAAAATCAATTCAAGCAATGAACAGAAGTCAAACAGAACAAAACAAAGCAAAGCAAAACAACAGTACAATCACAAATTAAAAGCTAATCTAAAAAGGTGAGTTTCTAACAGAGATTTAAATGAAGAGAAGTCGGAGCAGTTTTGGATTTGTGTGGGGAGTGAGTTCCAGTGAGTGGGGGCAGCTATGGAAAAGGCTCTGTCCCCCCAGGTTCGCTGCTTGGTTCTGTGTGGGGGACACAGGAGGTCGGTGTGTGAGGAACGGAGGTTACGGGAGGGAATGTGGTGGTGGAGGAGGTCAGTGAGGTAGGAAGGGGCCTGGTGGTGGAGGGCTTTATGGGCGAGGAGGAGAATTTTAAACTGTATGCGGAAGGGGACGGGAAGCCAATGGAGATGTTGGAGGACGGGAGTGATGTGGTCACGGGAGCGGGTGCAGGTGAGGAGGCGTGCAGCAGAGTTTTGAATGTACTGTAGTTTATTGAGGACTTTGGATGATGAGCCATAGAGGATGCTGTTACAGTAGTCTAAGCGTGATGTGATAAATGCATGAACCAGTTTTTCAGCAGCAGAAAAGGAGAGGAATGGACGAAGGCGGGCTATGTTTCAGAAATCAGAATTTAGTAAAACATCTCATTAGTCAGGGGGCTTGTTAGACAGGTAACCAGAAGGTCTGTTAGTCAGGTAACCAGAAAGCCTATTAGTCAGAGGGCCCATCAGTCTAAAGGCCTGTTGGTCAGAAAATCAAAAGGCCTGTAGGTCAGGGGCCCATTAGTTTGTTAACCAGAAGGGCTGGTTGCCAGAAGTCTTGTTTGTCAGAGGGCTCTTTTGTCTGGTAACCAGAAGCCCCTTAAGTCATGTAACTAGACGGCTTGGTAGTCAGAAGACCCCTTGATTGGATAACCAAAAGGTCCATAAGTAATTTAACCAGAAGGTCTGTTAGTCAGAGGGCCCATTTGTCAGGTAGCCAGAGGGTCTTAAAGTCAGAAGACCTGTAAGTCATAAGGCCCAATAGTCGTGTAGCCAGAAAGCCTGTTAGTCAGGTAAACAGAAGGCCTATCAGACAGAAGGCCTGTTTCCAAACAGTTTTAGGACAAATACACCAGATGGGTCATCAGTCTGACTCACTCTGGATCTGGTCCAATGTGTCCTGTCTGCGTTTCAGCTCCAGCAGGGCGGAGCCTTCCAGATTTTTTACTGAACGTAGAAGCCGTGACACGTCACAAAAAGCAGATTGAGCCAGACAGGAAGTCGTGCACCACAAAACATCAGTGACTTTCAAAATAAAACAAAAGGTGTCCAAGCCAGAAGGTATTTATCTCGACTCCAACGACAAACAGACTTTCTGCCTTGGTGTATGAAGTTATGAGCACAACTTTACGTCACTTTCAACGTCATCTCCAAACACAGAGCCTGCAGAAGTTACGTCCTGGCTCCCTGCGGCGTCGTATCTGAAGAAACAGGCTCTGATCAAGCTGCTGTTTGTGATGAGTTCACAGGAAAACACACGATGGAAATGATTGGAGCTCTGAAGAGATTGGTTACACTTGTTCAACTGGGCACAAATGAATAATGAAGGAAAACTAATGTGCATTTCCTCCCCTGGAAGAAAACCAATCAAAGCATTTCCCTCCTGCAGAGAGAAGACGCCGAGCTGCTGCCGGACACAATCTGACACAGTTTTCACTCACCACTTCAAAAGTGCCACAAAAATTAATCATCAGACACTCAAAGTCTGCAATGAGCAAAAAGTCTGGTCAGGAAACACAGAGACTCATTAAAACTTAAAGAGCAACACAGATAGAAAGTAACAGATGTTGGGACTGAATCCACAAACTTTTAAAAATGCTATTTTCTACAAAAATAAATAATAATAATAATAATAATAATAATAATAATAATAATAATAATAATAATAATAATAATAATAATAATAATAATAATAATAAAATAAATAAATAAAAAATAAAAAATAACAATAATAATATTAATAATAAATGAATAAATAAATAAAAAAATAACAAAAATAAATAAGATGTAATACTAATAATACAAATAATAATAATAAAATAAAATAAAAAAAATAGATAAATAAATAAATAAATAAATACATAAATAAATAAATAAATAAATAAATTAATAAATAAATAAATAAATAAATAAATAAATAAATAAATAGATAAATAAATAAATAGATAAATAAATCAGATCTTATAAAGACCCTCTTTGTTTCCTGACACATTGGAGGGTCAGGACCTCAAACACCAAGGTTGGCCCAAAGCTCCTCCCTCAACAGGCCTCCAGAGGGCTGGCCAATCAGAGAGAAGGGGGTTTGAGGAGCAGGGAGCCTTAAAGACACAGCAGCTAAAACAAAGTGTTTCAGACAGAGGCTAAAACAAGAGTTTCCTAAAACACCAGTGGGAGAAAAACTGAGATTTATCTGAGCAGTAAATCAAGTGAAGATGCTCTTCTGGAGGAAAAATGATGTCATCTCTGCCCCTGGATGGTAAAAAGCTTGTTTCCTCTGCAGCAGAGTATTTTAAACGTTGAAGAATTGACTCATCAGATCCTCAGAAGGTTGAATCCCTGCTCATCAGTGGAGCAGTCACAAAGCTGACATTTACATGAAGATGTCATGGATTATTTCTCCAACATGGAGACTGAGACAGACGCAGGATGACAACATTAAAGGGATCTGAGATGATTCAAGCTGCTGCAGCTGTGAGTAACACATAACTGTCAACACAGCGCTGACAGACACCAGAAATGACACCGTTATCCTCAGGGTGTACGCGCACCGAGGCACAGAAACGTCTCTCAGACTCTGAGCTGGAAGTGGCCGAGCTGAGCAGCTGTTCATGCCCGCGTTCGTCTGGCTTTTCAGATTTTTTCCAGACTCAACTTCCTGCTTTTTACCCCGTGCTTACAGCTTAATGTTTGAGGAGTCCCTACCTGTCTGCAGGACCTCCCGGCCTGACGTAGGTGACCACCAGGGGGCGAGACTTGTGCCAGTCCTCGTGGGTTCCACCTGCAGACAGAAGGCAGCGCAGAGCTAAAGCATCTGTGCACTGAACATTAAACTTTCACATAGACGTCATTAGCCTTTATGCTAAGGGATTCCCTTGTTGGAACATCTACATGTTAATAATGATAAGAAATATTTAAATCCATTGATTTCTATAGCCATCATGCTTATGATTCCCTCATCGACTCTTTACATTATGCTGGAGCTGCCGGACCTTACGTTGATTAGTCTGCTGCTGCTATCATGGCTTAGCAGTTAGCTAACGTGTCCCAGATCCAGTGACAAATCTCATATTTACTTATAAACTAGATTAAATGTTGTTGACACAGAAAAGCTGTAAAACAAGTTTTTGTACAGAGAAATTTCACAGGAGGAATTGATGAATTAATCCATAAAGAATTGGATTCATAAGCAGAATCGATAAGGACAACAGCATCAATAAAATCTTATCGATACCCATCATTAATCAACCTTCATCACAGAAACATATCACAGCTACTCTCTGTAAACAATACTGAAAACTAGCAGGTAAATGTTTTATAACCAGGGCAATAGAGGAAAAAGTTACTGCAGGCTCATGGCTGACTTCAGCATAACTACGGCAAGCTCAAGGTTCCAAATAACTCAAAGCATTGCTATAACGACTTTGAGACACTAGAGCAGGGGCCTGCAACCTTTACTTCTATAGGAGCCATTTTTCCTCAGCTCACCTGGATTAAAGTCATTCAGGAGAAACAAAATCTACTTTATCTTCACAATAAAGACAAAAAAGTGGATAAAAAACTTTTCATAGTAAAAACCTTGTGAAAAATTATCTGAACAAGAAGTTTTTGGTGTTTATAAGTTGAATATGTGATGTCTTAGAATTTCGATTTTCAATAAATTTGCAGATATTAAAAAGAAAGAAATGTCAAACATAAATTTCATGGACTTGCAAAATTTATATTTATTTATTTCAAGAAGGTGCAAATTGTAAAAAAAAAAAAAGTGCAATTTCAATTTTTTTTTCCAAAATAAACATTTTTTTTTTTCCCCAAATTTCATAAATTTGCAAAAATATAAAAATTATGAAACTGTTATTTCATAAATTTTGCTTGATTTTCAAAAAATGTAAAAAATTCCCCAAAATTGGCAGAAGTTTTTTTTTTTTTTTTTTTAAATAATAATTTGAAATAATTTGAAAAAAAAAATAAGCAGCAATTTATAAAAATAATAAATTGTATTTTTTTTCTGAATTTGAAAGCTTTATTTCAAAATATGATGGATATTGGATATGGATATCAATACCTTCTGTAAGAAAAAAAAAAAATATTAAATGATATTTTTTTAAAGCTACATGGAGCCACTGCAAATGAGTCAAAGAGCCGCATGAGGCTCCAGAGCCACAGGTTGAACACCCTTGCACTAGACGGCCTGCTTCAGTCAACACCATACAACAAAACAAAACATCAATGTAACATGACGTGCGACTTTTAATTGAAGGTACTTTTAGTACAGATAAAATTCACAGGAGGAGCTGATAAAGGAAGTGATGTCATTAGCTTCTAGAAATGCAGGAATTGAATTTGCTTATCATAACAAATCTGCAGAAATGCTCATGCAGCCGGGGTAAAGTGTTCACACAAATACAGTCTTTGCTTTCATGCATTTCTTGTTTAAGTCGCTTGTTACATGAGTTTATTACCCGGCTATCTTACTGAGATTCTCAATTCTGATTGGTTGAAAGTCATAGAGCTCACCTAGACTTTTCCTCTTATTTTGTCCTTAAACAGTCAGAGATCATCCTCAGGAAACTCATCTTTTCGTTTGATTTTTTTTCTCTTGCCCAAATAGTTGAAGAGTTACGGTAATGAGAACAAACCTGCATCAAATTTTTTAATTAAAAAATACAAATGTTTGTATCTTCAGTAAGTCGCCGGGTAATAAGTTTAGATCATCACAAACAGACCAGGAAAGGTCCACAACACGTCTGATCCAGAGACATCGGCATGCTCACATGTTCCTGTATTTCTGCACACGTGCAGGTTACCTCTCATGACGAAACCAAAGCTGCTTCCCTCTTTGTGCAAACAGATGTCGATTGTCTTGGATATGACCCCTGAGCTGCTGTCTGGTGCTTGGAGAGACAAAAACAGAGAGTAATTATGGTGCATTTCACAGATAAATCTACTTCTGTTCCTCCAGTCACATCACTTCCTGTCTGGATCACGTGTTTCACGTGACATGATGCTAACGGTGCATTAGCCTTTAATGAAGATTAATAAAATGTGTTGTCTGTGCAGGTACAGACAGGTACAGGTGATCTGTGTTTACCTGTAGGGGGCAGTTCATACTCCACCTCCAGCAGGACTCTCTCTCCTACGTTCTTCAGTAAACTGATTATCTCTTCGTGCCGCAGTTTGGTCAGGTTGATGCCGTTCACCGACTTGATGTAGTCGCCCACGTTCAGCTGGTCGCTCCTGCGCAGAGAGAGGAATCAAAGAAATGAGCTGAACGCATCCTCTCCTTCCTCCTCTCCTTCTTCGTTGGTGTTTCACCCACCTAGCTGCCAGTCCTCCAGGCCGTAGGTTGGATACCCGCGGTTTCCCGTCCTTGTCGGTTCCTCCTGAGATGGTGAGGCCCAGTGTGCTGCCTTCTTTCTTCACCAGCTCCACCATGGTTACCCCCCGCAGAGCTTCTAAGCAGAAACACACACACACAGAAGGACAAGTAGACAAACACCAGACAGGGACAAACACACACACACACACACACACACACACACACACACACACACACACACACACACTCAGACACACAGAATACAGCAGAGAGATAAGAGGTTAGTCGCTGTCCTCTGGACGAGAGACGAGAGAGATAAACCCAAAGACTTTCGAGGTCTCCAATGAGACTCTAGACTTTTGTTTTTTCGTTTTTTTGTTTTTTGGTCGTTCTACAATTTCATTAATTCAAAAAACTCCTTGTTTAGGTAATTATTCAATATTTTTTTACCATGTAAATAATTTTACAGAATTTTTAAAGCAAAATATAAAATATAAAAGTTTATTTTTCCTTCTTTCTCTTGGTTCAAACCACTGATGCCATAGGAAAAAAAATGGGACACAAGGTACAACAAAACATCCAACAAGACCATCTTAAAACAGACTCAGGGAACCATAAAAATCAAACACTTTAGAGGACCTCAAACAGGATTACCGTATGTAGAATAAAAAAGAGCCTGTAATCATCGTCAAACAGTTGCAGAATAACATTTAAGTGGACCTGAAAACTCCTGCCAAAGGGTTTTGTAAGAGGGGAAGTGAAAATCTAACATTTTAGGATAACTTCAACCAAAAGCTTAATGGACCATGATGTGGCTGCAGAAGAAAACCTCCAAAAAGCCTGTGGTCTGTTCCCTCGCTTTCAGCCTGTTTCCTGCTCTATCCACCGTCCTCTCCTCTCTGATTAAAGACATGAACAACCCAAAAAATAATCTGAGAAACTGAAAGAAAAACAAAGTAAAGACCCTCTGAGGTACCCTGTTACTAACAACAACAGGAACATAAAACTGGAGCTGTAGCTCCTCCATAGGCTCATCAGAGAGGTTTGGGTACAGCTGTGGGAACCTTAAACTGGTTATGAGATCTGCTTCCTGTGAGCTGCTGAAGCTGTTTGCTGAAACTCCTGACTCCTGGTTTGACAAAGACGCCCTGAAACAGACACTTATACGACTCTTCAAACAAACATACGACTCTTCAAACAAACATGATGTAAAACATCTGCTTGGATCATAATTTTTGGAGTTGTCAGTTGATCAAACCGTCCTGGGAGCAGCTATGGTAACATTTGAACAATATCTTTACTGAGGACGTTATATGGTACAGGATATTTATCGTCTTGAGAGGTCGTGATTTTCTTTGAAGGGTCAGAGGGAATCCTTTTTCAGGACTTGGTCATTTTGGACAAACTACGTGAAAGCAGTAGTTTCTGTAATCTGACTGTTTTGTTTATTGTGAATCCATCTGCCTTGTTAACATTTCTGTTTAGGTTGATGCAAACCCAAAAATCTTGATGTGTCTCATTCCACATAAGTTAAGACTTGGATCTAGACCCCTCCTCAGCTCACCTGGTCTCCTTGTTCTTACATCTATTAAAACTAAGCATTGGCAGTGATCATTTTCATAACCACACTGAACGTGTGGAATATGTACTGTATACTGTACCCTTTCCCCAAAGGCATGTTATGTCACATGTGCCTTTCAAAATAAAATAAAAAATAAAAAAAAACACACAAAAAAACAAAACAAAAAAACCTGAAACAGCTTCTGGTACCTCAAACTAAACCTTAAAGTACCAGAAACAGCCTCAGAGGTCCTCAAAACAGACGACTGAGGATGGTTAGGACGGGATTTTTAAAACACTAGCCCATGGACAGAGGACAGTGGCAGCTGGCCAATAGAGGGCGCCACCCCACCACCCACAACATTACTGTAAGTAAGTTAAAAAAAAGAAGAATGCGAGCAAGATAAATAATATATGATTGACGATGGATAAAGTTGCTTTGTTCATCTGTGTGTGGTGACGTGTTTCCTGCTGTGGGCGTAAAACTCTTTGGCCGTAGACACTGGTTAAAAGTTCATGTTCAGGAGCTCCTCTTCAATACAAGACAAGACGTAGGATCAGCTTGATTTACATATCACCAGCCCTCCCCCCGCCAACGTCACAGCCATCAGTCACAGTTTGAGCAGTAGGAATTTAAAACGCTCAGAAATAAAATGAATAACTCAGATAAATCACTCCAAACAACACGTTAGCCAGAGAAAACTCCACCAGCCACCGTGCATTCATCAGTACCTTGGATGGAGCAACATATACGTTTAAAATCTTTTAAGTGTAGCTTTAAAACAACATGCTAAAACTAGGGCTGAACGATTTTGGAAAATAATCTCAGTGCAATTTTTTGGACCAATATTGTGATTGCGATTCAGCATTTTTTAATTATTATTTATTTATTTATTTATTTATTTTTCATTATATAGTTGATTTTATTTTTATTTATTTATTTTTTATTATTATTTTAATTTATTTTATTTATTTATTTATTTTTATTTATTTTTTATTTTTTGGGAGGGGGTATCTTTTGCATTATTCACTAAAAACAATTAATAAATCATTCTATATCATTCTATAGTATGAAGGCCAGGCCTACATGTTATGATACAATAAAGTAGATTGAAGCGCAACTTCATACATGTAATATATCTTTATTTAACCATCACGATCACAGAAGAATATTGACTGATTGATTTAACTTCAAGCCTTTTAAACGTGTAATATTTTAGCCAGAAAAAAACTTTTTTTAAACTTTATTTTTTTAAATTACAGACTCGGCGATTTGAAAATTGCACTCTGTTACATTGTGAAGTTGGTTTAAATTTGATTAATTGTTCAGCCCTAGCTAAAACCCTCAGGGTTACCTTAAAACAAACACTGACAGGTTTCATAACACAGACATTACAGGTCACTATAAACCCTTAAGCTGTCTTTGAGTTCATGGATCCCTCTGTAGAAACTTCTGGATTCAATCACAGAAGTTTCCAGGTGCAGTCTGGATTATGCAGATAGAAACAGATGTTATTTTTGACATTCGATCATTTTATACCTGTTCAGGTGACCTGTTGGTGTAAAGGTAACAGTTACCTCAAACATTTGAGCTGAATTGAGACCATGCAGCATTAAAATCTGAGGTTGTTTTCAGATTTATCTCTTCGTCATGTGTTTCTTTCTGTTTAATGGTGATGAGATATTTTTAAGAGCAGTTTCTGACTCACGGTCTGTAACTGAAGGAAAACCTCGACCTCCCCCTGAACCTCCCTGAAGGGAACTCTGCAACAAGGATCAAGGAACAGTGGACCGGTCTGACTGAACCCAGAGAGGACAACAACCCCCCACACATCTCTGTATTCCCCCAACACTCAATTAAAGCTGACTGAGGAAGGCATGGTAATATCAGAGCAGCTTTCCTCACAGCTCCTCTCAGCCTGAGCCAGACTCCACGAGGTAAACAACCTAATGGGATGACTCGGGAGCTGCAGAGTTCACTCCACCTTCCTCCTCCAGCTGCTATGTAGTTTAAGGTTCATGACACGAGTTCAGGAAGACAGATTAGAGTCTGAGTCTCTGAGTGTCGTTTCATCCCAGACTCCTCCAAACCTAATCAGGCTGAGTCACAAACACAGGAAGGTGTCACAACTCTATCATCGTTCTGCTCTTTCTGTCTCCAGATTTACCGCCACAAATAAAATTTAATTGAGCCTGAAAATAAAAATAAAGTGTCATATTATTCATGACACATTCAGAGCTGAAGTTTCCAGCTTCTGAAAAGTGTCTGGATGTTTTTTAGTAACTCACAGAAACAGTTCATCTGTAAGTTAGTCACTCCTCTGCTTTAGGTTTCCTAACGATTAAAATGAGACATCATTCATTAACGAGTGACATCTGTCAGGAAATGACTCTCAAATGCAACCCCAAATCCTAACCCTTAACACTTATAGTGGGCAAAATAAGTATTGAACTCTTCAACATTTTCCTCATCACATTCATTTCCAAAGCTGCAATTCAAACCAAATTTCTCCCAGACATTGGTATTAACTCAAATAATCCACACATGAAAAGAAATCACAACGTTCAGGTCCATAAATAATGATTATGGTGAATTAAGTACGATAACACAGGAAAAAAGTATTGAACACACCATGGAAAGGCTGTATACTTTGGACAGGAAATGCACCATACCACCTGAAATCTGTCAGTAATTATTACTTGAACTTCCAATTAGTGCAAACCAACATCAGCTGGGCTAGAGCAAATTGATGGTCCTATAAAAAAGGTGTTTTTTTCACCAAGCAGTTAAATAGCACACACCTCATGATGGGTAAAGGCAAAGAGCTCTCTGAAGACATTCACAACCTGATTGTTGCTCAGCATCAGAATGGAACTGGTTACTGACTTATATCAAAGCACCTGAATATTCCAGTCAGCACCGTTGGGGCCATTATTCACAAGTGGAAGAAGCACCACCTTACCATCAACAGGCCACGCACAGGAGCTCCTTGAAGATTTCTGACCAGGGAGTCAGAAAGATAGTCAGAAGAGGACTCAACCAGCCAAGGACCACCCTGAAAGTGCTCCAGAAAGACTTGGAGGCAGCAGGTACAATGGTTACAGAGAAAACAACAGGCAATGCACTCCACCACCATGGCCTCTATGGACGCTCAGCCCACAAGACTCCATTCCTCAAGAAAAGGCATGTTGAAGCTGGTTTAAAGTTTGCTAAACAGCATCTTGCCAAGCCTGTAGAATACTGGGAGAATGTTGTCTGGTCAGATGAGACCAAAACTGAACTTTTGGGCTGTCATACTACAGACCATGTTTGGAGGAGAAATGGCTCTGCACATCAGCCAAAAAACACTACACCAACAGTGAAGTTTGGAGGTGAAGCATCATGGCATGGGGTTGTTTCTCATCTCATGGTGTTGGCAAACTTCATATAACTGACGGAGCAATGAATGGAGCCATGTATGGGGAAATTCTTGATCTGAATCTGCTGCCATCCACCAGGATGATGAAGATGAGATGTGGGAAAAGGGTTCACCAGAGGGCACCAAAGAATATTCCAGATTTAAAGACAATCTGTGCAGAGGAATAGGCCAAAATCACACCTGAGCAGTGTGGGCCATTAGTTCAAACATACAAGAAGCTTCTGGAAGCTGTCATTGCAAACAAAGGCTTCTCCACTAAGTATTAGATGAGTCTCAGTTAGCGTGTTCAATCCTTTTTTCCTGTGTTATCGTACTTAATTCACCATAATCATTATTTATGGACCTGAACGTTGTGATTTCTTTTCATGTGTGGATTATTTCAGTTAATACCAATGTCTGGGAGAAATTTTGTTTGAATTGCAGCTTTGGAAATAAATGTGATGAGAAAAAAGTTGACGCTTTCAATACTTATTTTCCCCACTGTCAAAGATCCTGCAAAAATTTGAATTGAATCGGACCCCAAAAATTGTGAAAAATTTATCTATACAAGACTTTTTTGTAGTTTATGATATTGTTCATGTGATTTCATAGTATTTTTCATTTTAAATACATTTGCAAATATTCATTAAAAAACAAAAGAATTTGTTACGTAAAACATTTCATAAATTTGCAAAATTAATACAGTTTCACATAATTGAACATTTTTCGAAAATTTCTTTCCCAGAAATTTGAAATTGAAAAAGGGGAATTAAAAAAAGGTGCAAAAGTTATTTTTTTCAAAAAAGTTCACAGATTTCCAAAATTTTATAAATTTGCAAAAAAAATATTGTTAAATTTTTAATTCTAAATAAAAAAAAAACAACATATTTTTTTAATTGTTACATTTTCAAAAAGTATTAAAAAAAATTAAAACAAACTATATCTTTAATGGAACTTACATAATTTGAAAAAATGTGCAGAAATTGAAAATATTGAAATGTGCATTTTTTTAATATTAAAAAACGTTTAAAAAATTAAATAAAAAAATATACAAAAATTTAAAAAAAAAAATTGAAAGCTTTAGTGACAGATTCGATCAAAACTTAGTTTAAAAAAATAAGGTTAATGCATTATTTTATATAGTTTCAGTGTCTTTAAACATCAATACCCTCTGTAAGAAAAATAACAAGTCTTTATTTCTATCATATTTTTTAAAGCTACAAGGAGCCAAAGGGCCACTTGAGGGTCCAGAGCCGCAGGTTGAAGACCCTTGGTTTAGACAGACACAGACAGATCACTCGTAGTTTGTTAAACTTCAGAGCAGAAATATCTGCAGGTGAAACACGATGGATACGACAGAAAGCGTGTTGTATCGTCTCATTTTGACGTGCATACATGAACACGCCATGCTTACAGGAACTGATCTGGGAGTGATGCATCACCCTCATTTATCTGTGTGTAATTTTTATCCACACACACACTTAAACACACACTCACACACAGGTGTGTTGGGGCTCTGATGTGATGGATGGTGAGATTAAGTAAATCTCTGAGGCGACACGGAGGATCGCTGAGGTGCTGCAGAGCACGGTTATCTCTGCTGGGTGTTACACACACACATGTCCCAACAGGCAAACACACACACACACACACACACACACACACACACACACACACACACACACACACACAGACTGGAGCACATTATCTGCAGAGAGCACTCATTCATTAGTCATTGTGCCGCTCGTATTTGCATAAAAGCATCAAAGCTTTTACAAATGTCGTCTGGTGGCGTGAATATTTTCCACCACCAAACGAGTTTTTCCCTCAGAAGACGCAGAAACGAAGCGCGATGAGATTCATAAAGTTTAATCTACCTCCTCAGCTCGACGCTAAGAGAAGAGGAAACACACCAGAGCAGTTTTATGATCCTGAGGAGGAAACTCTCCAAACGATGTTAAACAGAGAGGCGAGGAACGCTATCACACCCTCAGCGGTGATCAGGCAAATGGAAAAAGAGCAAATATATTCAGTCTCACACACACACACACATTCACACACACACACACACACTCATGTCAAATAAGAGCATCGAGGAATCAGCAGCAGACAGGACGGTGACAGAGAAAAGTGCTGTAATTGTTTCACTTTGAAGAAAGGTGGCGAGGGAGCAGACGGAGTTATGTAACCGAGCGGGGAGGAAACATCCAGAAGGAGAACAAAGGACGAAGGAATAAAAGATAAAGTCAGACAGAAAGAGTTCATGGGAAACTCAAAGAGCAGATTAGTCTGAAGTGTGAGGAGATGAAGAGAAATTTAGTTTGAGGAAGACGTTCCCATCGTCTGAATCCATGAGACGATAAAAACAAACTCTGAATCAAATTTTATGATTTACAGACGGATCAGACCTAAAACCTGCTGTCTGACTGACGCTGTGACAGACTGAGTATAAATAAATAACATACCTGGTATACTGTGTCTCCTGGAGGCCATGTTGTGCTCTGGACCAGATATATCCTTAGTTTTCCCGTAGGGCCCGTCATCTGCAGAGAGCACAGGCAGAAGAAAAGATTAAAACCTCGTGTTTTTAATGATTCATAAAGTCTTAAAGCGTTTCAGAAAACAACGTCTTTATTTGGTGAAACACCTCAAGTTTAACAGGTTTTCTTCATAAAGAGAGAAACAGTCACATGTCGTAGGCTTTAGTAACCATAACAAGAAAATGACCAATCTTTCGACCTTCACTTCAGAGGAGAAACAAGTCCCCACCCCCAAACAGAAGGAAATTAATTATTTCAATAATAACAATAATCTATCAGGGAAAAAAAACTCATGAGAAGATGTCTCTTGGTAAATACTGGAACATATGAGCATTGCATGGGGAACGGATGGACTTGAATAGAGGATCACAGCGTGGGAATAAACTGTGAGGAAACTGGACCCGGAGCAACCATCCAAGAAGCCAGCTGACAAAACAACCTCCAACCAACCAACCCTCCATCCAAAACAATGGCCAACCAACAAACCAACCGACTAAAAAACACCCAGTACACCAACAGACCAACAAAAGAATCAACCAACACAGGGACAAAATAAACCATCCAACAGACCATAAGATAGATAAATACATCAACCAAAGGAGAATGGACCAACCACTGACCCAACAAAAGAACCAACAAACCAGTAGACCAACAGATCATCCAAAGAAAAAACATTAAACAGACCAACCACTCAACCTCAGCATCAACCGGCCAACTAACGAACCAACCAACCAACTAAAATACCCAACTAATAAACCACAGAACCAAAGAACCAAACCATCCAACAGACCACGGATCAGCCAAAGAAAAAATCATCAAATGGACCAACTACTCAACCACTCAACCAACCAACCAGCCAACCAACCAACCAACCAACCAACCAACCAACCAACCAACCACCCAACCAACCAACCAACCAACCAACCAACCAACCACCCAACCAACCAACCAACCAACCAACCAATTAACCACCCAAACAACCACCCAACCAACCAACGGACAAATCATCTAAAGGACCAACCAAACGACCAATCAACCAAAGAACCAACTATGTAGAGAACTACCAAAAGACAATACAATACATAAAGAAATCAACCAAAGAAAGAATCATCAAACAGACCAACCAACCAACCAACCAACCAACCAACCACCCAACCAACCAACCACCCAACCAACCAACCAACCAACCAACCAACCAACCAATTAACCAATTAACCAACGGACAAATCATCTAAAGGACCAACTAAACGACCAATCAACCAAAGAACCAACTATGTAGAGAACTACCAACAGACAATACAATACATAAAGAAATCAACCAAAGAAAGAATCATCAAACAGACCAACCAACCAACCAACCAACCAACCAACCAACCAACCACCCAACCAACCAACCAACCAACCAACCAATTAACCAACGGACAAATCATCTAAAGGACCAACCAAACGACCAATCAACCAAAGAACCAACCATGTAGAGAACTACCAAAAGACTATACAATACATAAAGAAATCAACCAAAGAAAGAATCATCAAACAGACCAACCAACCAACCAACCAACCAACCAACCAACCAATCAATCAATCAATCAATCAATCAACTTAAGAACCAACCAACCAAACAATCAACTTAAGAACCAACCAACTGATCAATCAACCCCCGCAATCGCCCATCCTACCAACCTTTCTATAGTTTGCCGTATAAGCTGAGTGACAAACAACGTCTCAGGTATTGTTAGTGTTATAAAAAAAAGAACCCAAAAACACAAACCCCGGTCTTTGTGTCTCCTCTCTAACACAGGATGTCTTCCTGTTTTGTAAAGTGTCAAACACCAACAGGTCTGAGGCTGACAGAGTGAAGCACTGAGAACAAATGAAGCTGATCCAGGAACCTGATGGTACACCTGTTCATCCTTTATGAGGATTTTAAAGTCTCTCAGACTGACGTTTCCTTTCCTGTGAACAGGTGGGTCTCCATAAATGAACTGCTCCCCCTACAGGCTGGTTCAGAGCCTGTCCTCCTTACAGATCTGTGTATTAAAGACACATCAGAAACCTCTCCCAAGAGCGACGCTATTCAACGGTTACATTCAGGAAAGATTTCCCCACGGAGCGTCTCTGCTGATCAACACAGAGAGACGCCGTGTGTGGATGAGGAGCTGGACGCAGGAAGGGACGCCGTCATTGTTGTGTGTCACAGGGGGGAACAGATGTCCCGGTTTATTGTCTCTGGCAGAGCCGGGTGAGGGTTTTAATATTTGATTAAGTCATAAATTCAGTTCAGCTCAGATCACCACATGTGTCCGTCCATTTAGGAGCGCTGAATAAACTGCACGGGCTACAAACACTCATTACTTCCTGTGAGCTGGGCTTCATGATGCCGTTTGGCTTCAGTTTTCACTGCGTCTCTTTACAAACTGAGCTAACATGACCGTCGCTCTGAAAACAGACCTCTGTAAAGATCCCATCAGAGGAGCTCAGTCCGTCACCTTTCCTGTCCCCTGACTTATGCTCCTTCATATTAACTCTAAACGGTACGATGAGCATTTATTCCTGAGCACTTTCAGATTTTATCCCAGGTTTTACAGCCTCATCCATATTCCACAGCTCAGGATATTAGGCCCTTTGCAAACAGCAGCCGCTAACTGAGTTTGACAGCAGCCGTGGAGCCGAGCCTGTTGTTGTTTGGGCTCTGAGGAGAGCGGCTGTGTCCTACTTTACAACCTCTGCTGCAGCTTCAACCAGGGAGGGGACGTTAACAATTCATTAACCACTTCAGATACTTTCATGTCCTACTCCAGAAGTGTCATTTTAATCAGGGACGATTACACCGCAGCTCAAACATCAGCGTCTCTGACAAATGTGCCGTGTTAAAGCAAGAGTCATGATACACCATCACCTTCTGCTTTTAAGTCTTACTTTAATTACGCCCACCATGCTCCCCAAAACCAGCGCCAAGAATCAGACAACCTGCAGCTCTGGAGCCTCATGTGGCCCTTTGTCTCCTCTGCAGTGTCTCCTTGTAGCTTTAAAAAATATGATAGAAATAAAGAATAGTTATTTTTCTTCCAGAGGGTATTGATGATTAAAGACACTGACACTAAATAAAATCCTGTGTTAACGTTTAGTTGAACTAAATCTTCATCCCATCTGTCAATAAAGCCTGCCACCGCTCTACTTCACCTCCTACAACATCAACAGCCCACCAACTTTCCATGCACCTGTGGCTAACCTCAAGTTTTACAGCCCTGGGAAGATAACTACATCTACAAAAAGACTAATCTGGAAGAAAATACTGATTTTAATTCTGTGTGGATGGATTCATTTAACTGACAACGTGCTGGATTAATATACATAATTGATATGTGGAAAGACATTACCAAACAAACAAGAAAAGATGAGTTAAGTGATATTTTCAATTTATGTTAAAAATTCAAGTAAATTAAAAGATTTTTTTATTACATTTTTGCAAATATATTAAATTTCAATTTCATTTGAATTTTGCATGTTTTGAAATTTTTAAAAATATTTTACATTAATTTTTTTGCAAACTTTTTACAGTTTCATTTTTTTAATCTGCAATTTTTTTGCAATTTCAGCACTTTTTTAAAATGCTTCCACAATGTTTAAAATTTGAGTTTTTTTTGCAATTTTGCACGTTTTGAAAATTTTGAAATTATTTTAAATTTATTTTTTTGCAAAATTTTTACAATTTTATTTTTTTTTAATCTGCATTTTTTTTGCAATTTCCGCACTTTTTTAAAATGTTAAAATTTTTTTTAGAATTTTAGTTTTTTTGCAATTTTTGCATTTTCTGTGTAATTTCCTTTTTTTTGGATACATGTTAATTTTAGCAATTTTAGCAAATAGTTCACATTTTGGCAAATTTATTACAAATAAAAAAAAAACATCTAATGTAAAGTTTGATAAATTCAAAAAACTTTCTTGTCTAGAAAAAAAAAAATGTATGCATGAAAAATGAAAATATCTGAGTTCAGATTCAGGTTTGAAACAACAAACTCGATATTTAAGCCATTTTCCTCTGCTGGACGTTAAAAAACTGTGTGATTCCTTTTAAAGACTGTGAAGTGGACAGTACAGCTGCTCTCTGAAAGTGAAGCCAAAACATTTAGAGCTCCCCCTGGTGGCTGGCTGCAAAACTAACAGCAGAGTCTTCATCATTTGGAGAAGTTAACTTTTAATCAGTTTTTTAATGTTTAAAGGAGGGGGTGTGGCATCATGACTGACAGCTGCGTTGACCAATGAGGCTCCTGCTCCACACCCTCCTCTCACATCCTCCTGTCGTCTTCCTCCTCCCTCTGCTGATGGTCTGTCTCCAGCAGTGACGGAGGAAAGGAGGCCGTAGTTGTTGGAGTTTAGCGATCTTCTCTGAGGTGTAATAGGTTTGATAATTTATAAGTAGTGGATTGAATTTTAGCTTTAAACGGCGTTCAGGAGTTATCTGGCCGTGCTGCTTTCCTCCAGCGAGGCCGTCACAGACGTAATGAAACCCCAGAGGCTGCTCGTCAACACAAACACACACCTGAACACACACAGGACGAGGGAAAGCTGCACACACAGAGACACACACAGCCTCAGGCGGCGCAGTGATGCACGCCTGAGAGGATCCAGACACCAGGATGTTCACCTGCGTGTGCACGGACACGGGAAGCTGCACATGCTCAGATATGAGGAGAGTAACACTGGAGGCGCTTTGGCCGTCTCCGTGTCTGAGACTGTTTCAGTCACTCCGCTCCCGGCGCTTTGAATCCTCCAAACTCACAAACCTCCAGAGCCTGAGCCGTGGTGTTTGAGATATCAGCGCTTAGCAAACATGTTTGTGACAACACGCGTTCAGAGAGCCCAACACGTGACCTGTTAATCCTGATATTTCCTCTGAATGGATCCACACAGCAGCTTTCTTTCTCCGGTCTCTTTCAGCCGCCGTCTCTCTGTTCTCCCTCTGCCTGATGAATTAGCGTCTGCGGGTGAATAATTTGAATGTGATTAGGCTAATGAGTCCTGGCGCTGTCGGCTTACTGAGCAGGTTGAGTTATAGACGAGGCGTCAGGCCAGATTTCCCACCTGCTGCAGAGACAGAGACGTGATGCTTTCAGCCAGGGCATCTCTGCAGCCAGAGCCGGGATGACTTCACACGCCATGCAGGTCGACAACAAGAGAGCTGACTCTGTTTTATTACTTTTTCTGTCTTTAAGAGAGTCAGAGATCATGGTTCAAAAAGCTCCTCTTTTCTTCCTTCAGGTTCTGTTTGAATTTTTTCCCTTGCCCAAATAGTTGAAGAGTTACGGTAATGAGAACACCTTGCATTAATTGACCTCTGGCTAAGTCCCACCCTTTAACATGATCAGCCAATCACAGAGTGTTTATTCCAGGGATCTGCAACCTTTACTTTCATTGGAGCCATTTTTCCCCAGCTTACCTGGATTAAAGTCATTCAGGAGCCACAAAATCTACTTTATCTTCACAACAGACACAACAACGCAGATAAAAATCTATAAATAGAAAACATCAAGTGAATAATAAACAAAACAGGAAGATTTTGTAGTTTATGAAACTGTACATGTGATTTCATATTTTTTCTTTTTCGTTTTAAATAATTTACAAATATTAATAAAAAACAAAAGAATTTGTAATGTAATAAATTTCATAAAATTTCAAAATTTAAGCAATTTTAATTGATTAAATTTTTTTCAAAAAAATTACATTCAAAGAAATTTGCTCATTTCTTTTCAAAAAGGGAATTTAAAAAATTGAATAATTTCCTCTTTATTGAGATTTTACAGATTTGCCAAAACTTCATAAATTTGCAAAAAAAAAACAAATAAAGTAAATTGCTAAATTTTCTAAAAATAAAGTAATTTTCAAAAAATGCTGAATCTTTAAGAAATAAAGTATTTTTTTAAAAACTGCTGATTTTTTTTAAAAAAAAATAAAGTATTTTTTTTTAAATGCTGAATTTTCAAAAAATGTCAAAAATGTTAAAACTTTCACCTTTTTAACAAAAAATGGAACCTAAATAATTTGAAAAAATGTGCAGAAATTAAAAAACAATGAAATTTGCATTTTTAATTAAAAATTGTTTAAAAACTTAAATAAAATAAAAAAAAACTACTTTCCAAGAAATTTGAAATAAAAAAGTGAATTTTAAAAAAGGTGCAATTTCTCTTTTCACAAATTTTCCCAAATTTTATAAATTTGCAAAAAAAAAAGAAGTTTTTTTATTTCTTAATTAAATAAAAAAGATTTTGTTTTCATTTCTTAATTTAAAAAATATATATATATATATATTATTTTTTTAATTGCTTAATTTTCAAAAATTGTTAAAAAAATTTAAAACAAACTTTTTTTTTAATGGAACTTACATTATTTGAAAAAAATGTGCAGAAATTGAAAATAATGAAATGTGCATTTTTTATATTAAAAAAATCTTTAAAAATGAAATTAAAAAGATATACAAAAAATTAAAAAAAAAGTTTGAAAGCCTCATCGACAGATGTGAGGAAAATTTAGTCCAACTAAATGTTAATGCACCTTTTTATTTAGTGCCAGTGTCTTTAATCATCAATACCCTCTGGAAGAAAAATAACTATTCTTTATTTCAATCATATTTTTTAAAGCTACAAGGAGCCACTGCAGAGGAGTCAAAGGGCCACATAGAGCTCCACAGCCACAGATTGAAGACCGTTGTTCTGGTTGTTTCTTTGCTGCAGCTGAACACCAGAGTTTCCCTGTGAAGTTTTCTTTGTCCTGGTTTGACTCTGTCATCCTTCATCCATCAACACCTCTCAGCTGCTGTCAGGACGACCGGAGTCAGGAGGTCCAGGACTTCCTCTCTGCTTCCTGCCTCAGTGATGAGCCTCTCCTGACCCATGTTGTCTGAAAACCTGCGGACTAGAAGTTTTTGGAGGCTCCTTAAAGACCCTGATGCTGCATGGATCCACGTGTGACTCTCTGCTGCTGTGGGACTTCATCCACCTGAGGAGGATTTCCTCACGCCTGCATCCCACTCTCTAACTAACAAACTCCAGTTTTCACCACCAATTATAGTTTTTCTCTGCGAGACTAAGACACAAACCTGAGCAGGAACAGGATAAACTGTCGTCTGACAAATCCCCCTACACTGAGAATCCACCACCAGGTTCAGCCTCTTCAGCTCGTTACACAAGATGTTGGAGATAAATTCAACAAGTCAGATTAAAAGCTCAAGACAGAAACACCTGCCAGCTGTGTGTGTGTGTGTGTGTATCTATGTGTGTGTGTGTATCTGTGTATGCATGAAGGGAATAGCAGCAGACACTGCTCTGTAGGACGTTTGATCCCTCCAAGCTCTCTGCAAACCTTCATACACACACAAACATGTTTACACTGTGAACACACACACTGACACACACACACACACTCTGTCCTCTGTGCAGGCTGCTGCAGATGAAGCTGGATTATAAAAGATGCGGTTACTGTGTTCTCTCTCTCTCCTGCAGCTGATTCAGGCTCCGTTTGTTTGTTTATTTGTTTGTTTGTTTGAGCAGATTTCAGTCTCAGATCAGGATGAAAATCTGAAGTGAACATAAAAACAAGCCATCCCTGAATATTCTGCAAACATCCAGTCTGAAGCTTTAAGTTTTGGGGAATCTTTAGATCTAAAATCTGGAGCTAAAATTCGACCTCTCAGGGAAACGTCATCACGTCTTTCAACAGGTTTGACGTGGTTAATTTAAAGGTTTTCACAGAAACCACCTAAAAACATTCAGTGACTTTCAAAATAAAACAAACTAAACCAGGACAGATCCCCAAAACACCTACCCGTACCGTCCCCACTTTCTGGTTCCCTTCTGTTGGGGTCTCAGACTAAACTGATCCAACCCCAGGAGGTGGCGCTAGAAACTCTGCAGTCTGCTGATTGGTGGAAAGAATGGTCACTTCCTGTTTGACAGCGGGGATGAAGAACTTGTTTGGAAAATGGCGTTACTAACGTCATTCCCTCTGTCACGTTTTTCTTCTTCGTTGGATTTATTAGTGAGGTACACTGTGTCACGCTGCTATGACGTCTCGCTATCACGTAGCCAGCGCAGCTATCAGCAACCAGCTTACACGCCGCCTACCAAGAAGGACACGGTTGGCTGTGGAAACACAAACAGGATCAGACTTTACTGATCCAACCTGGTCCAAACCGGACCACTTGGTAGAAACGAGCCGGACTGAACACACAGCTGGTCCCTCCACCCAGTTTTCTTTATACGCTGAAGATCCTGATGTTTACCTTTCACTCCTGACTGTTTCCACCAAACAACTTCAGTCTCCAGGCTTCACCACACCTGTCCTGTCCTTAACGACCAGAGGAGCTTTACACAAAGAGGACTGTCCACTCAGATCCACTCAGATCCACTCTGATCCACTCAGATCCACTCAGATCCACTCAGATCCACTCAGATCCACTCAGATCCACTCAGATTAAGTCTTTCCATATTTTCCCTTCAGGTGACTGGAAACCTAAGAGACAGGCAGCCGGCCAGACAGACAGGGACATCCAGAGCTCAGGGCGCACACACACACACACTCACACACACACACACACACACACACACACACACACATACGAGGCAGCTTTGACTGTCACTGAGGGCAAAGTAATTACACAAACACACACAAACACACACAAACACACACTCTCTGCTCTCTATTCATCAGTCTCCTTCATTCACAAACACACACCCTGCCAGAGGGCGCCGCTGTGCTCGCCGCGGCCGCCATGACCTCACATTAACCAGCGGGGACGCTCTGCGTGGAGCGACACACGCTGAAGTTTACTGCGTCCTCTTTTTACAGACAGGAACAGACAAACAGCTGATCAGCAGATCGCTCAGCTACGACAAACACAGGAAGTCAATCTCTGTTTGCATTACTGAAAGCGTTTCTTTCTTTGAGTGGTTTCTATAAAACAGGTCCCTCAGCGAGGGACGGAAAGAGGACGGAGGAGGATCAGAGGAAGAGAGGAAGGAATGAAAGGATTTGGGAAAGAAGGAGGGAGGAAAGAAAAGAAGAAAGATCAGTGAAGAAGTGAAGGTGGAAGGAAGGAAATATTAAAGTTAAAAAAAGGAAGGTAGGGAGGAAGGAAGGGGGGAAGGAAGGAGGTAAGGAGGTAAGGGAGGAAGGAAAGGAGGAAGGGAGGAAGGGAGGAAAAGAGGAATCGAAGAGGATGGAAAGAATATGGGAAAGAAGGAAGGAGGACAGGAAGAGAGGAAGGAAAATATAAAAGTTAAGAAAAGGAAGGAAGAAGGTTAGGAAAGAAGGGAGGAAGGAAGGGACGAAGGGAGGAGGAAAGAAAAGAGGAAAGATGAGTGAAGAAAAAGAAGGTAGAAGGACGGAAAATATTAAAGTTAAAAAAACATGAAGGAAGGAGGGAAGGAAGGAAGGGAGGGAGGAAAGAAGGAAAAGAGGAATCGAGGAGGGTGGAAAGAATATGGGAAAGAAGGAAGGAGGAAAGGAAAAGAGGAACTAAAAAGGAATAGGGGAAGAATGAAAGAAGGAATGAGGCTGGAAGGAAGGAAAGAAGGACATGGAAAGGAGGTAGAAGGGAGGAAGAGATGGAAGGATTTGGGAAGGAGGGAAGGAAGGTAGCAAGAAAGGAAGAAACAGGGAAGAAGATGGAGGGAAGGAAAAGGAAGAAAGTAAGTAAAGGAATGAAAAGAGGATGGAAAAGACAGAATCAGGAAGAAAGGAATGGAAAGATTTGGGAAGGAAGGAAAAACCCTAAACGCCTCACGAACAGTTCAGAAACAGCCGCTGACGCCGTGTTTTGAGAGATTTCCGCTGAGTGACCTCCCCCTGCTCCCCTCCAGGAAACATCCTGTTTTATCGTACATACGAAGCCGCTCTCTGCTCTCTGACGGCTCCAAACATCGTTTCATGTTTCAGAAAGAGCCAGAAGACGCCACTAACTCCTGGTGGGAACACTTAATGAAAATCTCCGAGCAGTAATTAGCCTGAGTGAACATCCAGGGGGCGTCAGCGCTGAACACAATCATCTGGATTAGCATAACAATGCTGCTCTTTGTGGCTGTGTTGTCTGAGTTAATGTGCTCACTACACTGCGACGAGCGCAGCGAGCGCGGCGAGTGCGGCGTGGCGTGCAGGAGGAGTTTGTTTGGGCCGCTGCCAGCTCCTCACGTCTGAATTAAAGACGAGCAGAGACACGGGCGGCCACGCTCAGCCAGCTCGGGCCAATCTGGACACAAAAAGAGAAGAAGAGCAGCATTCAGAGCGTCTGAACCAGAGGGAGGGACGCACTCAGCCGCTTCTCTCTGCTGAATGAGGTGTTTCAGGAGACACGACGTGATAATCAAGCAGCTATTCAGCATCTACAGCGGCTCAGCAGCAGGTAGGAGGCACAAAGGAGGAGAGACAGACAGAGAGCACCTGTTCATTTAGAGTTTCACTCAGAGAAGGAGAGAGGCATGATGGGAAGTCTGAACACTAACAGGACTCAAACATCCTGTCAGTAACCACGGCTTCAGGAGCTCCATGTTTCTAACGCTAACACTGTTTCAGACCATCTCAGAAACTCTCAGACGGTGAAATAAACGCTGAAGGGGTCAGCATGACGTGTTTCAACCCTGCAGGTCAGGATTTTGGTGTTACATGCAAAAGAGACAGAGAGAGAGTACAAACATAAACTGTAAAATGTAGTTAGTTGACTTTACTTGGGAAAAAAAAAAAGAGCTTTGGAAACTGAAATTGTGTCATGGCAGAAACCTGGAGTGTAGTTAACACAAAATCATTTGTGAGGTTAACTTTAAAATGTAAGTTCAGATACTAAAGATACATGTGTCACTAAACGCACTGTAAAAATCACAGCGTACATGGGCCCATACCATGTGTTTCCACCTCACTCACGGTTAAAAAACACAATCACAACAAAACGTCTTTGCAGAAAAAACAACAGTTAAGTAGTGGCAGCAGTTTTGACAGTATTTTACTGTTATTTTACAGTGTATTTTTTTTACAGTGCTGTATTTAAACACAACAGGCTTTTACCGTTGACATTTTCACGTACATCTACTGAAACTTGCGACACTGCACCAAAGAAAACTTTGCTTTCAAGATGCACAAAATGCAAGTTTGACTTTTTAAAGTTACCTATTGATAGATACAAAGGTTGCCCACTTCCTAAAGTTTTTTACAGTATATAAAGTTTTCCAAATTGGTCATTTATCTGCGTTTTAAGTTACTTAAGGTTTGGTACTATGTGTGTGGGATAATACTGGAGACAGAGTAGTGACTGCAGACAGAGAGGAGCCAAAATAACACAGTTTGAAACTGTTGTTAAATTGTTTCTGATTGGCTGTTGTATGAAAAATAAATGTATGAATAAATACATGAAAGGGAAATGCAGATATTCTTGAAAATGCTGAATATCCGGCTGACTGTTGGTCTATCCGTACAGCTAACCACAACTAAAAACCAAAGACTGAAATTATAAACTTTAAGGAAATCTTTTCAAATATCTAAAAACGGTAAACTTTCTGGTAGATTTTTACAGGATTCAGACTCTTCTGTTCAGCCGTTGTTGTTGCCCCCTGCTGGCCATCGAACATAGAGGAAAAGCACTTAAATTTTTTTGACCTAAATTTTCCTCACATCTGTCAATAAGGCTTTCAATTTTTTTTAATTTTTGTATATTTTTTACTTTCATTTTTAAACATTTTTTAATATTAAAAAAACCCACATTTCATTATTTTCAATTTCTGCACATTTTTTCAAATTATGTACGTTCCATTAAAATAGTTTGTTCTAAAAAAAATTTAACAATTTTTGAAAATTTTGCAATTAAAAAAAAAAAAACCTTATTGTTTTTTTTGTTTTGTTTTTTGCAAATTTATAAAATTTTGGAAAATTTGTGAAATAAAAAAAAAAGAAATTTTGCACCTTTTTAAATTCACTTTTAATTTCAAATTTCTTAGTAAATAATTTTTTGAAAAATGTTCCATTAAATGAAAAAATGATAAAAAAAAAACTATGAAATCACATGTACAATATCATAAACTACAAAAATGCCTTGCAAAAATGAATTTTCACTAGTTTTTTTTTAAATAGATTTTTGTTAATGTTATTATGTTATTTTTCTTACAGAGGGTATTGATGATTTAAGACACTGACACTAAATAATTTTTTTTCAACATTTTAATGAACTAAATTTCCATCACATCTTGAAATAAAGCTTTCAAATTTAGAAAAAAAAAATACAATTTTAATTCTTTTCAAAGTATTTCAAATTATTTACTTTGAAACATTCTGCAATTTTTTTTAAATTTTTAACCTTTTTTGAAAATTTAGCAAAATTTTTGAAATAACAGTTTACATTATTTATATATTTTTGCAAATTAATGGAATTTGTACAAATTTAAAAAATTAGTTTATTTTGAGAAAAATGCAAATTTTTGAAATTGCATTTTTTTTTACATTTTGCAACTTATTTAAATGTCATAATTCTGCAAATCTATGAAATTTATGACATTTACAAATTTTTATTTTTTTCATTTTTTTTTAAATATCTGCAAATTTATTGAAAATACAAAAACTAAGACATCACATGTTCAACTTATAAACACTAAAAACTTCTTGTTCAGATAATTTTTCACTAGGTTTTTACTATGAATAGTGTTTCATCATTTTTTTGTCTTTATTGTGAAGATAAAGTCGATTTTGTGGCTCCTGATTGACTTTAATCCAGGTGAGCTGAGGAACAAAGGCTCCTATGAAACGTCTCGCATGAAATCAGAAACACGCCGAACATGAAACACAGCTTAACGTTGGAAAGTTACAGATGTCTGCAGGTATCAGAGCCTGTGTGTGTGTGTGTGAAGAGGTGACACACACTCACACACACTCAGCTATTTCCAGGCTCAGAGCTGCTGAATGCCAGGCCGTCTGAGGAGCAGGGTCGTCATGATGCTGAAGGCGAGAAGATGTGTAATTAGCTATTGTCAGAGACAAGGTGGCAAACTGGGCCGCTGTCGTTAACACACACACACACAGTCTCGCGCACACACACACACACACTCCTGAACCCTGTAAACCCAGCAGCACAGAGATACACTCTGAAAACAGCAGATGATTCAAACTCTGATACACGAGAAGTTAAGTTTCACACACGGAAACACAAACTCTGTCACCTCATTCTTCACACACCATTTATCCCTCAGCAGACACACACACACACACACACACACACACACACACACACACACACACACACACACACACACACACACACACACACACACACACACACACACACACACACACAGAGCGAGCATCGATGGAGGGAACAAGCAGTAATTAGAGAGCTAAATGCTCGTCTGTTGTGCTTAATTGCAGCCTGTATGGATCAGGCTGAGGAGGGGGAGCAGGGGGTCGGAGGGAGGAGTCACCATCGCTTTAGCTGCAGTGATCTCCTCTTTTTCTCCCCCCTCAGTGTCCTCCTATCACCTCCTCTCTCCATCACAGCTCTGAACTTTAGTTTGGGGAAACTTTCACAGAGCAGGCAATGCAGACGATGCAGAGCGCCTCGTCGCTGATAGACGACTCCATCCTGCAGGGAGGAGCTTCATTAAGCTTCACAACTTCCTGATGTGACAGTTTCATAAACAGACACAACAAATACTGCTGTAAAATGTGTGTTTGTGGCACCTTTGGCTTCATTTTTGCTGAAACAGAAGCTGTTTCTGTCTCTTTCCTGAGCTTATCTGTGGTGACTGTTCACAGCAAGAAACGAAATCGAGACTTAATGTCTTTTTTCTTTTTTTTTTTTTTAATTCCTTATTTTTCAATTCTGAAAGGCAGACATCAGGACAAAGACATGGAAAGATAATGAAGTTACTTCTGCCATTCAGTCTTTCTTTTCTTATTTAGGAATAAGGAACTAAGTTTAACATGGGAGAGACAAAGTGCAGAACCAACCATGTGTGCAGCACAAAACGAAATCGAGACTTAATTCCTGTAAAAAAAAAAAAAAAGTCCTATTAGACCTAATGTCAGTCTCATTCACTTGAAATGTCCAGAAAAAAACTCTTATTTCAGGGTCTAAAGAAACGTTTTTCTTACTAAAGATAAAACAAACAGTGGTAAGGTTTTAGTTTTAAAGTGTTTTCTTGTGTTTTTAATCCGACAAACTACACTAACACATCATCACAACAGCTGCATCCAACAGAAGAAGTGTCAAACACTGAGAAGTCCGAGGAGACTTCATTATTCTGATTTTTAAATGAGCATTTCTTTACAAGAGGATCGAACACGTCTGCAGCCTGGAGCAAGAAACTAATTTATTTAATTCTCTTTAATTTCTCTGCAGAAGGTCGAACTCTCAGTGATTCAGATTTAATCACACGGAGGTTATAAGTTTATCAGGTGACTGAAGTGTCATCTCCAGTAACACCGTAGCTGTGTCCAGAGGTCTGTGTTTTCTAGGGCTGCAACTAACGGTTGTTTTCATAATCGACTAATCAGGCAGTTATTTAAATGATTAATCGATTAATCAGATAATGACACATTTTTGCACTTTCCTTTACAATTTATCTTAAAATTGTTTGAGGTATTTTCTAAACAGCAATAAAAACAATAAAAACATTTTTCCTTCAGTAATATTTTATCACAGCTTTCTCTTTTTGGAAGTAGAGCTGAATCTGCAAATATAATCAGCCACTGACTCATTTTCAGCGCATGCGCACCTCTTTCAGTAGCCTACGGCAAGAGAGAGGGCTCATCTCCTCCAAACTAACACACTGTAAGCTACAGTTTCATGCATCAAAACACACGATTATGGAATTAGTTGCCAACTAATTTAATAATCGATTTTAATTGATTTAATCGATTAGTTGCTGCAGCCCCAGTGTTTTCAGGGTACAGTCAGTACGGAGAGCAAAAGCAGGGTGATCTGATGAAGCAAAAAAACGCATCTGCTCTTAGGAGAAAAAAAGATGACAGACGATAAAAGCCAACTGCTTTCTACATGAAGAAGTTATTTTACTTCAGCGTCTCCAAAATGACGACTGAAACCTTTGAGCTTCGACTCAACCCAGAAACAAACTGAGGACATAACTCAGACTCTGAACTCAGGCTGTTACGATTCACTAACTTCATCCAAATGTCCCGAAATCCTCGACCAAGATCCAATCTGCAGTCAGTCTAATAAAGTGTAGGTCTTATTTTTTAGTAAAATTTGTCTTATTAGATTTAATCTGAGCCACATTCACCCGAAAAAATTAAGAGAAATGTTTAATTTAGGATATTAAAGGAGAAAAATGACAAAATAAGAGACCAGACATTCTCATTTAAGAAACTTGATGAGCACATTGTTAAACGTAGGATCTGCAGGAGTTTTTGTTACCCATCACTCAATCTGGCTCCTCCCCCTTGGCTCAGTGCCAGCTGCAGCACACACCCACAGCCTCAGACCATGACTACATGAACACGCTCACTAGCCCAGCAACCACCTGTAGCATCACGCTTCTACATGGGACAGACTCGAGAGCTGTGCACCTGACTTAGCATGTTAGCACAAGCTAATCACAGGTATCTGACACATGCCTGGTTAGCTTTCTGCTAACTCGCATCTTTCTTCGTCCCGTGCTGCTCTCCAAGTTCCTGAAAGTGGAGCCAAGCTGTGCCCTCATTCAGGAAAAATCTTTATCTGCTTGGAGTTTGGTTTCACTTTGGTTGTTTTTCTTCCTCCATGCTACATCCACTATCGTAGCAGCTCTGTTAGCTTCTTTTACTCTCTATTCAACACAAAAAGTCACTAGAAACGTCCTGAAACAACCAAAACATCAACATCCAGGCTGAGGAGGGGGTTTGAGGCAGACACAGACACTGATACACACGTATAGAGGCCCAGAGGAGACGATGGAGCAGGATTATTCACGTAAAAGTTTATTTTTGGGGGGGAGGTAAAATCTTGGGGACACGAGCTGAGGGATGGTTAAAGCCACTCTTTAAAAACTTTATATTTTATAATTTATGAAGTTTTTTAAGGTTGGAAACTGCAGCTTTGGCATCCTGCTCCCAATAAGTCTTTATCAAATTCATCACTGCAGCGTGACGCCAAAATATTTCAGTTCAATCCACCAGGTGTTCAAATTTTGCAACCTACGGCACACAAAGCATTTTCAGCAAACCCTTTATCCCAGCCCCGGTGGTTTTGAAGCATTTTTCAGAGGAAAACAGTGTTTGATTCAGCTTTTTAAAACTTGAAAAAGCTTTATAATGTTTTGTTTTGTTTTGGTGGCTCTGTGGATGAAGTGCATTTCCCGTCCCTGATCCTGATCCATACGCGTGTGAAAACTTTCCTCTGAACTCAAACCTCTTTACATTTCCACAGCACCTATCAACGCTGAACTTTCACTTTCTGTAAACTCTGAAAGTCGAGACAAAGTCGAGGCAGCTCTCACACACTTCACCTGAACATCAGACCTGAGCAGTCTGGTACGAGGAGGTGATCTGATGGCTCGAAGGCAGAACATGAAGTCTGAGTCTTAAAATATGGTGTCCAACGTCTGTTCAGTGACAAATAAATCTGTTCTGCTCATTTCTGCCTTTTAAAATCTTAAAATGAGACATCCAGACACTGATCAAAGCCTGTTCATGAATATTAAATCCAATCCAGACCAAAAGAATCAGAATCCAAACCTTCAAACCGCCTGATGTGAAAGAAAGAAACGTCCTGGTTTCAGCACTCATCCTCTCGCTGCGTCTCTGAGAGTGAAAGAAAATCTCTGAAAGCATCAGAGGAGCAGAAATCTCTGGATCGGAGATGAAAACAGCTGAAATGGAGCAGGCGTGAGGAGGAAACAGCTCGGCAGGTGTAGGTCAGAGAGAAAAACATCAAAACCAGCTTTGAAGTTTGGATTTCTCTGGAAAAGAAAAAACATCTGTTTGGTGGGATCTGACGTGATGCTCGGTTTGCTCCTGAGATGAGGTTCAGAGAAGGAGACGAGGAGACGAGGAGACGAGGAGAGGTCAGAGGGATTTTACTCACACCGACTGTCAGAGTTTGGATGAAATCAGCTGAACAGTCAGTGACGTCACCTGAGCACTAATCTCTTCATCCATGTTGAGCAGTAAAACCTCAAACCTGTTGAGACCGGGTCTGACTCTGCTCATTATGTCTGTTTGTTGTTGTAGTCCAGATGTTGTAATCCAGACAAACTGATTTTGACACAGTTTGTTTTATTTTGAAAGTCTCTGGGTGTTTTCAGGTAGTTTCTGGTCACGACTTCCTGTCCCTAGATCTTCCATCCTCTGAATTTATGCATCACAGGTCCACGTCCAACTCTAATGGGATAACAAGACCCACCAGCCAAAATAAACCAGATGGACCTCTGGCCCGGTTCAGTTCGTTGTGGATCAGGTGGGTTTCCATCAGAGTCACTGTGTCACCTCAGATCTGCTTCGTTGAGGTCTGGCTGCGTGTCTGGTCCGGCAGGTTGTGGCTAACGCAGCCGTCCTGTTTTTACTGTCTGCATGTTCAGCCATTAAACAAACGGGACCATCAGTCCGAAAGTTCTGTTCTGGAACAGCCCATTTAGCGTTAGCGTTAGCTGCACACACGACTACAAATAATCAGCCAGTTAACTAATCACACCATGAAAGAGACGCAGGCAGGGGCGGGCTGGCCATCGGGAGATTCTGGACTTTTCCCAAACGGCCGGTCTATTTCAGACCCTATCCGGCCAGTGGTCGGAGCGTGTCAGGGGCGGACTGGTCATCTAGAGAATACCAGAACGACCGGTGCTGCCAGTCGGCCGTTGTCTGCAATGCTGTCCAACTGAGCATGTCTACCACTCATAAACAACAATAAACCTGGCGAGCACTGACGGTGTGACTGAGAGAAGATCAAGAAAAACATTTTTTCAGACGGAGAAATGGAGATTTTATTACAAGAACACACTAACAGCTGTTATCAGTGAGTCGATCAGGTGAACAAAGAGAAAGAGAAAGTTTGGCGATCTTGCACAGAGTAAATGTGTGTGGTCTTTCTGAGTGTACCGTAGAAAACCTCGGTAATAAAATCAGTGATATGAAAGATGCTTTGAGGAAAAAGCTCTGCAGCAATGACCCAGTACCTCGATGAAAAACTCTTAAAGCAGTTTATAAACTCCAACATCGAGGCTGCTCGAGTTTAAGAAGCCGCCGCTGCTGGTTTGAGACTTTGATTGTCTCCCTTATCTCATCTGTTTAATGAAAACTGTGTCTCCTCAATCTAAAGCTGCTGTATGGCTGCAGATCACCACCTTTCCAAAGGTTGTCCACTGTCTGCGCATATTACGTCTCAAACGGTAACGCATCACGAGATGTCTTTATTTAAACAGCCGGACAGTATCTGTAATCCTGCCGTTAGCGCCTGTGATGGTGGGGTCTGCCTCCATCAACGCAAACGCTCTTTTGGCTCATTAACCTGGCTCAAATTTACCACTAATCAACTTCTTTTTTCGCTGTTGGTACAAACAGACCCTGAAGTCAACAGGTCGGAGGTTTTACATCTCAACATGAAGCAGGAGAGGATCAGCAAGGAAGGACAGGAAGTCAGGTGAGCTAACAGCAGTAACTTCAATAATAGCAGACCATTCGGATAAGAATTACTCATGACAGAAACAGACACATATTTGTGGCCCAGGTGGACCTCAGCAGGACTTTTACCTGATAACTGTATCATCATCAGGAAACAGCGACTGGACGCACAGATTCAGGAGAAATGAGGCAGTTTAACTCACTAAAAGAAAATAAAAACAGAGCTTGAAGAGTAAAAGAGCAAAAATTTCTGCTTCATTTGTCATTTCTTCAACAAATGTTTCTGCAGCGTCTCCAGAGCCGACGGTTTTTCACAGACTCCTGTTAAAAGCTGTTTAAAGTGAATCTCTGGTGAGCGTCCAAACTTCAGAGCGTTTTCTCCTTCCTTCGTGTTTTTTCCTGCGCGGCGTCACGCTCCGACCCACAGAACAGACGTCCTCCTGCAGGGTTACGGTTACGACACGCTGAGCCAAACGCAGTTTGTGGAGAACAGACGAGGAAACTGCTCGCGCCGTGCACAGCTGATGATAACATCCAACGCGCTCGCTGCCTCGCAGCGCCCGTTATTAAGCCCTCGCTGCGGTCAGCGCCGTAACGCCCAGAAGTGGATCAACGCAGCGGGCTGCGAGTCGAGGCGGAGATAAAATCCTCATCATACATTTATTCGCCGCTCCTCCTCTGTGAAAGATTAAATCAATCCCTGAATCCTGCGAAGACACAGGATGTTTCAGACACCTGTGGACTCTGTTCACACACCTGGACCAGCTCACCTAAATTACCCAGAACTCTCAGGCTCAGATCATCTTAAATCCACCTGGACGTGCTCCTCTGCTCCTCGCTAACGGCTGTAAGGCAAAGAGCAGCTGCAGTTTAACAAAGCGTGCGGTGAAATGAGAGACCTCTAAACGTCTTAATCCACAGAAAACAAAAGAATTAAGAGCAGAGATCTGACTCTCTGCGCCCGGCGCCGCTATCAGCTCAGTGAGTCTCTGAGGCCGGCGTGCTCAGCGGCGCTCCCACCAGGCTCGCTGGGGCGTGAAATAGGATGCAGCTCACCTTATTAATGCCCCATGATGCATCTGTGCAAGTATCACAGAGGAGTTTATGATGAAGGAGGTCATAAACAGGTTTGAGCTGCTGTCAGAGACGATCATCTCAGGCTGAGCTCTGCTCCGAGCTGCAGGCTGCTTCAACATAACGTTTCCTGCAGAAATGATCTTTATTATTCCACGTTAGTCTGGAATAAAACACACCATGAGCCAAAACCTCCATGTTTAAAGACACAAAGTCAAAAGTACAGTCGATGCATGAGAAACAGGATGGAAACAGCTCATTGGCTGACACTGACGCCTGGAGACGCCAGGACTCAGTTTGGGGCACGGTGGAGGTTTTCCATCTGATCCCTGTAGGTGGCAGCAGTGCTCTCTTTAGTTTAGAAATCTGCAAAGATTATGAGAAGAGATGGAGACGGTAGCTGAGTCCCAGTCCAGGAGCTGCAGACTACGAAGGCTGGATTTGTAGACTGATTACATCACAGCGGTGAGCGGCTCCTCCAAATCGATCCAGCCTCTTTTTTGTGGTGGAAAGGACCGATTCGGTGAATCCTCCTCAGCCTCCGATGGACAGCTCTTCTTTTACTGAAGCGAGTCCTGAATTAAAGAAGCTGAAAACCCAAAGTAAGGTAAGGTATTTTTCCTGTCAGAGGCTTTTACTGAAACCATCCTTTTCCTCTCCTGGTCATTCAAAGCAGAGGATTCAAAACTACCCCTGAAAACAACAAAGCCATGAACTGACGACCCTCTGAGAAAAACTAACATCGCTTCATGATGAGACGGAAACAGACACAAAAAAGACAAATACACTTCATCTGTCTGATGTGCAAGGAACCGGTTGAGCTTTGCTATGAATGCTATGAATCTGACTCCATTGATTCTGTCCGTGTCCTGGTTTAATCATATCAGGGGTCGTCAACTAAGAAATGTGGAAATTAGATCAAATATTTTTTTGTTCTCATACTTTAATGGAGTTTCAGTATCTCAGGGTCTTGTTCACGAGTGAGGGAAGGATGGAGCGAGAGATGGACAGGCGGATCAGTGATGCGGACTCTGCACAGGTCTGTCGTGGTGAAGAGGGAGCTGAGCCGGAAGGCAAAGCTCTCTGTTTACCGGTCGATCTTCGTTCCCACCCTCACCTATGGTCGTTAGCTTTGGGTAGTGACTGAAAGAACAAGATCGTTGGTGAAATGAGCTTCCTCCGTAGGGTGGCCGGGCTCTCCCTTAGAGATAGGGTGAGGAGCTCGGCTATCCGGGAGAAGCTTGGAGTAGAGCCGCTGCTCCTCCGCGTTGAGAGGAGCCAGATGAGGTGGCTCGGGCATCTGATGAGGATGCCTCCCAGACGCCTCCCTGGTGAGGTGTTCAGGGCACGTCCCACCAGGAGGAGACCCCGGGGCAGACCCAGGACACGCTGGAGAGACTACATCTCTCGGCTGGTCTGGGAACGCCTCGGGATCCCCTGAGAAGAGCTGGATGAAGTGGCTAGGGAGAGGGAAGTCTGGGTTTCCCTGCTTAGGCTGCACGTCTGCTCGCTTAGCTACAACCAAAACATGAGATGCAAAAGAGAATCCACTTCCTGGAAAGTTTACAGCAGAGACATGAGTGATGAAGACAAAAACCTCAAGACTGAGAGCTGCTGTCCTGCTTTGCCGTGAGTTAATCATTGGTGGATGTTCAGACTGAGCATGTGCAGATTTTCAAACCTCCACATATGTTAAGAAAACACTCATCGCACCAGATCTGTACCAGATGGATAACAGGGTTCCTGCGGATCCTTGAAAAGTCTTAAAAGGCATTGAATTCATAATTCTAAAAATAAGGCCTTGGCATTAAAAAGTCTTAAATCCAATTTTCAAAAGTCTTAAAAATGAAACCACATTAATAAGATTTATGTTAGATTGAACTAAAAAAATATTTAGCAAAGTGTATCTGTTTTTCAAAAAGAATTCACTGATTTATTGTCATGGCAACATTGCGCAGAACTAACAAAGCAGTGATGTGGCTGCACCAGGATCTTTCAGAGCAGACGCATGTCTTGGTTTTAACTACAGTGCCTGGAGAGGGAAAAAAAGGTGAAAAAATGGCAAAAAAAAAAAATTAAAAAAAAATCCAAAAGTGGCTTAGGAAAATTGATTATGGCAGCAAACTTGGAAATTAATTTGAAATTAAATGTCAGAAAACATGTAAAAATTCCCAAAATGTTTCTGACAGTGGTTAAAAAAAAAAATAATGGGGGCAAAATAGGAATGAAGGTATAAAAACGGGCTTAAAAAGATAAAAATGGTCCAAAAGTGGGACAAAGTGTATGAATGAAGGTCAAAACAGGGATAAAAATTGCAAAAACTGGGCAAAAATGGTACGAAAGTGGAAAAGGATAATAAATAGGTGCAAAATAGGTATGAAATTGCAAAAAAAAAAAAAAAGGGAAAAAATTTGAAAAAAATCCAAAAGTAGCTTAGGAAAATAGTTTTTGGCAGCAAAATTGGGAATTAAATTTGATATTAAATTTCAAAAAACATGTAAAAATTACAAAAATGTTCCTGGCAGTGGCCAAAAAATGATGAATGGGGGCAAAATAGACATAAAGCTGTAAAAATGGGGTTAAAAAGAAGACAAAAAGTTTTGTTTTATAAAGAATAAACATTGGGTTAAAATGGCCTCTCACCCAGGTAAATCATGTGGTGTTTTTATTTTGTTTTTTTGTTTGTTTCAATTGTGGTTCGTTGTCGACTTGGTCTTAAATTTGATTTCAAACGGCCTCAAAAAAGTCTGAAATCGTCTTAAATTTAACTTGGCTTGAGCTGTAGGAACCCTGGATAAGGATCTCCTGACTGGTTCATTACACATTTGTGGCCTCAAACACCAAGGCTCCACCCCCTGACAGGTGTACAGAGGGCTGGCCAATCAGAGCGAAGGAGGTTTGAGGATCAGCAGCTAAACAGAGGCTGAATGAAAAGTTTTCTAAAACACCAGAAAGAGAGGAAAAAGGGATTTTAATGATCTGTAGACCATGTGAAGATACTACAGGAGCCCCAGAGGGACAGAATAAAGACAAAAAAAACTCACAATACCCCTCTTTAAGCTCCAGGACTCCAACCTGGCTGTTAAAGTTTATCCTGTTTCATCCTGAAACGTACAGTTTAGAAGAAGAAGAAGAGGAGGAAGTCTATAAATACGACTCCTATCATCCCCCCAGCTGATAAACAGACATAAAGAAACAACAAAACCACATTTAGCTCCTTTACATCTGAACTCTTCAACCCCACCAACCTGACGGCGTTTATAACATCAGACAACAACGGGAGAGGCTGCTCGAGTTCAGGAAGCCGGAGGCTGAAACACACAGGGGGTGGCTCTGAGAGCTTAGCGAAGCTTTTATCTTAAACTTCACGTCGGAGGATGAAATGATCGTTCCTCTCACGCTGAGACGTTCAGGTGTTTTCAGGTGTTTTCATACTTCCTGTTTTCACTCTCTGACTCCTGAGTCCTCCGTTCATAAACTCATCTAAAGTCAGGATTATTTTGGGATCTGTCTGCTCTTTACAGCAGCTGGAGCCAGAAAATCAGAGTGACTGCTCCCGCTATTAGCAGCCGTTCATAATTAGCCGTTTCATCCACAGCGCGACGAATTCATCACCAAATATAGAAGCAGGAATCAACGTCTTTCATCTGTCCCACGCAAAAACACCCGTCCTGGATCTGAGCAAAAATGAAATCATCAACACTCACAAGAGCTGAAAGATCACAACCTTTACGACCCAACACAAGAGCCATGCAATGTTTGACAGACAGCTGGTTTCTGGGAAATGTAGTCCTCAAAAAAACACAACATAACATCACATCACAGGCTTTAACGGCGAGCAGATTCCCCTCCAGGGCTCAGCACTCACCCACGCCGTTGGCCCCGACGTCCCTCCTCAGACCGCAGAACATGACAGCAGACATGGAGGCTGCGAGTCAGAGCCACATCCACAGACGAGAGGAGAGACCGGAGCAGGCGGAGATGTGGACTGCCGCACTCTCTGGGAGCACAGTGGCGATGATAAGAGATGACGGGCGCTTACGTTACGCCCCCCAAGAGGAGGGGGAGACAGAGAGGGGAGGATGAGCTTCAGGGAGAGGAAGAGTGAGAGCGTGTGTGAGCCAGAGGAGGAGACGCTGAGAGTTAGACACAAAGAGATAACGCAGATGGATGAGAGACAGAGGAGGTGCTGGAAGATCTGTGGCTGAAACGGCAAAGTTCACACCTCATCGGTCCATCCAGCGTTTCCTCTCAGAGCGCCGGAGTCAAAGGTGAAAAGAGAGAAAACTTTGCAGGCTGCAGAAAAAAACATCTTCATTTGGAAGAGCAGGTTTTTGATCGTGTTCAGCAGAAAGCTTCGGTCCAGGCTGCAACTGCTCTTTGTTCAGGAAGCTGCAGCAGTCAGCGCTGCGAAACAAAGCCAGTCTGGAGCTGCAGGAAGCTAACGACTGAGTCCAACACGTCTACAGCCTGAAACTAAACCATCCAGGCCTCATTACCTCGTTTATTTCATCCAGTTTTTCATCATTACTCATCTGTTTTAGTTTCACTGACAGTAAGAGCTGAAGACAGTTTGGCTAACAGGTGAAGCTAGCGTCTTCTAGCTTGAGTCAATGTTTCCAGCACACACTCACCGCTCGTTAACCCAAACATCTAACCACCCAATCACTGAATTCAGACAAGCTGCTGAAGTCCAAACCCATCACCAGCAGGAAACTGAGGCCACAATCCTCCAAAACTGGACAAGAGGAGACTGGAAAATGTTTGGACCCAACATCAAGTGCTGGACATAAAAACACCGTTACAACAACAAGACCGAGGAATTCAGAAGAGGGGATCAACAACAAACGATAAACTTGTGAACTGTAAAATCACCCAAAAAAATGTGGTTGAATATCACTCATGATGTATGGATCTCGCCATCTTTAGGCTAAAAAAATGTTTAAAAAATAAGTCCACTGCTGCACGTCTGTGAAGAATTGACTCAGTTTGTAGCGTAGTTTAGCAGCTGCTATATTTCTCTCTCCTCACAGCCCGGTGCTCTGAGACGTGTCTGTAACGTGTAACGTTAGTGAATCCTGGTTCTGTCCTACCAGAGCTCATCTACCAACTCCAACCTCACCAAGCAGAGCTAACGTAACCTGGCTCTTCATTTTATTGATAGACTCTCAAGTTTGAACAGACCACTGCAGAATAACTGCTGACTGTGGGTTGGAGACAACATTAGCACAAACACATTAACCTGGGGTTTAGCCTTTAGCTCGTGTTTAAGCCTTTAGCTCCTGAATTTTAGACTAGACTTTTTTAGACTTAAACTTGTGAAGTAGCTTTAAAGCCATGTTTAAGCCTCTGTTTTAGCTTTTAGTTTTCTGTCTTAGGCTTTAGTCCATGTTTTAACCTTTAGCTCTTAGTTTTGCTTTTAGCTTGTGTTTTAGCCTTCAGCTCATGTTTTAACATTTAGCTTGTGTTTAAGCCTTTAGATTGTGTCTTAGCCTTGAGCCTGTGTTTTAGCTTTTAACTCGTGAATTAGCTTTGAGCCAATGTTTTAACCTTAAACTCCTATTTAGCCTTTAGCTTGTGTCTTAGCCTTAAGCTCGTGATTCAACCTTAAGCTCATAATTGAGCTTTTAGCTTATGTTGTAGCCTTTAGCTCATGTTTTAATATTTAGCTTGTGTTTAAGCCTTAGGTTTATGTTTTAGCCTTTAGCCTGTTTTTTTTGCTTTTAGCTTGTGTTTTATCCTTTAACTCATGTTTTAACCTTTAAGTCTTGTTTTAGCCTTTAGCTCCTGCATTAGCCTTTAGCTTGTGCTCCATCTCTCTCCTGTTTCTCTTTCTCCTGCTCTTCTGTCCTTTTTCTGTCTGACAGTTAGGCTCCAGTTTCCACCATCACTACAAAATTAATCACAGAAATCATTTTCAGCAGAGAAAAACACAGATCTCTCTTTTTTCTTCTGAACTATGTCAGCACAAAGTTAGGGCTCAGGGAAACTCAACCTAGCTTCAGTTGAGCTAGGTAAAGAGGCCTCTTTAAATAGCCAAGCCAGCTACGGCTTTATTTATACGCTCAAATGTCAAAAGTTGAACAGCTTTTAAAATTAATTTTTAAACAAGTTAATGAACAGAAATCAGCTGTTGTCCAGCCTCCTGCCCTCAGTCTGCTTCGTCCTTGGTCTGGTGTTTGTGTCCTAACTCTGTGGGCTCCAGGTCAGTGAGACACAATGATTCATTCTGCTGGATGTAAGGAGACTCAGCGCAGAACAAAACAAAACATTAGTCTGAAGATATTATTAAACCCAGACGATGGAGACTGGCTCCTCAAAGTTACTGGAACAAAACAGAAATAACAACAGATGGAAAAGAGGAGGAAACAGAAACGTGAGGGGAAGCTTTGGATGCAGCTGAAGAGACGGGGAAGAAGAGCAGCATCATCAGCGTATAAAGATTCCTGTTTAAAGAGAGGGTCAGGTGTCAGATATCCTAAAGAAACCCAGGTCTGTGCCTCACAGTCCCTAAACACTGACGTTCAGAGGCCGTCTCTGCAGATATGTGCAGCAGAATCGTTTCCTCAGGCTGCGGCGTCTCCTCACAGCACAGAAATGTTTTTATTCTAAATGAAGAAGTTTCAGCTGCAAATGCTCGTTAAAGACACAATTCAGCGAGCCATACGCACAAATGGATTGTGTGAAATGGATGTATGCACACTGACGTTACATTCTCCTCTCTGCAGGAGCTCCTCTGTCAGGCTGCACCATTAACATCCACACAGCTCCTCCTCCTCCTCCTCCTCCTCCTCCTCCTCCTCCTCCTCCTCCTCTCCTCTGTTTGCAGATGCAGCTGCTTCACTTTTCTTCCTCTGTGTCTAAAACCATCAAAGCAAACACACAAACAGTGAACACATGCATATCTGACATGCTCGCACACTCATCCTCTAATGCGCCCACACACACACACACTCACACACACTAATCCGTGTGACGGGGGAGGAGGGGGAGACGCTAATAACCCCACTTATTACTCTCTCTTTTCCTCATGGTCAGTTCATCATGAAGGCCTCTCGCCGCGCGCTGCCTGACCTAGATTCATCCCAAACGGCTCGCCATCACATCTTTTACATCAGCAGAGGGTCTGAGTCACGGCGCTGCGTCTCGTCTGGCCGCAGAATCACCCAGAGTCAAGACCACCAACGCACGCAACCCAGAGAGTGAGCAGAGAGTGAGCAGAGAGCTCTCTGAGTTCGTTAAAGAGCAGTCTGCTCAGTCACTTCATGAAGTACGTTAGAGAGTCCTCCGTACAGCAGGCGATGGTCGCTGCTCCACCAGCTGCTTCTGAAACACCTGGAACCTGAGTTCAGCTTCATTCTGATTGGCTAAATCTCAGCTTTAACTGACCAACAGCAAACTATCCCCATTCTCTGCCTGATGAGAGAAGCAGAGCAACATCCCGTCCTGCAATCCAGACACAGACAGCAGAACTGACTTCAACCAGAAGAGGAAGAGGAAACACAACGTTCACAGTTCGGACGTTTAATTCTTCTCTCTTTACAAAAGTTACAGCTTAAAACAAACAAAAACCCAAACTGTGTCTTTAAAACACTCATTCCAGCCTCTGTCGTAACTGCTTTATCTGTTACTGTCTCTTTAAGAAACTTCGAAGCCATCTGGAACTCAGTGTTCCGGAACCTTCCTCCTGTGTTTCCATGAATGAAGTCATGTTTCTCTTCTTAAAGTGACTGATTTTGCCTTTTAAGAAAATTTATCAACTGATGATGTCACAGCTTGATCAAATCTCCTGTTCTTCTCGCTGAAATCTCGAGCAGCCTGGAGTCTCGTTCTGAAATTACTCCGAAACGCCTTCAGCTCAGAGCCCAAAAGTTTGCCCACGTTCAGTTTAGACATCTCAAAGCTGCCAACTTTCTAATATTTATACTATAATGTATAATTATTATATAAAATAATATGCAATCAAACTCTGCTGACTTAAAGGTAGGGTCAGCAGGAGTTTTGGTTACATGTCAGCAAACACAAAACTCAAACTGGGCTCCTCCTCCTTGGCTCAGTGCCAGCTGCAGCCCACACCCACAGCCTCCAACTGTGACTACAAGAACACAATCACTAGCCCAGCAACCACCTTTAGCACCGCGTCTCTACGTGGGAGAGACTCGAGAGCTGTGCACCTGACTTAGCATGTTAGCACAAGCTAATCACGGGTATTTGACATATACCTGGTTAGCAGAAAGCTAACTCTTGTCGCTCGTCGCTAACTCCGCTGCTCTCCAAGTTTCACCCACATTTAGGAAACAGCTTTATCTGCTTCACTCTGGTTGTTTTCCTTCCTTCATGCTACGTCCGCTATCGTAGCCACTCTGATTAGCTTCTTCCACTTGCTATTCAACACACAAAGTCACTTGTGAACTGGGTTCACTGTGATTGGCTGAGGTAACCACAACTACTCTCTACCCAGAAACTTCATGAGACAACCAAAACATCAACATCCAGGCAGAGGAGGGTTTGAGGCAGACACAGACACTGACACACACATATAGAGACACAGAGGAGACGACTGAGCAGGATTATTACAGTAAAAGTTGATGTTTCATTTTTTAGGAAAATCCTGCAGACTCTACCTTTAAACTGTTTTGCAAACATCTGATTTATCATTAAGTTTTTCTTTTTTTAAATGTGAAAACTAACTGGTATTTTCAGATCCTGATCCCGGTGTGTAAACCTCCCCCTCTGGTGATGCCTCCCGTGTGTCTAACTCACGGTGGATGTGAGTCTGAAGCGAAGCACACAGAGCTGCATCTTCTGCCGTTCTCAGAGATAAAACACAGTTAAGTGAGGATGACAAGTTCTCGGGGTGATAACTAAAAATATCTGCAGACGCTAACTTCATCTGCAGATCTGTGACTGTGGGAGAAACGCAGCCCAGACTGCACGGCTCGCTGAGCACGACCAGCTTCGTCTCACAGCCACAGACGATGGAAACACGCTTTAGATTGTCCTGTAGGGACAAAAGGTTTCTACATCTCTGATCACCTTTAGTTAAATAGCGTTACACCCAGGTCTTTAAATCCAGGACTGGATCCAAACCAGTTTTTTAGTCCACGTAAAGACATGATATGCAGGATTCCTGCTCCTGCTCCCTGAATCCTCTCCAGAGGAGTCCCATGCACAACATGAGTCTGAGTCTGTGAGTATTAACTGTGATGATGTGTGTGTGTGTGTGTGTGTGTGTGTGTGTGTGTGTGTGTGTGTGTGTGTGTGTGTGTGTGTGTGTGTGTGTGTGTGAGTGTGTGTGTGAGCGTGGATTTGGACCCAGTGAGATTTTCCCTCAGGGCTCAGAAAGACGAGGGAGAAGGAGAGAGGAAAGGAAGGAGAGAGGAGGAAGGAGGCAAAATAAGCAGTCAGGATAATGACTCATGTCAGCCTGCTCCTTCAGACACACACACACACACACACACACACACACACACACACACACACACACACACACACACACACGGTGTCCAGACACTTGAGATCACATTTCGTGCTGCACACGGTCGGAGTGTTTCTCATCTCCTCTCTGCGTCTCCTCTCGCTTTCGTTCTGTGGGTTTCAAGTGCAAATGAATCCACACTCCGAGGATTATGGGTAAGTACTTTGAAGTGGCAAATGATGGCCTCCCGTGGCTCGGCGCTGAAAACACACACATGCAAAAATTGACACCCACATGCAGGCGCGAGTGTGTGCGTACACACACACTTGAAGAAGAAGACAGCTGCTCAGAGAGCGTCTGTGCACATGACGATTGGACACACTCACACACACACACACACACACACACACACACACTCACACACACACACACACACTCATCAGACTCATCTGATCTGCACAAAAGCACAGCAGCCTGTTTGCTAAATCCTGCAGCATTTTACTAAATCCTTCCAGTTAATCTTCAAATTTAGCTTTAACCAAACAAAACAAACAAAACGCAGAAACTTGCAGAGAAAATGAAAATGATGCAGCAAAACATTTCAGCAGAAACTTAGAGGACGGTCCCAGAATTCATCATGTCCAAAGTTTTCAACCTGTGGCTCTTTGACTCCTCTGCAGTGTCTCCTTGAAGCTTTAAAAAATATGATTAAAATAAAGTATTTTTATTTTTTCTCACAGAGGGTATTGATGATTAAAGACACTGACACTCAATAAAATCAAGCATTTACATTTTATCGGACTAAATCTTCATCACATCTGTCAATGAAGCTTTCAATTTTTCTTCTGAGGTTTTGGAAAAAAAAAAGATTTTCAATTCTTTGATTTTTTTTTTTTTAATTTAGAAAAAAATGCAAATTTTTTTTGGAATTGATTTTTTTTTAAATCATTTAAATTTAAAATTTTTGAAACATTTTTCTAAAGAATTTGAAAATAAAAAAGGTTTTTGAAAATTGACAAATAATTACAGAAAAATGTGTAATTTTATTTTTTTAATTTATACAATTTGGCACATTTGAAATTTCAAAAGTTTTGGAATTGATGGCATTTTATTAATTAATAAATTAATTGATTTATTTTTAATTTATTTAAATATGCAGATATTTTTTTTCCTTGTATGTACTTTATTATTTATTTTATTTTACTATTTGAAAAAAAAATAATTTAATTCAATATTTTTGTTTTTTGAAAATAAAAAAAAATAAAAAAAAAAATAAATAAAACAAACATCTTATTCATTTAAAAAAAAATTCAACTTACTGAAATTTCAAAAAGGTTTGCAAGTTCATCAAATTTCTGATATTAAAATTTTTCTTCATTTTTAAAAAATAATTCCAAATTTTTCAAAAATAAAAATAACTTAGACATCACATGTACAATTTTATAAACACAAAAACTTGTCATTCAGATAAATATTCACTAGATTTTTACTTTGTTTGGAGTTTTATTCACTTTTTTGTCTTTATTGTGAAGATAAAGTCGATTGTGTGGCTCCTGAGGAAAAATGGCTCCTATGAAAGTAAAGGTTGCAGACCCCTGATCATGTGGCATCAGAAGAAAATGGGAATGGAGTAAAATAGGCAGATCAGAAAATGAAAATCAGAGATAATCGAGACAAAAACCACAACTCTTTCTTATATTTCTGCAGAAGTGGTTTTATCTGAATGTTATTTTAACAACTAAATCACATTTTCAGAAGCATCCTGACGCTAAAACAGATAGAAACCTGCAGAAATCCACCACGCGGTCAGTTTCCAGCTTTTATTTTGAAAAACGGTAGCTCCAAGCCGTTTTTTTCAAAGCTCTCTGTTAACTTCACTGAAGCTCTCCCTCCTCTCCTCTCCTCTCCTCTCCTCCTCTCCTCTCCTCTCCTCTCCTCTCCTCTCCTCTCCTCTCCTCTCCTCTCCTCTCCTCTCCTCTCCTCTCCTCTCCTCTCTCCTCTCCTCTCTCCTCTCCTCTCCTCTCCTCTCCTCTCCTCTCCTCTCCTCTCCTCTCCCTCTGACTCCCTGATTCCTCTCTCTGAGCCTCTGCCTCCCCCTGCTGTGCGCCTCCTTTCCATCACTCTAATAGCTCTCTGCACTGCAGGACGCAAATGAGGACAGATGGAGACGACAGATCTGTCTGACGACGGTAAACTGCAGGGAGAGGACTGAGCTGAGGGGAGGACGAGGAAAGAGGAGGAAAAGGTGAGGATGGAGGAGGTGAGACTCTAGGAGATGCAGTGAGGAGGTCAATCTATTGGTTCACAAGCTGATCAAGCACAAAATGATCATTTGAGAAATCCAGGGAGCAGGGAAGACAAAGGCTGATTGCTGAACTGTCTGAATCACTTGGAAACAAAGAAGCTAAAGTTTTATGACCCTCCTTTAATAGTTGTGTGTTTTCAGTCAGAGGCATCACTCCATCCTGAATCACCTCCATCCTCTGAAGTGACTCCTCCTCTGGTCTGAATATCTGATTCTCTGACTCAGCTGAAGTCAGTGAAAGAAACCCAGCTCTGTGTGTAATCCTGATTTGTCAGCCTGGACCCAGCAGCAGAGGACGTCTAAAGAGGGAGATATGAGGAGGTGAATTATGAGGAGGAGGACTGACAGGAAGAGGAGCTGGCTCTGCAGAAAGCTGCGAATCCACCGAGGAAGAGCGGGAAACCGATTTGGGGTTAATTTGCATTTCAAACTCTCCGACATGAAGCGGTAACGTCAGAAACCTGCTGAAGCTCCCTCCCTGCTCTGCTCGTCTCTCAGGTCATCACTTTCTCTCCTCGGGGTGTAACCGTGTTAGTCTGACTTTCCTCCATCATGTTTCTGTTTTCTGTCGCTGATCCACCTCTTTATCTCCTACAGCCTCACCACCATCACCACCATCATCATCATCATCATCACCTGCTCCGATCAGCACGTAACGCTGTCATCTACAGTCAGCAGCCTGGGTTTAAGGTCCCACGTCCACCTGGTCCACCTGGTCTGACTCTGTTTTTCTTTCTTCAGTTTAAGGACGACAAACGTGGGATCTTTATCTGTCTATCATTCATTCAGTTGATATTCAATTCTAAATAAAAATATAAATAAATAATAAAAAAAAGATTAAAAAAACATTTGTTTTCTTTTTTTCTTAATTTTTTTTAAAAAAAACCAAATTGATAAAAACGTTTAAATATCCTGTTTCTTCAAATAAAGGGAGTTTGAATTACGGGCCACAAGCTGATTTTGATTTTATTATTTTATTTTTCTGATCATCGTGACCCTGAAGTTGTATCTTCTCTGTCAATAAGCGAAGATGAAGCTGGTTTGATGGTGGTTTCCCGCGAGATGATGGACGGCTACGTTTGATTCAAAGGAGCTAAACGAGAAACTTTAAGGACGACATGAAAAACTCAGCAGGATCCTTCAGGTTTGTTGGTTTTCTTCTAAAGTACACCATGAGTTTCTAATTAAGTTCACTAGTTAAGTTCTCTCCGATTAATGCTAACATCCTGCTTCGATAATAAGGAAATGCATCATTAGATAGTTAAATTAAAATCTTCAACATGTGACTCAATGGTTTAACTCCACATCTCATTGATGAGGAAAGTCAAAACAACTGGAGAACAGACAGAGGAGGAGGAGGAAAAGTTTGGCTAAGATGTGAGAAAGTGAGAAATAAAGAAAGGTGAAAGGAAAAGGAGAAACTAAGGGTCTGAAACAATCTCCTAAAGAGGAAAGCAAAGAGAGGAACGAACAGTCAGACATGATGACAGGTTCAGATTCACGTTTGTGTAGAAACTGGTCCCAGTATTGTTCACTTGAATGAGGAGGATAAAGGCCAGCTGACACCTCCGCGGAGCCCTCACAGAAAGCCTCACAGAAAGCTTTCAGAGAGCGCTGATTGGCCTTTCTCAGCTCCTCTGGTTGGCTGTCAGAGACAACAATGAGTCCACAGGAAAAATATAAAAGCTAACAAATAGCAGAGAGAGGAGAGGAGCTGCTCCACACTTTGGGCTTGCTGGCCTCATTATGTCAGGACCGGGTTACGGCAGCGCAGAAAGAGAGGGTGGATGAAGGCGGAGGAAGACTCAGAGAGGAAATAAATGATGAGGAGAGGGATTAGAGGAAAACGGACCAGAGAAACCGATGAAATGATCGTTTTGCCCCAAATTTCTGCCTTTAATATTTTAAACGACGGATGAGTTGTTATGTAAGGAAAGACTCAACGCTCAGACGACCCTGACCTCACTGCTCAGACTGAACCTGACGGTGGATTTCACGTCGGGTTTGACCAAAACATCCAACGCTGGTGTTATCATCCCTCTATTCATACCGCTCTTTAGAAATGTTTCACCAGTCACTCATTGAAGGAAATTGCTCTGTTGTAGTCCAGGATTGATTGATTGATTCACGTTTTGGTCTGGTCCATAAAAATGGAAATTAACTTGACTTTTTATCTCAGTAAAATGTCTGTAAAGCTTCTGTCTAAGGGGTTTTTATCTATTAATGAATAAGGCCAGAGTAGGCACAGCGCTGCATGTATGACCTATGGAAAAAAAAAGACCATAACAGATGTGTTTTTATATCACTAAAGATAAGTTTCCAGGTCTTAAAATTTGAGCATCAGTTTCATTAGCAAGAGATCCATAACATTAATAAACGTCATAATGATAACTCTAATTAATTTAGTACTTTTCATCACAGGATCTCAAAGTGCAGCGGAAAACATGATTAAAAACAAGTATAAAGTTTCAAAGAAAACTTTTTAAAATGAGTTTTAAGGCCCTACCTAAAGGAATCAGTTATTTGTGTTTTTAACAACTTTTTCAGAATCAAGCAAATTTTTCAAATTATTATTTTTTCATTATTTTAGCTAATTTATAAAATTTGGGCATTTTTTTTAAATTCAAAAATTAGAATTTCAGCACTTTTTAAATAATTTTATTTTTGAAAAAAAGAATATTTGAAATGTTCCTTTTTTTAAAATTCAGAAAATTTTCAAAATTATATTACTTTATTTTTTGCAAATTTATGAAATTAAAGCAATTTTTTATTTCAAAATTTGAGGAATTTTCTAAATATTTTTGTTTTGAAAAATTTTGCAACTTATTGAAAATGTATCAAATTTTGCAATGAAATTTCTTACATTACAATTTTTTCCTTTTTTTTTTTTTTTTTTTTTAGATTTAAACAATTTTATAGACACAAAAAAACTTTTTGTTAAAACATTCACTAGATTTTCACTATGTATACAGTTTTTTTCACTTTTTTGTCTTTATTGTAAAGATGAGGTAGATTTTGTGAGCCCTGAATGACTTTAATCCAGGTGAGCTGAAGCTAACTGGCTCCTGTAAAGGTAAAGGTTGCAGAATCCTGACCCAGACCATTCCAGTAAGGTTGGAGCTGTCTCTTAGGATCAACAGGTAGCGACAGGTAGACAGAGCTGTAGACTCTCCTGCAGGAAGCATCAGGGCACAGTGATTATTCTTGTATGTAATCAGTGGATTTGATGCTTTTTTCCTCTCGCTCCATGGCCCGGCCTTTAGGAGACGATCAGGGTGTTGGATAAAGCATCACTTTGCTCTCTGTTTAATTCGCTCCAGTGTCTGTCTTTTGTTCTTTGTACTCCTCTTTTATGGCCTGTACTCGAGTTCAACTCTCACTCTTTGGCTCACACTCTCTGTTCCTGCAGCCGGGCATCGAACAGACGCTGCTGCTCGCTCACATTAAATAGTAAATGTTGCTTCTGCTGTTTGTTCCAAACTGCGTCCTGAAGCCAGTCGTCGCGGGCCGTGCCAGAGCTTTAGAAACACAGCGTCCCGCTGCAGCTCGTTCCTGACAGATGGTTAATATTTCCACGCTGGCTGGGCTCCACAGCCTGCAGTCAGAGCTCTCTTCAGGAGTTTTTCATCAGCGCGATGGAGGACGATGGAGGTTCAGAGGTGAGCGTGATCCCAGCATGAATCAGAGGGATCAGATATCTCCACAGCCTGTGATGACTCTCTTTAAAGCTGAGATCAGTGCTTTCTGTATCTGTATCAGCCTCAGCCTGCCGTCGCTCAACGTCGGAGCTGAGGAGAGGCTGCTTTTTCCAGTGATTACACACAGGGGTTAATAAAATAAAACATTTCAGGGAGCAAACAGGAATAATTTAGCAGCTGTTTCTTATTCTACAAACCAACCGTTCACGACTGACACTTTAACTAAAACTTCCTGAAAACAAAATTTGTTTTTTCAGCCTCAGAAAATCACAAAACTTAAGAAGACGCTCGTAAACTTGAAGAAAAAACACGGATTCCTGCAGAAACACATGGTTCTCCTGGGATCTTATGATCTTGCAAATCTGCCAAAAAAACCGTGGCGCTCCAGCTCATGAGTTGGTCCTGATTTTAAAAACGTCAAGCAGCAAAGACGCTCCAACTAAATACGAAGAAGAAGAAGCAGGAGTGATATCTGTGTCTGTGAATCTGTAAATCTGAGTTTTGTGACTGTTTGAGAAGCTGCAGCAGAGCCTGATCCCGTCCTCTCAGGCTCCTGTGAAGGAAACACTCAGATCTGGGGCTAATTGGTTTCCCGTCTGACAGTGAAGAAGTCTGGGGCTTTCAGGTAGTCTAAAGAAATCCTGAAAGAAATCCTGAAGAAAGGAGAAGCTGAGCCTCTCTGCCTCCTGGATGGCACACAGCGTGCTGCTTCTCTTCTGTTTTATTCAAACACAAATCAATAACTCAAGCGTCTTCCTCGTGTGTTTGTCAGTTTTGTCTCAAAGCCTGGAGCTCTGCGGGGATCAGAGCCAGTTTGGGTCTGACGATGGAGGGGATCTGCTTATTTTCTGCTCTCAGTCCAATAATCCAGATTGTTCTCAGACTGAGGGATTCCTGGAAGTCCTGCACAGCCAGTCTGTAGCTTTTTATGCTAATCCAAAAATCCAAATCACTCCACGTCTTTCTCTCCGTATCACCGAAAAAAAGAAGAAAAAAAAAACATGCGGATCGAGGAGAGAAGAAATGACGTTATCACATCTCACCAGGAACTCCTAACGAGCTCCTGTCTCTGCTATGGCTATGCTAAGGCCTCCAGAGAGCTGGCCAATCAGAGAGAGGAGGGCTTGTAGAGCAGGGAGCCTTAAAGAGACAGTACCAAACATCAATGAGAGGAGAAGAGACTTTTCAGAGTCATAGATTACTACGGCAGCACCAGAGGGACAAAATAAAGACTGAAAAAAATAAAATATACTCCCTATATAAGGAACGTCAGATGCTGTGATGGTCTCCAGAGCTGGCCAATCAGAGGAGAGCAAAGAGCCTTAAAGAGACAGCAGCTTAAACAATTTCAGACACTCACACATATCAAAACCTTTTCAATCAATCATCACATTTCACTCCGTCACCAAACTTCAAATAACTGCCTTCACTTTAAAGATTAGGGATGGGAACTGATAAGATTTTGTAAATACCGATGCCCTTATCGATTCTCCTTATCGATCTGATTCTTTATCGGTTCCCATATCAATTTATGTTGTGAATTTTCTTGGTACAAAAAGTATCTTTACAGGTTTTCTGTGTCAACAACATTTAACTGAGTTTATCCTGTAAGTGAATAAAATGTAACTGGTCCCTGAGTCTGGATATTTCTGGGCAGAATTAAACAGAAACAGGTCAAAATTTCACACAATGTGACGTTGATGTTCTGTGTTGTTATATATTAATAATTCAAGTAGGCCATCTAGTGTCTCAAAGTGGTTATAGCAATAGTTTAAGTTGTTAGGAACCTTTCCGTAGTTATGAAGTCAGCCATGAGCCTTTCATTAGCTTCTTTTAGCATTTGAAATTCTCAGTATTTTTTACAAAGAGTTGATGTGATATGTTTCTGTGATGAAAGTTGAAATTCTGTTATACTGATGTATGCTAACTGCTAGCAAATCAATGCAGTTTCCCATATACGTTAGCATCAAGCTTGTGCTATGTTGTTATTTTGGTAAATAAGGTGATTTATACCATGTTGAATGTGCTGAATATGAATCTCCTGAGAGAGAGTGATGAACATTTCTTTATGAAGTCAGTTCTTCAGGAAAACTTCAAGCTGAAAATCCTGAATCAATCAGGGAATTGATAAGGGAATCGTTAAGCACAAAGGCTAACGGTATCGATGGATTGAATCATTTCTTATCAATTCTCAACATGAACCGGTTTTTGATTCCCATCCCGATTAAAGATGCTGTAAGGAGGGTCAGTTATAATTGAACTGCATTGCCACCTTGTGGCCTGGAGTCCCCACACGCTGTCGTAGATTACTTTTAATGAGGTGTGTGTTTGTTTTGGAATTAAATGGAGATCGAATCCTAACAAAATTTATTGGTTCAAGACAACTTTTTACTGGATACAGTGCGCTGAGGTAAGGTATTTATCAGTACAGTTACACAGCATTATGGTTTGAAACTGACGTTGTGTTAGCCAACTATATGTAGTGCTATCGGCAGCCCGGTGCTCAGACGTATCTGTAGGCTAACGTGACAAGGGTTGACTGTATATAGAATGGACAACATGGCTCAGCCTTTTATTTTTTGAACAGTTTTGAAGCTAAAATACCTCTGTCACAGGCACAGGCATCGGCAGCAAGTCTGAGCAGTAGATGCTATAAGGGAAAATCTGAGTGAAGCCAGGCAACAAAAGTGATAATTATATTTTTCTTTGAAGAGTCTAATCTTTTCTTGACTCTATCTCCTGACATATTTTATTACCCCTGAAAAAATACACAAGGTCGTCAGCTGTCAATCATCATTAAATTTGACGTAAAGCCTCCTTTTTAACCTCTTACCTACTGAAACAAAAGTTTTCAGGAAAAATATGACTGAAACACAAGGCAGCCTGATGATATCTTCATATCCCCACAGCATTGGGATCAGAGAAATATTTATACCTGGTGTTTTTATTTTTTAAAGTTTGACCACAGCCCATCTGGAATGACTGGGAGACAGAGTTTTTGACCTATACTGCAGCCAGCCACCAGGGGGAGCAGTCATTGCAGAGAGCTTACTTCAAGCCAAGCGAGATGACGTCCATTTCTTTTACAGTCTAAGGTGACAACAATGACAGCCTTCCTCTCTTCTCTCCACAAACTTCAAATCAAACGTCTCAGACTGAAAATTCTCTTTTTTCTTCCTCAGCGACGTCTCATCTTTCTCGTTCCCTCTCCCACTCCCTCTGAAATCCCTCAGTTTGACTCTTTGTCCTCTTCTTCACCTTCGTCCTGTCCAACCTGACAGAGTCTGACAGGTTGTAACACTCATCTTCTCCACTAACCTGGAGTTTTCTTTTCTGGAGATGTTTCTGGTCTGTCAGATGTTCTGGGACACCTGAGCTTCACTTCCTGTTTCTACCTTCGACTAACGACCTGTTTCTTTGGAGGACTTGTTGTTCCTGCCGTCTTTCATCCTGCTTCCTGTCTACCTTCCTCTTTCCGGATGATTCTTTCTGCTTTCTTTTGTCATTTTTTCTCCTCTCCGTCTCTGTTGACTCTTCCCGCTTCTGTACGTCTCTTTTCTCTCACCATATCCCTCTCATCTTTCTCTCTGTTTTTTCCAATCTTCACCTCCTTCCTCTCCGTTTCTACCCTCGGTCTATCCGTCTCCCACACGCCCTCCCCTCCCCGCGTCTCCTCCCGCGTCTCTGGGCTGGAGGTATAAATAGGAGCTCCTAATAAAGTGCTAATTAATCTCTGGTGACAAAATCAAAGAAAGCACATCTGCACGGCTGAGAGGAGCAGCCAGGGAAGAAAGAGGGAGCAGAGGAGGAGGAGTGGAGGAGAAGAAAGGTGAAATGAGAGAAAAGGAGCTTCCACCAGGTCGAACACGATGAAGGTCTGATTTAACAGTTTTCCTCACAGAGCCGTTACTGAGCGTAATGTGCAGCAGCAGCGATCGGGGAGCCGGCAGGAGGAGAAGCAGGGATGAAGGATGAGTCTGTGGGGAGTGACGGACAGAAATGGGCCGTGTGATGGAGGGGAACGGAAAAACAGTGAGCGGGGAAATGTGGGAGCCATTACGCTAAAGAGGAAGACAAAGCGAGAGGCTGTAATGGAGACGAGCGCGGCTGAAAGATGAGAGGGGGAAGTTTGAAAGTCCAGATGAAAATGTGAAGAGTCGTTTCCAGGCACATTACTCATCGTCTCAACTTCCACTGCGATTCAGACGCTCGGACGCTCGGCGCCGTCGTCAGTCAGAGCCGTCGTCAGTAAGAGCGGTTTCTGCAGCTGAATTATTCAAACAGGCCGCTCCAAACCCTCGCTCAGCTTCAAGTACGCACGCTGTCACTCCGCTGTCAGCCTGCAGGACGTCCCCCCTCATACAGGCTTCATGCAGCAAAGCACAGTGTTTCATCACCAGAGAAATCATCCAACTGACTCCATCTGAAAACCAGGAATGACTCATGTTCATCCCTCATTACTGCAAATTAAACACCTGCAGAGTGTCACTAACACTCAGTCCAAAGACCCCGACCCTGCAGCAGCTAAAAGTTAAGTTCAGGGTCAGGAAGATCAACAGGAGACGGGGACTGGGTGTTTGAATGATTTTAATCTGTCAAATATCAGGAGGGAGGAGCTACTGGCTGTCACCTGGTTAGATTGATTGTCTCCATATATTTGATCCATGGCTAAGTCCCGCCCCCAAACAGGATGAGCCAATCACAGTGCGTATATCCATTCCCATACATTCTCATAAAGTTATCTTTAACCCTAGAACAGCCACTGCAGTCTGACAGACTCTTTGGGGTTTCTCTAACATTAGCTAAAGTTAGCCTAGCGTTAGCTCCTAGCTGTGACATTTATCATGTCCAGGGATCTGCAAACTCAAAGGAGCCATTTTTCCTCAGCTCAACTGGCTTAAAAGAGCCATAAAAAACTACTTTTACTCCACATCAAAGACAAAGACAAAGACAAAAAAAAAACAAACATAAAATTCTAGACAAAGTGAAAATCTAGTGATTCTTTATCTAAATGAAGTTTTTTGTGTTTCTAAAATTGTACTTGTGATGTCTTTAATTTTTATTTTTGAAAAATTTGCAATTACTTTAAAAAAAGAAAAAATTGTAATATCAGAAATTTCACTAATTTGCAAAACTTTTTAAAGTTTCATTAAGTTGCATTTTTTTTCAAAACAAAATAATTTAAAAATTTTCTAAATTTTCAAAAATTTAGGAAAATAATGACAAAAAATGCCTAAAATTCTGAATAAAGAGAAAATTTAATAAATAAATATGTAAAGAAGTTTTTTGTGTCAATAAAACTGTATATCTGATTTCTTAGTTTTTTTTATTTTTGATAAATTGAAAAAATAAATAAATACCAAAAAACTTACAATATCATAGATTTCATATATTTGAAAAAAAATGTACGAAATTCAATATGATACAAAAGGGCCATAGTTAAGCTAACGTTAGCTTTTGTGACACCTGCCTGTCACTGGATGTTCACTGTTTGAGATGAACAACAACGGAGGAGAAAAAGTTAAAAACAGCGTAATTATGTTAAGAAAACAATGAACAAAAGCAATGAGCTTTCTTCTGTTGATTCATATTTCTTCATTGTGTCACACTAAAACCATGAATCAGGTAGTAGCAGAAACACTGCCCCCCTATGGTTACTGGTGGTACTGCTCTGTTTGGACAGTATCTGTGAGCTTTAGTGAAACGAGCAGAAATACAGAGGAAGTGAACTCAGAGCACGTACTGAAGGCTCCGTCTGTATCAGAAGGACCAACTGTCATCAAACCGTATTTTAAAGCCGTCTCTTCTGGAGGTTTTCTCAGGGAATACGTTTTACCAAATGTTACCCAGGTCTTATTAAATCACAGACTCTGCGTTTCCTCCCCTGAAACCTGCTGTGAAGCTGAAGACTGACGAGCCGCGCTGAGCCAGGAGCTTCCCACCGGACGAGCAGCTAATCTGCAGAACAACCATCAGCTGCTGGAGAGCAGAGACGCAGCGTTCAAAGCCAGGCCGGCTCCTCGTCCTCCGAGGTTTGGCGGGTAATGGGTTTGATGTCACTTCACAGGCCAAACCTGCAGCTCTGGACTTATTAAGCCTCAGAGACTCAGCGGAGGAGAATCAGAGGCGACCCGTAGCCCTGCAGCGGTACAACGCAGAGAGAGGCGGCGTGGACTCAGAGAGACTCTACAGGAGGACTACAGGGACCCATCAAAGGACTGGTGTGACTCAGAGCGGAGCAGGGACTCTAGGAGGAGGGAGAAAAGACGCTCCTCTGATCCTGACCTCTGAGGGGAGTGACGTACACACAGGGTTCAACCATCCATGGTACGTACGTTAATTTAAACAGCAGATTGTAATAAAGAATTGTTGTTTTTCTTCCAGAGGGTATTGATGATTAAAGACACTGACACTAAATAAAATCCTGTGTTAACATTTAGTTGAACTAAATCTTCATCCCATCTGTCAATAAAGCCTGCCACCGCTCTACTTCACCTCCTACAACATCAACAGCCCACCAACTTTCCATGCACCTGTGGCTAACCTCAAGTTTTACAGCCCTGGGAAGATAACTACATCTACAAAAAGACTCATCTGGAAGAAAATACTGATTTTAATTCTGTGAGGATGGATTCATTTCACTGACAACGTGCTGGATTAATATATATGACTGATATGTGGGAAGACTTAAGCGAAAAAGTGATGATAAATATACAAAGTCAAATTCAAAAATTCTTCTTTTTTTATTTATTTATTTTTTTTTTTTTTAGGGTCCTCGGCCAAAGGCCAATTTTTTTTATTTATAAAATTGTGACATTTTTGCAATTTTTTTTACATTTTTTAAAAATTTTTTAAATCTTTTTAATCGATCATTTTTTAAATTTTTTGCTAATGCATTAGGTTGAAATTTTGTGCTAACTTTTTAATTATCAAAGTTTTCTGAAATTTTTGCAAACTTTAAATTAAAAAATAAATTGACATTTTTGAAATGTTTTTTTTTTTTTAGATTTTGCCAATTTATTTAAAATAAAAAAATAAGACATTGTGCATTTCGATCTAAATGAAAATAAAATCTTTAGATAATTATTCACTTCATTTCATTTATTTTTAGAATTTTATTTATTTTTAGATTTTTATTTACTTTTTAGAATTCTATCCACTTCATCGTCTTTAATGTGAAGGTAAAGTAGACAGTAAAGGTCGCAGACATCTGGAGATGATTTTAAACTTTGTTTATCCATTAGATAAATCAGTCTTTATAGTTGCCCTTGAATACAATGAACTAACAGTATTGGGGTGGTAAATAAAACTTAAACGGTGTGCACAAAGGAAAAAGAAAAAGGTAAAGAAAAATAGCAGGAGATCTTCAGGAAACACACAAGACTCGCTGAAATGATGAGGTCTTCACATGAAGATCTCCTGAGGCTCATCATGCATCGAGAGGGGCCTCAAACACTAAGGTTTGCCAATAGCTCCTCCTGTCAAAGGCCTGCAGAGAGCTGGCCAATCAGAGTGAAGGGGGTTTGTGGAGCAGGGAGCCTTAAAGAGACAGCACCAAACAGAGAATAGAGATTTTTTTTGTAGCCATAAATCATTTAAAGATACCACAGGGGAAGACTTAAAAAGAGGAAATACCCCCTCTTTAAGGAAAGTTAGATGCTGTTACTCTTTAATAACTATAAATGGTCACAGCTGCCTGAATGTGCTCTCTCATCACCTTAAATCAGTTTAAATATTCAGCTTTCTGCTTGGAGCCACTTTCCCTCCTCGCTCTGTGAAACGTGAACCACTCAGCGCTGAGCCGCTCACGGAAACGCTGCGAGGGCTCAATCAATCAGACATGTTCAAGGCTGAAAGTCCAATCCCTAAAGTCCCTGCTCTCTCAGAAAGCTCTCCCCTGGAGCTCAGACCTTCTGGGGGGTAAATTAAAAATGAAGCTTTAGTTTGACCCTGCTTCCTGCCAGATCACAGCGCCGTCAAAATCCCGAGTCCCCGGGGAAGCTCTCCATGCAGCTGCTGCATCCTGAGGCTTCCTGAAATATGACAGAGTTTCTGGGGAAAACACACATGAATCAGTGTTTGATTTACTGAAACAGGATTAACCAGACTGCAGACGGACGTTAAAGAGGAGGGGGCGTGGCTTCAGCAGCCGGTCGGTGAGAGGAGGCCTGACCCCGTCACAGTCAGACAGTCGTGTTGGAGCTTTACACTCGCACGCCGTGTGTGACCACAGACAGTGACTTTAGTGACATTTCAGAGAGCCGCTGTGCAGACTGACAGATCTGCTTCAGGAAAGTTCAGTGACATTAAAGAGAAAAGGCCACGACGGCACGAGGGGCTGGATCCATCTCTGCGAGGAGTCTGCACGCCGGACTGACTGCTTCAGCGCCACGACGGAGGGAAAGTGGTTTCTACATCCAACATCTGAGAGGAAATAAAACAACATCACAGCTGTTGGTTTCGCTTTAGTCAACCTCATTAAGAGGAGACTTTGGATACAGTCAGCGTCCAATCTGTGAACGTCAAGTAAAGTAAACGCCAAGTGAGGCCATGTAAACATGACAAAACCTGAAGTTTAATCAAGTTTCTATCCAATAATTTTGGTGAAAGGTGTTTTTAAGACTCAATATGAGCAAAAGTCACAACAAGTCTAGAAAAATCTCTTATTTCCATACACTAAAAGTCAAAAATGAGGCCTGACTTCATACAAGAAACTAAAGGAGCATCTTTCTTTCCACAATTCCTCCATTTTAGCCACATTTGCTTGTACTTCCTGTAGTGAACCAGTGGTGTGCACAAAGGAGGGGTGAGGGGGCCAGCTGCCCCACCTCAACGGCTCGATTATTGAACAACGCACACTAAAGTGTCCTTTAGGGAGACAAAATGAGCAAAGGAGCCCTCAAACTGGTGCTAAAGTGTCTTCTTGGTTGGCAGTTGTTAAGAAAAGTGAATTGAAAAACTCTTGATCTGTGTTTCTACTTCAAGTAGATTTGGCAGGAAGTGCTGCCGAACAAAGACAGCATCTGAACGTGCAATAAGATGGTCGCACATCAGCTGATTCTCTGAAATGACCAACATGGCATCAAACAAGTCAAAGTTGGATCAGTGTCACCATGAGGATGTCGACTCTTCAGCACAGAGTTGTCTTTCAGTGACTGGAGCAGACCAGTATTAAGAAAAGAAAACAGCCACACCTGAGCGTGAGTCTGCAGGTAAACAATGTTTAACACTTTAAAACCCGTCGACCATGAGTTACTGGACCACAACTCCACGCCAGAAAGTAAAAGACTAGCTCAGTGATACCCGGGGTTTTATGGTTCTGCACAGAAGGAATCAACGTGCAACAGTGTTACAGTCACAGGCAATAATATCTGCAGGCTTTTCTCATTACCATAACTCTTCTACTAACAGGGCAACAGAAAAGATTGAAACAGCTCTTGAAAGAAGAGACAGTAAACTTTACAGATATATTCTCTGACTCTTTAAAAGTCAAAATGACAGATAAAGTTTGTGACAGTGTCACCAAAAACTAAAATTTGATTAAATGAGGGAAGTGTTATTGTGATTGAAATGAATGAAAGTGCGATTAATGAAATTAATGAGAGGTTTTCAGTATGATGAAAATAAATCCCTGTTAGAAAAAAAGTAAGAAAAGACGGGGTACCTGTTTGTTTCCTGAGTTGGTTTATGGTCAAGAAAGAAAAAGAAATAAAGGACGAAATTGTAAAAGGAGGACGTGGCGTCAGGGAAGGGGCGGAGAGGAGATCGAGAGGGAAAAACACCAAGGCTGTGTCTGAAATGTCATACTAACGTTCTACTCACACTAAGTATGACGTCAAAAATAGTATGTAGTGCGTTCACATTAAATAGTATGAAAAGATTGTGTGCGCGAGAAATACCCGGATGTATACTATATAGGTAAAAATTGTAAGTATGGGAGGTGGGCATACTAGTCGCACTGACACGCCCCATAATGCATTGCGAGCCCCGTATTTATAAACGTAAATACAGAATGAGATGACAAGATGAGAAGCAACTAAAATGGACTTAGCTCTACAGGGAAACCTAAACGTAAGTACAAAGAAATAAAATACCTGAGGCGACGGACGGATCGTCTTCGGTGTCTGCGAGCAGTAAACATTTTTTAGTCTTTTGAAGAGAGATGAATTTGTCTTGAGACCGGTGTTAGCTAAAAATCATCCACTAGCGAACTTCCTGTTTTCAAAATAAAAGCATATTTTATTATCTCCTTTAAGTTCTTTAACGCTTTTGTAAATTGGGCTCTTGTTTTGGAGCGGACCGGAAGTTTCTTGGATAGCATATTGGCGCTCTTAACAGAATGTCCGAAATGTCGAAATTAAATTTGTATCCGTGCGTTTTGTGGCCCAAATGACCACATTTTGGTTTTCTACGTGATGACTTTCTCGCCTCAAATGTTCTTAAAACTTTCAAATGTGGAGAATCAACAGAGATATTTGATAGCCTGGTGTGCTTCCATAGACTGATGTAGCTTCCAATTTTTGTCGTCAGAGGTTTTGAAATGCATCATGGGAAACCGAGTAGTAAACTACAGTGTAAACGGTTGGCACTCTAATCATACTTATAGTATGTAGTATACAGTATATACTAATGTACTACAACCACCATGTAGTATGTAGTATGTTAGTATGACATTTCGGACACAGCCAAAGAAACAGGCGTGATGGTGTAAAGGTCCTGGATCATAGAAAAAAGTAATAAAGTGACTGGGCAAAGGTGAAATAATCTTAAAATAAACGTCTCTGAGGTGGTTACTTGAGTGTGCCGCTACATCCCAACAGATCCCTTGGATTATCTCTTCCCAGGACCAGGAGAGCACAGACCAACGGTTTGGTGGATTTAAGTTGTTCAAAGGGTGGTGAGAACGTTTGGTTTTTGCATTTTTTCCTGTATACCAGTGTTTTTCTGTTGATCGATCACGCTTTTTGGGGTTTTTGGGGTTTTTTTCTGGTGTGGATTACTTTCTGGGTTTAAGAAGATTCACTACGGCTTTTGTTTGGAAAGTGGACCCACAAACTGCCTGAAAGACATTTTAAAAGGACTTGAAAAGGACAAGCGAGATAGTTTTCGTTAGAATTGAATTTTTGCTTTATTTAGAGAGGGTAAAGACTGTGTTTGGGCTCTGTTTGAGAAAATATTTAACTTTGAGTTTCATTACGCCCCGGGTGCGCAGGAGAGGCGTTCTTTGATTTTGATTAAAGGATAAATTTTTGTTTGATTTAAACACCGTCTCTGAGAGTTCGTTGATTTCATTTGTTTAACCTCGATTATTTGATCTGCCTAAATACGCCTTTTTGGGAGAATTTATCAGTTTCCTAAAAGTTTCCCCTTCAGTGTTTTAACGCCGACTCGTTAAGGGTTGTGTCGTTACCTGGATGATAGGAGGCTAATCAGTTTAAGAGTGTGGCTAACATTAGCAGAGCTAGCTCCTCGTCCTCATACCTGTGCTGGTTTCTCATGTCTCTGTTTGTCAGTTTGAGCAGACTGAGTAGATCAACATGTCTGCCAGATGTGACTGTTTACATCCAGGTCGTAGAGCTTCAGAGCACCATGGGAGCAGACGTTAACTGGAGCTGCAGCCCCAGCTAGTGGAGGGAGGCTGAACTACAATGCAGACAACTTTTGACCCACATTTAAGGCCTGGATTAAAAAAAGGAACTGAAAGCTTTAACTGACGAGAAACTGGTGGAAACAGAGAGATGACGTTCGACACGCCATCGTAGCGCCCTGAAAGCCTCATCAGCTGCGTCACATGTGTCGTGGTGATGATGTACCTCAAACGAAGCGACCTCGGTTGCTGCTCTGGAGGAAGTGGGACGCTTTCATCTCCTCACACCAAACAGACGCAGTAAAGACGACACTGATTCACCTCCTTCCCGTGTGGTGATCATAAGAAGAACTTGAAGTGGACCTTCCTCTGGGTTTTCGCTTTGTTGTTGTTGTGATAGGAGTCTCACAGCGGCGGCGGTGGCTGCAGTGCGGATCCTGTGGGGGCCGACAGGCGGCGTTTTGTCCCCGTTTGCCTCCCCATCCTCTGCGTCTCCAGGCTGCACTTCAAAGCGATAGATCCCCCAACTTCATAAATAAATCAGCAGGAGGAGGAAAAGGAAAATCGCACATTTCTCTCATGCAAACACGGGCGGCAGAGAGGAGCGGAGCGGCGCCACATGCTGACTGCCAGATCAGCGGAAGAAACTGGAAGATTATTAACTCGTCGTGCAAATGAGCCGAGGCAAGAAATGTGTTTTAAAACCTCAAAGTGAGGTCTTAGCGCAAAACCAAGTCTGCAGGAGAAAGAGAGCGCAGGAATACTCTTTAAGGGTTTCCTGGAAAAGTTTCAAACTGACTCCTATAGAGGTCTGCAGACTGAAACCTGAATGATACACTGTTAAAGCTGCAGAAAACATGTAAAACAATGAGCTCACAGTCACACCTGAGCATGCATCTGATATCAACCTGCAGCACACACACTTCCAGAGCAAATCTGACAGCTTGCATGAAGCAGAGGCACGAAATGCAGGATACCAAGAGAGGAAAGGATGCTCAGCACAAAACAGGTCAACATCCAGCAGCGTGCAGGGATTTCACAGGTGTGTTCAGCTCAGCAGGTGTCTGAATCCAGCAGATAGAAGTGTGTGTGTGTGTGTGTGTGTGTGTGTGTGTGTGTGTGTGTGTGTGCTCAGAGCTGCTGCAGAGCCAGGCTGGAGCTGCAGGTCTGATCTGAGGAGCGTCAGGTGTGGTGATAGTAATCCAAGATCTCACTCAGACACATCGGCTGGCTCCTGTCTGCTGAGTGCCACACACACACACACACACACACACACACACACACACACACACACACACACACTCTCCAGGTTTGCGATGAGGAGGGATCAGGGAGACGGTGATCGATGCCAGAGGAGCCAGGACGCTCCGGGCGTCAGGTTGAGAAATCAGCGAGGAACGAAGAGTTTCCTGTTTTTTAGTTTTTACCTTTGAGCAGAAGCCTCCTCTTCAGGATGGTCTGAAGAAAAAGCATTTTCCCCCACAGCGGCTCCAGTTTGGACCGATAAGCGTCTCCTCATGGACGAGCAGTGGAGGAAGAGGAGGAGGAGGAGGAAGAAGTTCAGTCTGCACCTCTCCCTCCCACTCTCACGTCTTTCTCTCCTCCTCTCCTCTCCTCTCCTCCCTCTGAGGATCCCCCTCCCTGTTGACACCAGCTGAACTGTATCTGCCTCAGAGTGTGTGTGTGTGTGAGGGAAAGTGTGTGTTCAGTGTGTGTTCAGTGTGTGTTCAGTGTGTGTTCGGTGTGTGTGTTCGGTGTGTGTGCTCTGACACTCAGGAATCAGATCTGCTCTCTGTAATCGTCTTTAATCAGGTCTGTGTTCTGCTCCTATCACTTTTCCTGCGTGTTCTCCTCCTCGTTTTCTTTATGCATTAATTTAATTACAGCACACACACCTCCCCGGCCTCCTCCCTCCTCCTCCTCCCTCCTCACAGCTCCTCTCCTGATTATGCAAAAAATTGTAGCTCAAAGCCTCCGGGACGTTTGATGCCCTAGTTCTTTTTCTCTTCAGAGTCTGTATCTTATGTGTGTGTGTGTGTGTGTGAAAGCGGTGTGTGAGTGTGTATCAATGTCTGAGCGTGTGTGTGTGTGTGTGTGAAGGCCAAAAGATGAAAGCCAGCAGCTCTGAAACCTCCAGATCGTGACTTATTCCTCAGCTCCCGTCGCTGTGTGATCACAGAGTGACCCACGTCTCTTGAAGTGGAGTCTCCAGCGTGCAGACTCGTCTCTTCATCGCCGTCCTACAAACCGCGGTCTTCCTCTGTGAGGAGTGGGAGTGGAGCAGAAACATCCTGCATGAGTCTTTCCAGCTGCAGTGAAAGAAACCAGACTCCTTTCACACATTCAGCTCCTGCAGGCTGCAGAGCAGCAGTTACCAACCAAACGTGACCGATGTGGACTTCAGAAAACTTCATGAAGACCTCGAATGTCCTGGAAAAACTGTTGCATCCCAGATTCACTCTCAGCTCTCCATGATAACCTTTCTGAGCAGGTCCAGTCTGGTTCTGTTCACATCGTAGTACTGAAAACAGCTCTTCTGAAAATAACCAATGACCTCCTGATGACAGCTGACACCGCGCTCCTATCCCTCCTCATCCTCCTCATCCTCCTCCACCTGAGTGCAGCTTTTCATCCAGCTAAAAACACGCAAATCTCTGCCTCTCCTCCTCACCTCTGGTGTTCCCCAAGGCTCTGTTCTCAGTCCACTCCTTTTCTTCATCAAGCTCCTCCCCCTTTCGCCAAATTCGCCGTAGATACAAGGTTCATTTTCCTGCTACGCAGACGACACCCAGCTCTATGTTAACACCACACCCACTCCCTCTGTGCCTGTCTACAGGAAATCAAATCATGGTTCAACTTTAGCTTTCACTATATATATATATATATATATATATATATATATATATATATATATATGTGTGTGTGTGTGTGTGTGTGTGTGTGTGTGTGTGTGTGTGTGTGTGTGTGTGTGTGTGTGTGTGTGAGAAAATGAAAGTCCAAAAAACAGACATAAAATAAAATACAGTGAATATTTTTTTTTGAAAGTATAATAAAATTTAGAACAGTTAATATATATATTTATGCCTAAATTAGCCATGTCAGAGATTTTGAATCTAAATGAGTTTTTATCCTAATTAAAAAATACAATCAAAATAAATAAATACATAAAAAAATCAAAGTAAAAAAATATTTATATATTTTTGAAAATAATAATAAACTCTCCCACCTGAAGGGGGAGGGGCCTGTTGTGTTTGGTCCGTTATTTTCTTATCATTCTGTCAGCCACTAAATCTCCTATTAGACCCCCTCAACATGATCAAAAACACCAAATGTGGCGCACACCTCATGGTAGCCAAAAATTTCGATATGATACCAAATGTTGACCCCGCAACATCCCATAATTTGCTTTCTAGCGCCACCTGGACACACTAAAATGGCTCTAGCATCCAGTAGGAATGTCGTAGAAAGATCAAACCAACGTCAAAATGTTCATCTCATTGAGACGCAAAAATCATACACACACAACTCTGACCTATCTCAGACAGGAAGTCAGCTATTTGCCTTTCAAAATAAGATCCTGCCACATTTTTACCCTTTCTGCAAAAGTGACGTCCTCCGAAACCATAAATGGTAACAGCTTGAAATTTGCTCACATGATAGACTAGACCCTGCTTTACAAAAGCCCTTATGGAAGTTGTTATTTTGAACCTGGTTTTCAAATGACGAGCCCTCAAAGTCTGTGAGCCCCACAGAAACCCTCTCAGCTCCCTCCATTAGATTACATAGGAGAACAGTTTTCTGCTTAATACAAGCTGCCACATTTGGACCTCTAGACAAAAAAGTAAAAGTTGTACAGCTTTAAAAATGACATGAATGGATTCCTGACTAACTAAAATAAAATAAAAAATCCTTAAAAAATAGTAAATTACAGGGATTTGGACAAAACTGTGGCACCTATGGGGAGTTGTTTCTAAAACTTCTGTCAATGTCATTGCTCAGGGCAGCAGTTCCGTGATGATGTCACACACTCATTAGAAGCTCAGGGCAGCAGTTCCGTGATGATGTCACAATGATTAGAAGCTCAGGGCAGGAGTTCCGTGATGATGTCACAATGATTAGAACCAGAGAACACCTGGTCATGTGACTCACTGAAGGCGGGAAAAAGCTATGTTTTTAAAACACACATTATAAAGGGATAAAACCTTAACAGAGGACTTAAAAATGGCTTCAAACTGTAATTAATTACTTTATTATTATCCCCTGAAGGGAAATTTGCTCTGCAGGTGGCCAGGAAAGAAAAAGCCAACACAAAAAACACAATCACATGGAGACATCACACTGAAAGACGGGGTTTTCCTCCAACTTTCTGAAACTAAACAGTGATAATCTGAGGTTCTCCTCATCAGCACCACCATCCTGGTCCACTCACCTCTTACCTCCCCCTCAAGCCCCTCTTTAAACTTCAGCTTTACAGAATGCTACTTTCCCCGAATGGCCACAATTTATTTTTGATGTTTCCAGCAGAGCAGACCCTGTAGTTATTGGACCTCAGTGTCCAAGCAAACAGAAAATTCACAAACAGAAGCTGTGGCAGCCCGGGCCAGGTTGGACCCGTTTATGAGCCTGTGGATCCTGACTGTGGACTCTGAGGTGGATTTAAAACCAGACACTTTGGTGTAAAACACGAGCAGTGAAGGTGTGAGCAGAAAGCTTCAGCTCTCTAAACTTTAACACCTCATCATGGAGAGGTTTCCTCTTCATCACACCGCTAACCAGACGGATAAATCCTGATTTATTGACTCAGGAACTTCTGCTGAGTCCACAGGAGCTTAAAACTGTGTCACTGCAAAATCAGCAGCTCTGAGCAGCTCTGCCGTGAACTCTGACAGACTTTAAAGTCAGTGTTTCACAGCCTGCAAACCTGAGCCCTACACAGAGACGTTTAGGGAAGAAGAGAGGTGAGATCTTGTTTGTGATGTAGAGAGAAAGGAGGTTGATCACTTTCCCCCCTGCCCGTCCTCTGCAGCAGGAGCAGGATCTGCTCCCACAGACCTATACCCCGCCTCCTCCTCCTCCTCCTCATCGCTGTGAGCAGTTTTTCATCCTGCGAGCTGTCAAACAGCGAGAGGCTGCAGTCGCTCCAGCAGCTCCGAGACGTGAAGTTATAAAGCGGGGCATCGGTGTAAACAAGCAAGTGTTTTCCATCAACAGCGCCCGGGTAACATAAAGGTGATAAAAAAATCTACAGCCACCAGGCGTCTGTCTCTCACACGCAGAGGCGCCGCCGCGCTCGCTTACACAAACTGTCACGGAGAGAAGTTTCACAAGTTTGTGTCTGGGGAGAGAAATCTTCTCATGCCTTCATGTGTCAGCGGGAAAATATGTGTGCTGAGGGGAACACAGGAACCCAGACGCTGCCACAGATCTTTCTGATTGGATATCCAACACAGCACGCCACTGACAACCAATCACAGCGACGGGTTACGCAACACCTGGAGAAAGTAGCACGGAAAGATTCACAGGGTAAACAATCCACCAACGGTCTGTGTGGGGTTTAACGTGATCACTGTGATCCATGGAGGGTGTTAAAGACGGAGCCAGGCAAAGGCCAGGTGAGCAGTGAGGAGCAATACCAGAGACCGACTGCAGAGGGCGCACCATCTCTGCAGCCCCATGGGGCGCCGATTGTAAAGTTACACACACTACAAACAACAACATTTCTCCACATGTAGCTCTAAAACATCACTTTTTCTGCAGATTTAGAGAAATATTTGTGAAATATATTTGTCAAATATTAAATATAAATGTTGAATGTTTTCATAAATTTTATAGATGAATGTCCTGATTCTAAATATTTAGCTATGTTTCTAAACATTTTGTTTATTTCAAAAAATTTAGTTAAGGCTAAATATTTATTAAAGATTTATAAATCTTAAAGCAAAGATTTATAAATCTTTACTATGTTTCTAAATCTTGAGGTATGATTTTTACATATTTAGCTAATATGCAAATTCACACTCCCGCTAGCCAGGAAGTACCAAAATAAAAGTTGGAGGAAGTGATTTTGAGAAAGTCAAGCTCCACTTCTTCGATGTTAGCCACAGGATCTTCATCAGCGCCATCACAGCGCTTGGTACGTTTATTTTCTAACGGCTGATTAAGCCGACTGTGTTTGACTTACTCAAAATCTGCTCGGCTGGATCGCTCCGACTTTTATTTTTGGTACTTCCTGTGGGCGGGGGCGTGAATTTCCATGTTAGCTTAGAAATCCTGACTTCATATTTAAAAATCTTGTCCACTATTTTGAAATCTTTGCAAAAGATCAATAAATCTTTGATAATATTGAGTCTTAGCTAAATATCTAGAATTAAAACTAAATGTTTAGAAACGTAACTAAATATGTAGAATCAGGACATTAATTTATAACATTTATAAATAACATTTAACATTAAGATAAAACATTCAACATCTGTGTTTAATATTTGACAATTATATTTCACATAAATGTCTTAAAATCTGCAGAAAAAGTGAGGTTTTAGAGCTAAATGTGGAGAAATGTTATATTTAGTGTGTGTAACTTTTACAATCAGCGCCCTATAACCCCAACAGAGGAAAACACAAATGCGAGGTTTTTCTCCCAGACTGGACATATGCAGCCGTGTTTTTCATGTGCATCCTTCTTTTACTCCTATCCAGGTTCCAGTCTGAAACTCAGGTGGACTGATCGTGTCTTGAAGGTGTTTTCAGTAAGGGAGGCCGCCAACTGAATGAATGACTGAGTGACGTTACTGTATTTGATCTCCTGCTTTTCAACGCCTCGCCACTCATCAGGCTGCTGATTGGCTGCCATAAGCTACACACAAACAAAACATCAAGAAGATCCAACAAACTCAACTTTCATGAGTTTAGTTTCTATATAAAGAGGCTGACAATAATTCATCTTATGAATAGAGCAGATGAAAACAGTGAATCATTCTCAGTTCAGCGCTGTCCTTGGTGCTGAAGATGCAGACACAGTCAGGTGAGTCCTTACTCTGAAAAACTCTCTATCTCTGACATGACAGGAAGTGATGATGGATGAAAAACACTTCAACAGAAAAACTAAAGTTCCCACAATACAACAGCGAGCGTAGGGATGGGTAGCTTTCACATCTGAAACGATACACTACCAATTCCTGATACCTGGCAATCGGTACCAGTGCCCAATGGTCCCACTCTTCGGTACTTTTGTGTGTTTATGTGGTAAAAAATATCAATTTCTTTAAAAATGAAATGTAAATTATTTTCAATTTAACATGTTCATTCTTCAATATATACCTAAACATGGTACCTTTTGATTTTTTGTGAATCAGTACCAAGTACTTCTGACAGAATTTGGTCGGTACCTGTAAAAGTCGGTACCCATCCTTAAGCAAGCGTCGAGCAGAAAAACAAAAGTTCTCCCAAACCAGCAACGAGCAGAAAACTATGGCTTTAAACTTTTCATATTTGTAATGAAAACTTCACAGACAGCTGTTAGCAACTAATGCTATTGCTTTTCTAACAAATTTGAGGTTTTTAATAAATGTGTTATTCCTATGACCGTTTCGTTGGGAAATTTAGATATTGGATAATTCCAGGTGAAATGAAGACACAGCCTCAGACTGGGCCTTGGTTTACAAGGACAGGATGCTGAAGGTTTGTCTCAAACTGCCAGCTCAACGTTTTCATCCAAAGGGGGTTACTTTCTGGACCCCAAAGAAACATGGAGATGCCAAAACAACCTGGACTCCAGAAGCACCACAGGACACAGATTCAGAATCTGGTGCACGTTGGTTTGGAGTCGATCAGCTGCTCTACTTATCTGAAGTTCCTGAATCATGGCTGAACCGTGCGAGCTGCAGACTTTAATAAAACACTCAGTTTCTGTCCAACACAGCATCAGAGTCTCATCTGAAAACCTCCAGCCCCTGATCCCCCAGCACAGTCTGAGGTCAGGAGATGAAACACCTCCTCTGCTGACACTGGGAGATAAAGACCTCCTCCTCAGAGGGTAAAGACTTCCTCTGACGGTGTCTCTGAGACCTGTTTTAATATCCCCACACCAGTCCGTCAGGATTAACAGAGGAACCTTACAGTGGGATTAAAGTCACATGAGCGCTGTGCAGACTCAGTGCACTGATTGCATCACACGGGATGAATAAGCCATGAACGCCTCTGTTTCTGCGTTTTGTCTGTCAGAGGGAAACATGCTGAGGACATGTACAGTCTAATGTAACCTAATGCAACATCTCTGCAACCAACACTCACCCTGAGCGGCCCGGAGAGGTTTGATTCAGAGAGAAAGAGAAGGAGGAGGAAACGTGGAACAATGATGCTGCCAGCTGTACGCTGATTTATGGATGGATGAACCATGATGAAAGGGGAGGAAATCAATAATCAGCTCAGGAAAACAATAAACAAGACCACGCTTCATCTGCAGCTGCTGCGTAAAATAACTCCACTCATTTCATCCTCAAACTACACTTCCTGATCTGTTTTTGGGGAAACTGACCCAGTTTTCAGGCCAAACATGCTTCAAGTGCTAACATGTGGTCACATGACGACAGATGATTGTAACAGATGATGCAGCTTTGCACATTTACAGCCAATTAACAGTTTCTGTGACGAGAAGGACAAAAACATTTTGGCAGCCAAGGAAAAAGAGTGGAGTGAAGCTGATGAAGACGCCACTAAACTACACTGTAAAATGTTATTTTTCACATTTGTTGCTCTAACATATTATTTCTAGTCAATTTGAAAAAAGATTAGAGAAGTTGTTGTGACAACACAGAATTATAGGTTGGCTTCATTTCAACTACAAAATATGTTTCAGCTTAAAAATCTATGTCCATGTGAATCAAAAATACATGTCGGTTTGACAATGAAGGAATTTGGGTGGGAGTGGGGATAAAACATTCCTATGTCATCACATCTCTGTTAGGATACATTACATTTAAAAATTACACTGTAAAATAACAGTAAAATACTGTCAAACCTGCTGCCAGTACTTTACTGTAGTTTTACAGCAAAGACATTTTTTGTTGTGATGGTGTTTTAACCGTGAGTGAGGAGGAAACAGAGTGGATGTGAGACCCTGCTGTACCTTGATATGTTACACTGTGGGGGGCACAGGCTGTCTGCGCTCTGCAGCACCGACTGGCTGTCTGCGCTCTGCAGCACAGACTGTCTGTGCTGTGCTCTGCAGCACGGATCAGCTGTCTGCGCCCTGCAGCACAGACCGTCTGTCTGAGCTCTGCAGCATGGACCGGCTGTCTGCACTCTGCAGCATGGACTGGCTGTCTGAGCTCTGCAGCACAGATTGGCTGTCTGCACTTCACTGCACAGACCGACTGTCAGTGCATCACAGGGCATGGGCCCATGTACTCAATGATTTTTACAGTGCGTTTAGCGTTTATGCTAATATATGAGATGTGTTGATGAGTTAGGATAAGGACAGACAAGACAACAGGTTGTTGCCATGGAGCATCAACAGCTGGTCGGTGTCATGTAAAGCACAGACAGCCTGTACTCTCTGTGTATCTCAATGTACAGCAGAGTCTCATATCCACTGTGTTCCCTCCTCACTCACAGTTACAAGACATCATCACAACAAAAGTCACTTTAGTGTAAAAACTTGATGAAGTTCAACCAACATCTTTTGTCTTTCTCTTGACCTTTTATTTCTAGTTCAAATTATTTGACACTTCATGATGACTTAATCCAATCAAAGCAGGAAGATGACCTGAGTGAGTTAAGTTGAATCAATAAGTTACTTTTTTACAGTGTCATAACATAACTAGCTGACATGCACCACATGGTGTAAAGGAAATTCAGCTCAGGAAAGAGTCGCACTGACTCTGAGTTTTACACAGGAACCATAAACCAGCCTCCTGGTTAGCTGAAATGAGCTCGTTAGCGACTGAATTTGTGTTCAGAGAAAAGTTGGATCCATTCTCAGGGATATATGGCTGACGTTTGAGTCTGTGCATGGACAGTTCAGTCAATAAATCCCTGATGAAGCGCTCTCTGAGGACGCTGTCTCTTCCATACCACGGCCTCCTGTTAGAGGCATCAATCAGTGAAATTTATACGCCACACTGAGTCTCTCACATTAACACCTGAAGCTGTCTGACTTTAAATCTTTTCCTCAAGTATTTAATTAGATTTTACTGATTTACTCCAGAAGTAGCATGATGTTACACACAGATTGAGTCCTGACTCTCTGAAACTGTTGGATTAGCTGTCATTGATTGGATTTGCTTGATCAATAGTACGACACACACAATAAAAAAGAGGTCTGTCACTTCCTGTGGCTCCTCCCTGTGACAGCTGGGCCTGGACAAACAGCAGAGAGTTTGTGTCTGAGCGCTCAGGTCCACTTCAGCTGCAGTCAGCATCTGGGGAAGAGGCTTAAAGAGATTCAGGAGCATCTTCATTCATCTTTCATATTCATGCCTCTCATCCTCGGACAGCTGAGGCAAACACAGGTCTCCTGTTCTGCCTCATTACCGTCAGCCTTCATCAGCAGCATCCACACCGGCAGGGAGACTTTAGCTCACATTAGAGGCAGGCTGGACCGGGGAACAGGCATCAGGATCTTTGGATCCAGCTCCACGCTCATCATCCAAACCCTGCTCCCTGCATCCTGCAGGACGTGACGTTCACAGCTCCACAGGAAGTCTCTGCTGCTGACCCCAACTCTGAGCCCTGTTAAAAACCGCTGACACATCACTTTACAGACCACATTATTCAAAAACAGCCCTCTTCATGTTTATTTCATGTCTTTAAACATGCTAGCCTCTCCCTGAGGTGTTTCACCTGAGCTCGGGCCACATGCAGATTCACAGAGTTTGCAAGGAGTGCAGAAACGCACAGAGCATGCTCAGACTGGAGATGGAGTTTGAGAAGTCAGGTTGCAGCGTGGCTAATGGGACTAGCAGGTGTAGTTAGCGGTGCTGGTGAAGCTAGCTTAAAGGTGTTTCATGAACCAATCAGGACGAACCACAACAAAGGAACAGGGCTTTCCTCTCCCATCCAGCCCCTCAGATGAGCAGACTCCTTTACCTCTGCACGGTGAACAGGTGCAGCTGTCAGGGCTTTCCTCTTCCTCTTCCTCTTCCCATTGAGCTGCACAGAGCCATGAATGAGTCACTGCTGATTCAAGAGGAGCCAGCAGATGATGTGGAGGCTGCACCGTCAGCCCTTAACAGCTTTCTCTGGAGTTTCCTGTCCGTGTTTATTCTGCACAATACGCTTCGGTGTTTATTCCCAAAGCCCTTGATACAATCTTTGTCCATCTGTTTCTCCCATGGTTCCTCTTCTCAAAACAACCCTGGATGCTGCTGGTGTTTAACATAAAACACACACATTTAATCAGCTTTAAAGCTGAGCTAGCTTCTATTTTTTACTTAAACAGTAACCACACTGCCTCCTGCTGGCTAGACTGAAATGTCCTGTTATTAGAATATCACACCCAAACCAAAAATATTTATTACAGTACATAAAATGTGATGACATGTTTTGTGGAAGATACAAATGCAAGTCCAAGTCAGCAATCACACTTTAGGAAAAAAGCCTAAAAATCCTGCAACAGGTGAGATTTGCAACCAACTTCACAGAAAAACAAGCACTAGAAATATTAAGGAATTGTAAAATATGTCAGGATGAAGAGCCTACAAGACATTAGACTCTAAATAAATAAATACAAATTCTCCCGGCTTCACTCAGATCTCTCTGAGTCTAGGTATGGGTATCAAATTAGATATTTTTTCAGGTACCGACCCAATTCTGTCAAAAATACCAGGTACCAATTCACGTAAAATCAAAAGGTACCATGTTTAGGTACCTAAACGCATCCTTGTGATTGTGAGGGAGTGGAAGAGTGGGCGATTTTCCATGCTGGGCATGAACACAGCTTTTCAAGGTTATATATTGAAAAATAAATATGTCAAGTTGAAAAGAAAAAAATATTTTTATTGCACAAATTGATACTTTTTACGACATAAACACAAAATACCGAAAATTGGTACCGTTACAGATTGCATGGTACTGGACACTGGTACCGTATCGTTTCAAATGTGAAAGGTACCCACCCCTATCTGAGTCCCTCATACACTGTAAAAAACTGAAACCTTATCAAGTGTTTTTGTCTTATTTTCAGGAAAAAGTTGTCTTATGATAATTGATATGAGCCATTTTTAACTGGTCAGTCCAGAAATAACGAGTATTTTATGACAAAATGAGGTCTGAATTGCCATAACAAGTAAAAAAAAAATATATATCAATGGAACAAGAGACATTTGCTGATAAATTAGCTTCAAACTAGAATAATGTCTCAACACAAGTAACTTTTCTCTTCTTCCATTGGCAGATTTTTATTGACTTGTTTGAGAAATTTAGACCTCATTTTAGTCTTTAAATAACTTGAAATAAGACATTTTTCTTTTTTCTTATTTATTTATTTTTAACCCTAACCCTTTTATTTTATTTTTTTTACTTGTTTACATATTTTATTCTACTTATTATCTGCTTCTACTTGTTCTTTAGCTGTTATAATATGACTTTTACTCATGTTTTGTTCTTGTCGTCAAAACTCAGTTTTTCACTTGTTTCTGCTTATCTTCACTGCTTATTGTGACGAGCATTACACTTTAACATCCTTGTGCAATAACTTCTGGCCATGCTTGCCTCTTGCTTATGTGACTGTTGTATGTTGTCTAGTATTTTGTCATTTAAAATACTGTGTCCTAGGCCAGTACTACTGCTGTCTAAGACAAATTTCCTGCAAAGGACAATAAAGTTGATCTAATCTAATCAAATTTTTCTGGACTGTTCAGGTAAATGTGGCTCAGCTTAAGTCTAAAAAGACATTTTCTACTGAAAATAAGACAAAATCACTTGATGAGTAGGGATGGGCATTGATAAGATTTTATTGATATCAATGCCCCTATTGATTCTGCTTATCGATTCAATTCTTTATCGATTCCTCCTTCTTTAAGTGAGTAAATATGTAATTGGTCACTGGATCTGGATATCTGCTGACGTAAATATAAAGAAATAAGTAAAAATGGCATGTCATGTGAGGTTGATGTACAGTTTTGTAATATGTTATAGACTGAAGTAGGCCATCTAGTGTCTTGAAGTGGTTATAGCAATATTCTAAGTTGTTTGGAACCTTGCCATAGTTATGAAGCCTAACTTTTCTTTCATTTGCCTGAAAGTACTTTGACATTAGGACTTCTCAGTATTATTTTAAAAAAAAATAACTGTGATACGCCTCTGTGATAAAAACCTGAAGCCAACCGCTAGCGTAACATTGCTATTGTATACAATAGCATCAAGCTAGCACAATTATGTTTATTTTGAATGTATTGAATGGGAATCTCCTGTGAGAGAGTAATGTAGATTTCTTTGAGTGTTCAGATCGTCAGCAAAATTTCAAGCTAGTATCCTTAAACAGGGTTTTCTTGGGGAACGTTAGCTAACTGCTAAGCTAAGAAGGCTGCGGCAGACTAGTCACATAAGGAGCCGGTTTTCGATTCCCATCCCTACTGATAAGATTTTAGTTTTTTACAGTGTAGAGACGATGCTCCTGTGAAATATAAAGTTAACAGCCTCATTCACCACCTGATGAAGAGGAAACAGTCCCTGTCTTCATTCAGAGTCACACAGATCTCCCCTGACCCTCCTCTGACTCTGACTGAATCCACCCTAACTCGTAGTGACTCCGGAGGAGGAGGAGACCAGCACAGACTGAGCGCTGCACAGAAACCAGCCTGACACTGACCGACAGGCTGAGTAATACCTGCTCCACAGGCCTCCACATCGCCCCCTGGAGGCTCTGCAGCCCACCTGCTGAGGCATCACCCGCTCCTGTAACATCTGAAGGAAACAGGCCTGCAGCAAAGGGGGCTTCACAGGCCTGATCCAGCTCCACCAGCAGGAGCTTACATCATCCTGTCCGTCATCTTCCTCTGTGTTCCTCCTCTTCCTCAGACCGGTCTAACTCACAGAGTGAATGAAGACAGAGCTGGAGAGGAGATTTCCCTGCAGTGGAGAGGACGCGGGGTTAACAGCCTCAGCAGGAACAGAGTCTGAGGAGTTTTAAATGAGCGTCAGGATGTCTTCATCTGAGATCTGCACAGACCACTCTGTGAATAATGGATTAAAAATCTGCTGACTCAAAGGTGCGAGGAGCGCTCGGACCGCTGCTGTGCCAAATCTTTTATCGGCCGTGACAAGGACACAAGAATAATCTGAATAATTTTACTCTGCTTTATCTTTTCATCTTCCAGCGCTGCTTTTACTCTGAAGGAGCAGCGCCGCGACAAATCAGGAACAGACAAAAACATTTAATACCTGAGAGGGTCTTTATTTCTTTAAGCAACAACCTATCAAACAGGAGGACGGCCGTCACTTCCTCTGACAGATCACAGAGACTACAGATGAGTTTTAAGAGCAGATAGCGCTGAAGTTTGGGGAAATATTGTCGCTTTTTTCTCCACATATTGGCCTCAAACTGACAAGTACAAACTGATAACATGCTTTTCAAAAGTTTCTGAAAACTCTGTTTTGCTGTAATCAAGTGGGCCACAAAACAGAAGTTTGGGGAAATTCTTGGGGTGCAGATGACCGGGTGGTTTAGGTCGCACCCAAAAGGGCTTGCTCTCAAGCAGGTGGCCTCAATTCAAACCCGGCCTGAAAAAAAAAAAAAGGGTTGAATGAGTCTTGGGAAATTTTATAATAAATTGGGCTCTAAAATTATCAAATCATTTGAAAAATGTGCAAAGAAATCAGGGATGGAAGGATAATCGGCTCAGGCAATCATCAGCATTTCAGCATCCGCCTTTTTTTTAACCTGACAGTCAATAAACAATTTGAAACGTCGTCATTTTGGCTTCGATGCAGCCGTGCCTCTCTGTCCATTCCACCCACAGCACCCCCTGTTGGTGGGAGGTCTGTAAGTTTTCATTTGACCTTATAAGACAAGCAGCCTGGTTTAATAAACATACGCTTACAGACATCTTTCCTTCTGTTTCCTGCTCCATCCACAGCCCTGTCCTCTCAGATTAAAGGCCCCAAAATAATTTAGAAATCAATAAATTAAAAAAAAGATGCAATTCCTCAAGTGTCCACTAGAGGCTGGCTCCAGAACTGCTCAAAATCGAATACACACCCATTCAGAAAGCTGATCTTTCTTACAAACATGAACGTGTTTACTGTTAAGGAGGAAATGATTGGTCTGATATCTCCAGCATACCTTGACAGGAAGTGGATTGAGCTATAATTCAGTGGCTAGGGGCTATTAGCTAACAGACAGGCACACTGTAGCAGTTAGCAAAGAGGCTAAAGAGCTAACTCTTGATGTCACAGAGACTATGGCCATGTTTTATACAGTCTAGCACACACACACACACACACACACACACACACACACACACACACACACACACACACACACACACACACACTGAAATAAATAATTCCTTGTGAGTTCTCCTCGACTTAATTAGGGCCATGGACCCACATGAGCGTTATCCTGCAGCTAATGAAGCATGCTGGGTAAAAATGTGGGCTCATTATTCAGAGAGAAATCAAATTAAGAATTTTCTTCAAACTGATTTTATTTAATTTTTTTTCTGATGCACAAATAAAGATCAATACTTTCACCTAAACATGAAATACCGCAGAGATATGAAATGAAATCAGTGTCCGTCTATTTTTTTTGTTTTGTTTTGTTGTTTTTTTTTTCAATCAGTGCAAACATATCAAATCTTAATCTGCTAATTTCACCAAACCACAGCTGTTACAAAAACAAAGTTATAATATCCCCAGCACTTGGTGGTACAGTTTCTTTCTGATTTGGAGATTTTAAAGGGGACGCAGCAGGTCCAGTCGTAGCCAAGGTGTTTTATCTAACATAGATTAAATCATGATTAATGTTTCTGATTTCACAATAATGCTTCTTTCTCCCTGTGCACTTAAAAGTGTTCTCAGTGCGAAGGTTCCTGGAAAAAACGAACGCGTGGGTTGATGATGAGTCATCCACGGCTCAGACTGAGGTCACGGCGTGTTTTTATTTTAAGTGAGAACGGGGTCAGCGCTGGTTCCTCTGCTCAGAGACAAAGATCAGGAGATATTTGCTGTCTGAGATTAAGTTTGAATGTTTTTTACTTTAAATAATAAGAAAAAAACTTGACAACGTGATTTATAGATTTTTTTTGTTCTTTGATATTTAATTATTGTGTTTTCCCCTACTTCAAACATGGGTATTTAACCTGCAGACTCTCAAACCGCTTCAAAATGTAAACCTGTGAGTAACAAACCATTCAGGTGTTCAGAGCAGTCAGACACTTTAGAGAGGTGGGCCTCAAACACCAAGGTCTGCCGATAGCTCCATGTCTCTTCAGGCCTCCAGAGGGCCAGCCAATCAGAGCGTAGGGGGTTTGAGAGGTCTTAAAGAGGCAGCAGCGAAAATAAAGTGTTTCAAAAAGAGACTGAAATAAGGGTTTATAAAACACCAGAGACAGAAAATGAGGTATGTGTTTGAGTTGTCAATCATTTAAAAAAAACGACAGGGACACAAGAAGGACAAAATAAAGATTAGAGGAAAAACAATACCCCCTCTTTAAAGAAAAATATATATCTATAATTGTAATAAAAGTTGTCAACCATCAAGAATTAAATATTCTGTCAAAACCGACTAACGCACTCTTGAGGTAGCACCAATTTAAAGCTACTATACAGGCACCATGGGGTTAGCACAAAGCCCCCTCTTTAAAGAAAAATACCCCTCTTTAAAGGAAAGTAATCTTTAATTGTAAAAAAAAAGTTGTCAACCTTAAGACATTAAAAATTCTGTAAAAACACAACTGAAGCCCCTGTAACAATCATGTAAATCTGTAAAAAGCCCCCTCTTTAAAGAAAATCACCCCCTCTTTAAATAGAAGAAATCTATAACTGTAATAAAAATTGTCAACCTTAAGACATTAAATATTCTGTCAAAATGCAACTAAAGCTCCTGTGACAATCATGTAAAGCTGTAAAAAAGCCCCCTCTGTAAAGAAAATCACCCCCTCTTTAAAAGAAAAACAAAATCTATAATTTTAATAAAAGTTGTTAACCTTCAGATATCAAATATTCTGTCAAAACTGGCTAACACTCACTTGTAAAAAAAAATGTAAGGCCACTATGAAGGCTCTAGAGGGGCAGCACAAAGCCCCCTCTTTAAAGAAAAATACCCCCTCTTTAAATAGAAGAAATCTATAAATGTAACAAAAGTCGTCAACCTTAAGACATTAAATATTCTGTCAAAATGCAACTAAGGCTCCTGTAACAATCATAAAAAGCTCCAAAATACCCCCACTTTAAAGAATAATACCCCCTCTTTAAAAAAATAAAAAAAAATTAAAAAAAATCTATAATTGTAATAAAAGTCGTCAACCTTAAGAAACAATAAGTTATGTCAAACCATGGCTCAAGCATTCCTGTAACAACCATGTAAAGCTGTAAAAAGCCCCCTCTTTAAAGAAAATTACCCCCTCTTTAAAAAAATAAATAAATAAATAAATAAATAAATAAAAAAAACTATAATTGTAATAAGAGTCATCAACCTTAAGACATTAAAACTTCTGTCAAACCATGGCGAGAGCATTCCTGTATAACAACCATGTAAAGCTACAAAATCGGCACCACAGGGGTAGCACAAAGCCCTCTCTTTAAAGAAAAATACCCCCTCTTTAATGACAAAAAATCATCAATAGTAATAAGTCTCTCACCTTAAGACATTAAAACGTCTGTCAAAACACAAATAAAACATTCATTTAAAAATCATGTAAGGCTGTAAAAGCTCCCTCTTTAAAGAAAATTACCCCCTCTTTAAAAAAAAGATCTACAATTGTAATAAAAGTCGTCAACCTTAAGAAATCATATGTTATGTCAAACCATGGCTTAAGCTCCTGTAACAATAATGTTAAGCTGTTAAAAGCCCCCTCTTTAAAAAAAAATACCCCCTCTTTAAAAAAAAAAAATCTATAATTGTAATAAAAGTCATTAACCTGTAGCATTCCTGTAACTATCATGTAAAGCTACTATGGAGGCTCCAGAGGGACAGTACACAGCCTGTAAAAAGGCACGATACCCCTCTTTAAGATATCTTAGTTACATGCTGGTTGCTTGTTGCTGTGAATGAGGACAAACGAGGACAAAGAGTGGACAAAGAGAGGACAAACGAGGACAAAGACAGGGCAGGTTGTGTGTGATAAAAGTGAACATGATGTGCAGAGCAGAGATTAAAACCCGCTGTTGTTCAGGAATAATGCAGCGCGGCTGGCTGGATAAGGTGGCGCTCACACTGGGCTCTCAGAGTTCAGAAAAGGAGCATCTCCTCAGCAAAGCTGCTTTGGGAAGCAAATGAGAACTCCTGAAATATCAAAACAAGCCTTTCATCGCGTCTCAGCGCTGAATAAGTCAAGTGTCCACACACAGAAATGGGATCTGCTCGAGTGCGTTTGAAGTCCTGGAGTCGCAGCACGGCCTCCGTGATCCTCGGCGCTAAGAGCACAAAGAGCGTCTTACTCCATTCAGGAGCTGCTGCTTTTTCTCACAGCGTTTGCAAATGAGCAACCTGTGACTCATATCTGCTCCTCCAAAAATACACCGAGGCTCTTTGAGGAAGGCGTGAAGGCGTGAGGCGCTCTGAGTCTGTGGATCTGTGATGCAGCTTCCCTGACTCTGAGAGCTGCAGCGTTACTCCAGCAGATGGATGCTGATCAAACCAAACGACTCTCTGCACTTATTGAATCATTTTGATTATTACACAGAGAATATTCTCTTTAACACAATGATTGAAAGAACTTTACTGAAGGTCTGACACAGACCTTTAAATCCAGCCTCTGAATCATCCGTCTGCCCTCCACCCATCGCCTCAGTCATCATCAGCTTCATCTCCAACAACTGTTCATCCCTTTTCCTGCCATCACACCACTCTTCTTCCATATTTTATACATATATCTGTCTGTCTTTACATCCATCCATCCATCCATCCATCCATCCATCCATCCATCCATCCATCCGTCTGTCCTCCCCCTCATTCTTCTTTCCTCATCCATCTCTCACCTCCTTTTCCTCTAATGAGGGAAATGACGTCTGTCTCTGCTCCAGATATGTCAGAAATCTCCTCTGACACAATCAAACATTCATCACACATTTATCACACACACACACACACACACACACACACACACACACACACACACACACACACACACACACACACACACACACACACACACACACACACACACACACACACGCAGCAGGCTGTACATCTCATCTTCTGAGCAGAGTTTGATCGTCTGATCAGTCCCAGCAGCCTCTCTGTCTCCTCGTCTCCTCCTCCTTTCTTCTGTCTCTGTCTGTAAAGTAATGGTGTGTTTAGAATAACACACTCCACCGTTGACCCTCCTGTTCCCTGTGGGGGGTTAAATTCAAAGAGAGCAGTAATTGCTCCATCACAGGGACCACTGCATGTGACACATTCCGCGGAGACTTGTTTCTGAAATCACACAGTTTGTGTAATAATTGATAAAAGGCAAAGAGTGCAAATCCTTCACATGCTGACAGAGAAATACTTATCTCAAAGCGTACTCATCTGAGCTCTGATTGGGTCTACATCACCTTTAGACACAGAAAAAAGCAAAAAAAACAAACAAAAACAAAACAACAACAACAACAACAACAACAACAACAAAACAACAAACAAGCAGAGGTGAGCTAAAAAACTGAAAGCTTTGGACAAATGTAACCAGTCCTTTTTAAAAAAAAAAAAAAAGCCTCAAACAAACGAACAAACAAACAAAAACAAAAAAGGAAAGGAACAAGGTAGAAAAACTTTGTCTCCTGCCAAGATGTGGGACAAAAAAATTAAACTTTCACCAAGCTAACAGCAGTAACGAAGCTAACAGCAATTATTAAGCTAACAGCAGTAACCAAGCTAACAGGGGTAACCAAGCTAACAGCAATTACTAAGTTAACAGCAGTAACCAAGCTAACAGCAGCAACAAAGCTAACAGGAGTAACCAAGCTAACAGCAGTAACCAAGCTAACAGGGGAAACCAAGCTAACATCAATTACTAAACTAACAGCAGTAACCAAGCTAACAGGGGTAACCAAGCTAACAGGGGTAACCAAGCTGACAGCAGTAACAAAGCTAACAGGAGTAACCAAGCTAACAGCAGTAACCAAGCTAACAGGGGTAACCAAGCTAACATCAATTACTAAACTAACAGCAGTAACCAAGCTAACAGGGGTAACCAAGCTAACAGGGGTAACCAAGCTAACAGGGGTAACCAAGCTGACAGCAGTAACAAAGCTAACAGGAGTAACCAAGCTAACAGCAGTAACCAAGCTAACAGGGGTAACCAAGCTAACATCAATTACTAAACTAACAGCAGTAACCAAGCTAACAGCAGTAACCAAGCTAACAGGGGTAACCAAGCTAACAGGGGTAACCAAGCTGACAGCAGTAACAAAGCTAACAGGAGTAACCAAGCTAACAGCAGTAACCAAGCTAACAGGGGTAACCAAGCTAACATCAATTACTAAACTAACAGCAGTAACCAAGCTAACAGGGGTAACCAAGCTAACAGGGGTAACCAAGCTAACAGGGGTAACCAAGCTAACAGGGGTAACTAAGCTAACAGTGGTAACCAAGCTAACAGCAGTAACAAAGCTAACAGCAGTTACCAAGCTTATAGAGGTTACAGAGCAAACAGGGGTAACAAAGCTAACAGCAGTTACCAAGCTAAGAGCAGTAAGCAAGCTAACAGAAGCAACAGAGCTAACAGGGGCAACCAAGCTTACAATGGTAACCAAGCTAACAGTGTTTACCAAGCTAACAGCAGTAACCAAGCTAACAGCAGTAACAATGCTAACAGGGGTTATAAAGCTTATAGTGGTAACCAAGCTAAAAGGGGAATAACAAGCTAACAGCAGTAACCAAGCTAACAGCAGCAACAAAGCTAACAGGGGTAATAAAGCTTATAGTGGTAACCAAGCTAACAGGGACAATCAAGCTAAGTGGGGTAACCAAGCTTACAGTGGTAACCAAGCTAACAGCAGAAACCAAGCTAACAGAGGTAAACAAGCTTAAAGGGCCAACAAAGCTTAGAGTGGTAACCAAGCTAACAGTGGTAACTTATTTAACAGCAGTAACCAAGCTAGCGGCTGCTAACCTGAGCCTGGAAGGCCAATGAAGCAGCTCCTCTGGTCTGCTCACATCAGGACAGATTCAGGGTCTGAAATCTCATCCCACACTAACAGATACAGGTCGTGACCCTCTACCCTCAGGTGTGAACCTGACCTCTGAGTGACCTTGATGGTCTGAGTCATTATAACTGAGATAACTTCAGGTCTGAGGTCTGAAGCAGCCTCCTCAAACACTGAAACAGGCCTGAACATGTCTCTCATCAGTGAAAATGAAGCCTTGAGTCTGACTGATGATGTGTGGGATGATGAGAACATCAAAACTCATTTCTCATTAACAGGAATGATACAAAGGAGGAAACACAAAGATTCAGTGACTTAATTCAGATTCCCAGACTGAAACATCACCTCACTGCAAAAAAATGGATCAATACAGCTTCACTCATGGTTTTAAACTGTTTCTTTAACTGTTTGTTTAAACTAAAAGGGACAACATGCACATAGAAAATCAGGTTAGATTCATACTGCAGAGAGGAAAAAGAGCCTTTGCTTAACGTGAGTTACTCAGTAACAGGAAGATCTGCTCAGTTTGTGCGGCTGGATGTGACGCTGCCATCAATCAGCAGAGGGCACTGATGGCACGGAGAGAGGAAGAAAGGAGAGGAAACACAGAGAGGGAGGAGACGGAGAAACAGCTACAGAGGAGAGGAATCAGAGGAATGAAGAGAGGAAAAGTGTGTGTGAAAGGAGACGAGAGAAGGAGACAAACAGAGGAGTTTAGGCTGGAGGATAAAAGGAGGGATATGTAGAGATGGACGCAGTGAAATAAAGTGGTGATGGTGAGGAATAAAGAGAAAAACCATCAAGAGAGAAATGAAGATCAGAGTTAATGTGAGGAATACTTTCATTCTCATCTCTAATTTCCATTTTACAAAGAGTTACTGTCCTCTCCTCCAATAAACCAGCTCTAATGGGACCACAACTGTGAAAAGAAGAGGTTTCAACAACATTTCTGTCCACATTAAAATCCCTGAGAGCTCTCTTTCAAAAACTAACCGAGAAGTTTCATTTATTCTGTGGAGAATCAATCACCAACAGTCACTGCAACAGCTTTTATCAAGGAAATCATGATTAAAACTGGAGATTTAGAGCGGACACATCAGTTAAAAGCCTGATTTTCAGTGTTTCTGCACATATTTTTGAGTCTACATTAAACCACAGAGTGTGAAATAAGCTGACCCAGTCCTTTGTGTCCGATAACGCTCAAAGAATAAGGATAAATTTCTTAATATAAGAAAATAAACAAGTGTTTAAAGGTAGAGTCTGCAGGGTTTTTCTAAAAACACGTGTGTCAGTGTCAGCGTCTGCCTCATCCCCCTCCTCTGCCTGGAGAGGGTTGAGGCAGTCTCCAGTCTCCAAACAGATAAAGCTTTGTCCGAAACAAGGGTGAAGCTTGGCTCCACTTTCACTCATTTTCAGGAACTTAGAGAGCAGCACGGGACAAAGAGGGGCGCAAGTTAGCTTTCTGCTAACCAGGTATGTGTCAGATACATGTGGTTAGCTTGTGCTAACATGCTAAGTCAGGTGCCCAACTCTTGAGTCTCTTCCACGTAGAGACGTGATGCTACAGGTGGTTCCTGGACTACAGAGTGTGTTCATGTAGTCACATTTGGAGGGTGTGGGTGTGGGCTGCAGCTGGCACTGAGCCCAGGAGGAGGAGCCTAGATTGAAGGTTGCGTTTACTAAAAGAGACTTTGATCTCTTTTTTTTTTAATGCTAAAAATGAGATTTTACACTTGCTTACATTATTTTTTTTCAGAGTAAATGGCAAATAGTGACTAGACATGAAGCTAACACCACACAACTTTCTCCACAAACCTTGGTTAGTTGCTAATTCTTTTATTTTTGCTTCTATTCCTGTTCTTCCTGTCAAATCCATTCATTTTTTAGCCTCTTAAACTCTCAGCCATGCTGGATAAGTCCGTCAATAACCCAAATAGACTTACAATATAAAAATAAATAGCGTTAGCTTTGTGTCTACACAGCATTTCCTGCAAATGTCCAAAATTTTCACATTAAGAGACACACATCTTCTTTTCTTTTCGTTAAAGACACTGTAACATGGTGTTTAATCTGTGCTCAACAACTTGTGAATGTAAAAGCATGAGAGAGGAGTGGGAGCGTGCTGGTGTGTTTCTCTGTGTGGGTGGAGAGTGGGTTTGTTGATGCAGCGTACTGAATCTCAGTTCACTGCTCATTGTGTAAAAACATGAATAAAGAAACCAGCTCTCATGATCCAAAATGCTGCAGGAGCAGGACGCTCTTATTCAGAAATCTGAGGCTGGGTCTGCAGAGAAAGTTCTCAACGATCCATCAACTTTTCAGACATTTCATCAAACTTTTCACTGAGTCACCGCCCTGAGGCTGTTTGCCTCCGCTGACACGACGGGATCAGGATCAATCATCGTCTCCAGCACGGTGACAGAGGAACAGTGTAAAACAGGGAAACATATTAAGAAGTTAAAAATAGAAAAATAAAACTTCACACTCCAAAGACAGCAGCATGCATGTGTCTGTCAGTGTTCAGAGAGGTGAAGAGCAGGAAGAGATCTCAACATCCTCCTCTCAAACTCTCAACAACCTCCACCCTCTCCACACCTGATCAGCTCCACTTCAGCCTCAGGATTTAACCCCACACCTCCTCCTCTCAACCTTCTGTCCAGCCTGCAGGTGATGGAGCTGAACAGGAAGCTGCGAAAGAAACCAGACCTGACCTTAGACAGACAGAAGTGGAGCCACGTAAAAGTAAAGTTGATATATTTTCCTCTTGTGATGCAAACAGACTCATTTTACACAAATAAACAATAAAAACAGATCATTTGATGTGCAGAAGAACACAGATCTGATGTTACGTAACATTTTCCTGGATCATTGTTTTAGTATCTGTAACTCCAGTTAAGGAACTCATTATGTGACAAACTATCACTGACTCTCAGGAAACAGTTACAGCAGATACAAGCAGGAAATTTCACAGAGGAACTTTTATAAAAACAATGATTAAAGTCCCTGTGAAGATTATCAGCACCAACAGAGGTTATTTCTAATGCACAAGGTAAATGCTAAAGGCTACAACACAAGCTAATGGCTAAAACACAGCTGAAGGGTTGAAACAGAAGCCAAAGGCTGAAACATGGGCTAAAGGGTAAAACCATAGCCTGTATAAAGGGTGGACAGCGTAGCTCCGTCATCTACCATTGTACGGTTATGAAGCCAAAATTTCCCGTCACAGGAGCAGCTATTGGTAGCAGTAGTGAGGGATTCTGGGAGAATCAGAGTGGAGCTGGGTGACAAAAATAATATTTTTTTTCTTTGGAGAGTCTAATCACTTCCTGACTCTACCTCCCGACATATTTTACAATCCCCGAAAAAAATACATGAGAACGTCAACTGTCAATCATCATCAAACGTGACGTAAAACCTCATTTTTAACCTCCTATAACTAATGAAAACGAAACTTCAGAAAAAAAGAGGATTTGAAGGGGAGATGGAGTTTTAAACCTATACTGCAGCCAGCCACCAGGGGGAGCAGTTTTTGTGGCGACTTTACTTCGGGCTGGGTGAGATGGCGTGCATTTTTTTTTTAACAGTCTATGGGTAAAACATAAGCCAAGGGTTAAAAAACATAGGCTAAATGCTAAAACACAAGCTAAAGGCTAAAAATGATATTATTACGAATCTCTTTTTTTAAAAAAGGATCTGAGGAGAGTGACGTGAACATCCTCTGAATATCAAAGCCGCTGTTTCTAGTCTGTGCTCTTGAAGTGATTTTATGCAGTTATGGATTAAAATATGATGCATACAATGCACACAGGAGCCTGACATCTCTCTGCACCACTGAGTGTGTGTTAAATGTCGTGATATGATAAATAAATCATTACAAAAGTATCACACTGTGCTGACATTATCAATAATATATTATGTCAACTGCTCAGTGAGTGTGTTTGACGCTGTATAATGTAGTAATCCCCAGCAGAGCGCTCCTGATGTTCAGGTCTGAGCAGCAGCAGCAGCAGCAGCAGCAGCTCTGCAGCAGGCTGAACACGGTGCATTCACACGTTAGAGGTTAAGCTCTGCTGATGCTGTGTGGGCTCCATTTAAAGCACCAGAGCAGCTGCAGGTCCTGCAGACATTCAGAGAAATATCCAGCATCCTCTGATGGATGCTCCCAGAGAAACACCCTCAGGAAAATCAAACTCCTCTCTTCAAATATTAATATTCATAATCATACATTTGTTTTCTATGATAGACTATCTGAGAAGACACTTTACAGAATCCAAAACAAACATGAAAGACACGTTAAAAACAAAATAATTAAAGCAGCCCTCGCCCTTTGTGCGTCCTTTTGTTGCAACCGCGTCATGTGTGGCAAGATCTGCCTCATCAAGAAGTTATGGATCTAGATCAGGGGTCTGCAACCTTTACTTTCAAGAGAAACACTTTTCCTCAAGCTCACCTGGATTAAAGTCATTCAGGAGCCACAAAATGTATGTTATCTTCACGATTAAGACAAAAAAGTGTATGATATTCTAAACAAAGAAAAATCTTGTGAATAATTATCCAAACAAGATTTTAAACAATGTAAAAAAAATAAATATGTAAAAATTTCAAACCTAAATAATACAATTTTAAAATGTTGTTTGTCAGAAATGTTATACAATTTTCCAGAAATTGAAAAAAAAAAGAAAAAAAAAGAAAAGGGATTTAAATAAAAACTTTAAAAATTTGCAAAATCTCCCCAAAATTTGAAATAATGTCAAAAAATTGTAATTAAAAAAAAATCAAAAAAATTCAGAAAAAAAGCAAAAAAAAAAAAATCTTTATTGCAAGAGGTGATACATATTTAGTACAGAAAAATGTTACATTGTGTTTTTTGTTTATTATCTGGGTCGTTATCATTAATACCCTCTGTAAGAAAAAAAAAATCTCTGTATCAATAATATTTTTCCAAAGCTACAAGGAGCCACCGCAAAGGAGTCAAAGACCTGCATTATGCCCCAGAGCCACAGGTTGAAGACCTCTGATCCAGATGCATGTGTAATTTGAAACATAGAGTACTTGCAGTACTGCTTTTGACCACTAGGGACAACTGTGACTTTGGTATATGTATCATCTTCAGTGGTGAGGATCTTTCAGAAAATGTCTTTGATTTAAAGCGTGATTAAAAGTGTTTAATGGAGGAAGTATCGCTTGTGACCAATAGGTGGCGCCGTTCCTATCACTGTAGTGCATGTGTATGAGTCTAGAGTTGGACTGTGATCATGTGAGTTAAATTTAAAACAGCCTGGACACTAAGCATGAAAGATACTACCATATAGAGACTGAAAAGAGGAGGACCTAGCAATGAGCCCTGGGGGACGCCCTGAGACACAGGGGCAGGACCTGAGACAGGACACAGGACCGCTCTGCCGTTAAAACAATACGGACTGCACATGCTCAGTCAGATCTGTTTATTCTCTCTGACCATCTGTGTGTCCTCTTTAAGCTCACAAACATCTTTTTCTGTAAATACACATCAACACATCCTCAGCTAGGCTTTAACTACACAAGATGAAACTCTTAATATCCTCGCAGACTCAAAAGGAAGTCTCCGTCCTTTGGAGAGCTACGCTGCGCGGCCCCTTGAGTCCAACGCTCTGCAGATATTACAGCTGCTCACACAGAAGAGCTGATCAAACACTTTATGAGCATTTATTGCCCATTAAGCTGCAGAAGCCACTGGCTGCGAGCAAAGCTGGAGCTGCTCTGTCTGGATGAACAATTAAAGTTTCCATCCAATTTAAACCGATGATCAAGTTAACTACCACATGAATACACACACGGACGTTTAAATACTCAGCTTTATGGCCAAACAGAAAGAAGAAAAGACATTTCCTGGACAGGCATGATGCTCCAATCCATCTCCACTCCAATACGTTTTCACACATTTGCTTTCCACATCAGTGACTGACTCTCAGCTGAGTCAAACCGTCACTTCTGCATCAATGGACATGAAATGAAAACTGGAAGTGTTTATATTTGTGTGAGTGTGTGAAAGATCCTCTAACTGAAACAGCAGGACAAGTGAGAGCCATGTGGAGCACAGACAGCCAGTCCGTACTATGTAGAGCACAAAGAGTGGGTCTGTGCCAAGTAAAGCACATACAGTCTATCCATGCTATATTGAGCAGAGACAACTGGTCTGTACCATGTAGAGCACAGACAGCTGATCCGTGCTGGGTTGAGTACAGACAGCTGGTCCTAACTATGTAAAGCACAGACAGCCGATCCGTACCACGTAGAGCACGGACAGCCGATCTGTACAATGTAGAGCACAGACAGCGATCCGTACCATGTGGAGCACAGACAGCTGATCCGTACCATTGAGCACAAAAGTTGGTCTGTGCCATGTGATGCACAGACAGTCTGCCCATACTGTGTTGGGCACACACAGCTGATCTGATCTGTGCTGGGTTGAGCAGAGACAACCGGTCCGTATCATGTAGAGCACAGACAGTCTGTCCATGCTGTGTGGAGCACAGACATCCGGTCCATGCCATGTGGAGCGCAGACAGATGGTCCATGCCACCCATGCTTTGTTGCACACAGACAGCTGGTCTGTACTATGTAGAGCATAGACAGCAGACCCGTGCTGTGTGGAGCACAGACAGCCAGTCCGTGCCACTGAGCACAAAAAGTTGGTCTGTGCCATGTGAAGCACAGACAGCTGATCCATGCCATGGAGCCGGAGAATGGGTCTGTGCCATGTGAAGCACAGACAGTCTGTCCATGCTGTATTGAGCACAGACAGCTGGTCCGTACTATGCGGAACACAGTCAGCCAATCTGTGCTTGGTTGAGCACCAATAGCTGATCCGTACCACGTAGAGCACAGACAGCTGGTCCTAACTATTTAAAGCACAGACAGCTGATCTATACTATGTAGAGCACAGACAGCCATCCGTACCATGTGGAGCACAGACAGCTGATCGGTACCATGTAGAGTACAGACAGTTTGTTCATGCCATGTTGAGCACAGACTATGGGTCCGTGCCATGTTGAGCAGAGACAGTCAGTCTGTGCCATGAGGAGCAGAGACAGCCAGTTGTGCTGAACATGGTACGGACTGAAGGTCTACCTATAGCTCTGCCTCCAGAGGGCTGGCCAGTCAGAGTGATGGGGGTTCATGGAGCAGGGAGCCTTAAAGAGACAGCAGCTGAACTAGGGGTTCTCTAAATAAAAAAAAAGGAGAGCTACAACGGGGGGCCCAAAGGGACAGTATTAGGACTCAAATAAAGCATTATATCCCCTCTTTAAGCTTTCCAAACTCAGAGATAGTTGTATTGTAAGCTGTCAGTATCACAGACAGTTCTTGGCTTCTGGCCTCCAGTCGGATAATCTCTCAGAGAAAAGCGAGGTCCGGAAGAGAGACTGATTCAGTCCGACAACTTTGTCATTACAGCTTCTCCTCTCTCGTAACCCCCGGGTCCTCCAGCAAACTTTTGACCCCTGATATATTGAGTTTCTGGCGAGTTACAGTGTTTTATTGGAGTCTCAGCCTTGGGCGACGGGTTCCCGCGCTGTTTTTCTCACCTCGGGTGGAGGAGAAGAAAGGATGTGTCACGGGTAACGATCTAAAAGCTCAGGGATGACATCAGCTGTGGGAGAAATTACCAAAGATGTGTCATCATGTTGTAACAAAAGAGCCCATCTTTGTTAATTCTTCAGAGCCAAATGAATTCAGCCCGTGTTTCATCAGAAAGTAATAACGGACCTCACGTGTGATCCTGGGAGCTTAAAAAACTCTCTCCATGATGTTAGCGAGCACGCCGAGTCAGGACCCTCAGGTGGCTGCTCGCCAAATTAAAATCCGCCCCCTTTTTCTGCTGAAGTTCATTTCACAAATTATTAAAGCGTTGGCGGCACAGAGCTGTGTGAGCTCCTCTCTGTGCCGGGCGTGTGTGTGTGTGTGTGTGTGTGTGTGAGAGAGAGTGATGTATGGAGAGAAGAGCTCAGGGCCAGCGTGTGTTTGTTCTCAGTCAGCGTGGACAAACTTCACCCCGAGCCGTTGATACCTTTCCAAGTTTGAAGTGAGAGAACACAACCTGCAAACACTCAGGGCTGCAGAGACTCAGAGCTCGGCTTTTTCTTTCACAGCCAGCGCGCTCACACCTCCTCAACACGGAGCTGCTCCTCACAACTCAGAGATACAGATGCTCAGAGTTTGATCCGGATTAACAAATTGGTAAATTGAAAAGCAGCTGAACGTGCGTGGGCCCCGAACGTCTGAAACCCAAAAGTGAGGATGAAAGGCTTTTTGCTAACAAACTTTAAAAGGAACATGAAACGATTTTTCACTTTGAGGAGTGAAAAGGAGCTTGATGATCTTCTTCAGTTAAAAAAAAGCACAAAGATTCTGCTTCGTGTTCGGCATCCTGAGCAGATTTTTATCACGCTTACACTCTCCATCTCTAGGATCCATCGTTAAACCAAGGTTCACGATGTTTGGACTTAAAGTTGGTTTCCCATTCCCTGATGAAAAGTCTGAGCAGCGACCTTTCAGTGAAGTTACAGGAGGAAGCAAAGAGCAGGTGTAACGTCGAGTCTTTCCACCCTCTGATGAACAGGTGCAATGAGCATCACCTGTCCCTTTAAAGATCCACAAAGCTAATGAGGAACCAAGGAAATTGAACCCATTAATGGGATAAATAAATGGGCTCTTCAGACTGACGCCTAAATTCTACCAGATCTGTGTTCGGTCCGTCTCCATGTGCTGCGAAGCTAAATCAAGAATCTGCCCAACAGTTACATGTTCCTGATGTTATCACTGCTCTGGACCTGGACGCCATGTTGAGGTGGATCTAGCCATGGTCAAGCCTGTTTCAACCAAGTGGTCTGGACTGACAGGTGCCCTGTAGCAGCCCGCCCCACTTCCAATATGGCCCCTCCAGCTGATCTGCTTCAAAAATTTGTTTCAGAAACAAACACTGGAATTTAGTTTTGAAGAAGGTTAAGCCTAACCTTGCAGAGCAGATGGACCTGCCTGATTCAGTTTCTGAACCATCCTGTCAGGTCCATCCTGTCAGGCTCCATTGACCAATGATTTCACTTGGCTAAATTCTGACCGGCCAATCAGGGAAGAGAGGCGGGAGCAGCGAAAGTGACAAGCAGACGTGACGTCAGCAGACTTTCGAACTTTTTTTCGTACTTTTTAAAAAACTTTTTTGTACTTTTCGTACTTTCGTTTTGTCAGCAGCAGTCGTCTAACGCCATTATCACAGCTGTTTCTCACGCTCCTGTAGTTGTTCGTCTATTATTTCTCAGCAGCAGCGCACATAAGCTACGCCACACCGTAGCTTGATGTGGATTGGTCTGTGGTGAGTGTGTCAATCAGAACAGTCGTCCAATCACCAGCTGCTGATTTTTTTTTAAGATGAAAACAAATCCAAATAGCTGCTACCCAGATGGACTAGTGAAATATTTCCGTGGCTGATATATGAAACTGTCCGTCTGGCGTGTCAAGTTAGGTTAAAGCCAGCTTAGGTGAGTCCATTTTCAGCTTCAGTTGTTTTGGAGCGTCAGGTTGAGGGCTCTTTCAGCCACTCTCAGAAACAATATTGCCAAGTAAAACCAGACAGGGGCGGTCCAGACTAGTCCAATCACCTTTAAGGTTCACGTGGCCTTGATTGCTGGATCTGTCCTCTATAACATCAGGAGGATCAGACCCTACCTGACACAACAGGCCACACAGCTTCTGGTACAGGCCTTTGTGATTTCATGGACTCCTTCCTCTCTCCTAGCAGGCCTCCCTGTGTGTACATTTAAACCTCTGTAGATTACCCAGAATGCAGCAGCACGTTTGGTCTTTGACCAGCCCCATCAATCACAAGCAGCTCCAATCAAATTCAAAGCTCTTCTTCTGGCTTACAAAACATTAACAAGACCAGCTCCGGTCTACCTGGGGTCCCTCATCCAGGTCTACACTCCTTCTGCTCCTCTACGCTCTGCTTGTGAAAGACGCCTGGTGCTCCCAGCCCAGCGCGGCTCTGAATCTCTAGCCAGACTCTTCTCCTCTGTTGTTCCCAAATGATGAATGAATTACCAAACTCTATACGATCCACAGAGTCCCTTTCTACTTTGAGAGACGTCTGAAGACTCATCTGTTCAGGGAACACTTAGACCTTAATCTGAGCCTGCTCCTCTTTGTCCTCAGGGGGAGGAGGAGTCAGAAAGTCTCAGACTCAGCACTCTGGGAATTTTCAGTATTTGTAGAAGCCCATAATGTAATAACGACCCATAGCGTAATGAATTAGGCCTTTTTAAAATGTAATAGGCCCATAATGTAATAACTGAGCAATAACATAATTAAAGTCCTAAACCTATAACGTACTAACTTTTGACCAATAGAGCAATAACTTATTACATTATTGGCCATTTTTTACATTATGGGCCTGATGCAAAAGAAAAAAAAAACCTTTGAAAATGTAATAACTGAGCTGATAACGTAATAACCAGCCAAGAGTGTAACACATTTGCCCTTTTTGACAATGTTATCGGCGAATAACATAATAACCGACCATGATAGCGTATAGCATATCAGTTAGTGCCTCAAAAAAGTACTTATTTTTGTCATGAAAAATGCAATCTTTATTAAAACTCTGTAACAGTTGTCCCTTAAATCTACTGTATTTGTTATACCTTGTGTTCCTCAAGATAAAATTAAACAATAAATAACAAAATTGAGTTCTGGTCTCAACAACTTTAGATCCTGAACTGAACAATAGAACAATAGATCTGAACATATTTAACCTGAGCACAAAAATAATGAGGATTACTGTTACCTTTCTTACATTTAAACATTAAAAAAAAATCTAATTCAAATTATTTTCTACACTGAAAAAACACAGCAACTTGTCTTTGGCAAACGGCCTTTAAAGACCAGTTATTACATTTTCAAAGTTTTTTTTTTTTTTTTTTTTTTTTTTTTTTGCATCAGGCCCATAATGTAAAAAACGGCCAATAATGTAATAAGTTATTGCTCTATTGGTCAAAAGTTATTACGTTATAGGTTTAGGACTTTTATTATGTTATTGCTCAGTTATTACGTTATGGGCCTATTACATTTTAAAAAGGCCTAATTTATTACGTTTTGGGTCTTTATTGGGCTTCTACAATATCAATTACTGAATGTTGTTGAAGTTTGAGTTATATTGTTTTTCCTTCTGTCTAAATTCTTGCTTGTGTTGTACGTTGATTTGGACAAAAGCATCTGCTAAATGAAACTGTAAACTGTAAACAAATGGGTGATGTCAGGGAGACTACGTCCATCAATTATACAGGTTTTGTAACCATCCCTAAGTGGACACTAAGGGAAACTGCAGCTTTATTATTCCACACCAAAGGCTTCGACTTGGTTCATCATCAGTTTTGAATCCTAAAAATCACCAATTTATCCAAAACAAAGTGTCACAGTGACAGAGCTTTATCCAAGTTTTGCAAGAATCAGCCAACTTTTAGTGGAGATACTGCTTCAAAAAGTCACATGGTTGCACGGCCATGTTTGCGATGAAGGAGCATGATATCTGTCCTGAAGGATGAAGCCATCTGTTTCCCTAACTTCCACATGGCTCATCATTTGGTCTCAGTGAGATCTCCCCTCAGTAACAATCACAGCATGAAGAAAGCTCTGCAGCCATTAGCTCCTTTCCTCCTCTTGTTATCCTCACTAATACACTAATTGCTGAAACACAAGCTTTTAAGTGAATCTACCGGAGGCTCTGCGCTGTAACGGAAACACGTCTCCTCCAGAGGCCCGAGGAGGGAATTAATCCCGGCTGTGACAAATGAAATGAGCCAGGAACAGGGAGGCAGCAGCGCTTCCTTTGGGCGATCAGGGCGTCAAACCCAAAACTACAACAGGAGACGTGTCACCAACGAGCTGCAGAGAGGAGGAGAGGTCTGCAAGTTTTCATCAACGAACAAACCCACTGTTTGGGAGGATTTCCCCGTCTCTGATCTGATACAGACTCTGTGTTATTCTCCAAACCGCCGTGTCCTCCTCAGTCCTTCACAGAAGAGAGACGACGTGACGTTCAAGCCGCTTTATTAGACCCCTAACTCTAATCCAACTCAGCGAGCAACACAAGATACAAGAGATGCACCGAAATGAACATTTAGCCGACACTGATATCCAATATTTACTGATATTGATATTGGTTAAAAAAAAAAAAAAAAAAACAATCTGAGATGGTGTGTGGAGGTAGTTTAGAGAGAAAGAGCGGGGCGATCGTGAGAAAAGTCGACCATGGAGAGGATCAGAGGATGGAGTGCCCGAGATAAATGTGATCAAAAAAGTTTGTTTTGTCTGATTTTTGGATCAAAAACAGGAAGAGAGACATAAAGAAGAGAGTTCACTCTTCTTAGGTAGAGTATGAGTTTACAGAGTCAGAGAAAACAAGACTATTTGGGTCTTTAAAGATCATTAAAGATGCTCTGAAAATGCCGACAGCTATTGAGTAAATATCGGCCTATCCCTGGTCTGAGGTTTCCTGTTTCAAAGGGAGGTGTGGTGTGGTGTGCCACAGGGATCTGTCTTGGGGCTCCTGGTTGTTTAATGAGAGATCATAAATAGATTTAACATTCCGTATTTTTCTTTTAACCCCCTGATGCCTGTTGCTAGGTCTTGATACAGCTGAAATGACCTTTGTATCCCACCAATGCCTGTTGATTTATATTCTACCAAGGGGCTACATCCGGTTAGTAAAAATGAAGCCTATGCGAAATGCTAAGAGGTCATGTACACACCCAGCCATAGAAACAGACTTTAACAGCATTAAAAACATATTTACAGCCTGGTTCAAAAACAGCTCGGGTCTAAAACGCTGATTTCACTATCAGCTTACACTGTACGTGGAGGGATTTTTTTCTAACTCTGCGGTTTAGAAGATATAAGGATCGTTTGATTGTCCAATCAGAGATGACTATTGTATGAGCTTCATCTAAATCTACAATCTCCACTTAATTTAGTATCTGTATGAATGCAAAAGCATGCAACTCCATTTTTTAAAAATACTTGTAAATTAATCCAGGCAGTAAGGGGTTAAACCCAATGATTGCTGCACTTTTTGTTCAGACGTCACATCAACATGTTTCAGTTTCTGAAGTTGTGAAATGATTTAGTCTCTAAAGTCTAGAGATAGACTGATATGGATTTTTTGGGGCCAATACCGATACCGATTATTAGTAGACGAGGAGGCCGATAACCAAAATTTGAAGCTGATATTCATTTGTCGTCAAAGGGAAAACATTGGCATACAAATTTTGAACAATACAAACTCGACTTTGAATAAACAAAAAAAATAAACAGCTAAAGTTTTCTTCAGTAAATAAAGATTTAGTTGAAATAATTTTCTGTTTGGTTTTACAAGACATATTTTAAATGACCATCTAGGGCTTCCATAGTGTAGACAGGGAGAAATTCTGTGCATAGCAGCATCAGAGCCAAAATAACACAGTTTTGAATGGGTTTTGGTATCGGCTGCCGGATTAAAACAAAGGCCGATACCGATATGCCCCAAAATGCCAAATATCGGCCCCGATTATCGCCGATAATCAGTCTATCCTTACTAAAGTCCCGTTCACACCGAGTGGTCCAGTTCGTCTCAGTACAACACGCATTTTGTGTCGTTTCCTTTGACTAAAACAAGGACAGGTCCCCAAATTACCGACCCGTACCGTCCCACTTTCTGGTTCCCTTCTGTTGAGGTGGCAGACGTAACTGATCCAACCCCAGAAGGTGGAGCTAGAAACTCTGCAGTCCGTTGATTGGTGGAAAGAATGGTCACTTCCTGTTCGACAGCGGCTGCTGTATTTAGTTTCCGTACGCAACTTCCTGTCCCACTCTATCTTCCTCACAATGAATTTATGTGATGTCCAGCAGAAATAGGATGCCATAGCTGCGACCAGCCACGCAGAGGACTCTCCCTCTGGAAAAAGTCTTATGGATGAAAATTCATGGCAGGTGATACAAACTACTTTGAGCTACATGATGCTAGCTCCATGGCAGAGCTCCTCTCCTTGTGTTTTCCACGCCGCATTGGATAAAAACTTGTTTTGCTGCCTCAAATCAACAGGTTGGTCCTCCGTTTCTGACATGTGTGGATCTCTAGGAGAGTCAGTGTCCAACAGCTTCAGAGTGGTGAAGTCACTCCTGGCGTCTCCCACTCTGCTGTAAAACCAGGAACCATCAGAGGAGCAGACGTCAGGCCTGGTGATCTCACCCGACCTTTCCAGCAGAAACCCGACAGCGCTCACTCTGAGTCACTCCAGCGTTGTTTCCTCTAAGTGCTGCGCTCCTTAAACTCCAGCGTTCATTATCCCAGCGTTCAATCTGTCAGCGCGCCCCTGAGGCTGAGCGCACAGCGACTTAATGCAGTGAAGGCATTAGACCCCGACACGCCCAGACTGTAGCGGTGACACGCCGCCGCTCCCCGTGGAACGCATTAACACCAAGGTTAGACGAGGGGAGCGTGTTCAAGACGCCGTGGAGACGCTCAGGAAATGTCTGCGGCGGTGATTAGCCCGAGGCTGGGCTGTCTGTAACCTTGCTTTCTCAGCTAATGAAATAAATATAACTCCACTGAGGGGTAAAAATAAATCTATGCCTCCTCTTTCGGCGGAAACTCGTCTCTGTAATTCACCTGTAGAGGAAGCCCCTCGCTCAGACTTTAATGAGATGCTGCTTCTTAAAACCTACAAGCCTGAAGGGAGCAGATTCCTCCTTCCCCTCTCCTCTTTCAATTAGTCCGTGCCTCCTCCTCCACGGTGTCACTCAGCTTAATAAAGTGTCAGCTCACCTGAGGCAGAGGCAGAGGAAACTCAACTTTACAGCAATCTGAAGACGTTTGGCGTCTTCCTCCGTCACTGTCATGGCGGTTTCCCAAAGGCGTGGAGCTGGAGCTGGTATTGACGCGTTCAGGAAGAAGAGGCGATGACGTGGATCTGACACGGTGACGGTCTTCAGGTATCGACTGAAACAATGAGGCTGTTTACCTCTCCGTCAGCTCAGAGCCTCCAGAGGAGATGTAACTCAGATCGATCAGAGCTCAGTCTGAATTTATTGATGAAGACTTCCACTGATTCAGAGTTTGGAGGAAAAAAAAGCTTCAGTGCCAAGAAGTCATGATTTAAAGAGTGGGTGTTCTGTGAGATATAAAGTACCAACACTCGATGTTCAGACTGAGCGTGTGCAGATCTCTGAATCTGTAAACTGATCAGAACAACACTTTTTTAATGTCTTCATGAGACCTGAACAAGATCAGAAGATCATAGCTGTAAGGTGACAAACAAAGTTTATCAGAGAGAAGAGAGATCCGTGTTTTTCTCTGCTAAAAATGATTTCTGTGATTAATTTTGTAGTGATGGTGGACACTGGAGCCTAACTGTCAGACAGAAAAAGGACAGAAGAGCAGAAGAAAGAGAAACAGGAGAGAGATAGAGCACCAGTTAAAGGCTAACACACAGGCTAAAGGCTAAAACCTGACTTAAAGACTACAACAGGAAGCTAAAGGCTAAAACACAGGAGCTAAAGGCTAAAACACAGGAGCTAAAGGCTAAAACATGAGCTTGAGGCTAAAGCACAAGCTAAAGGCTAAAACATGAGCTAAAAGCTAAAACATGAGCTAAAGGCTGAAACACAGGCTAAAGGAAGAAACACAGGAGCTAAAGGCTTAAACACAGGAGCTAAAGGCTAAGACAAGAGCTAAAGGCTAGAACACAAGTTGAAGGTTAAAATACAAGCTAAATAATTAAACAAAAGCTAAAGGCTAAAAATGCGCCAAAGGCTGAAACACAGGCTAAAGAAAGAAACACAGGAGCTAAAGGCTAAAACACAGGAGCTAAATGCTAAAACACAGGAGCTTAAGGCTAAAACAAAAGAGCTTAAGGCTAAAACACAGGAGCTAAGGGCTCAAACAAATAAAATTAAGGCTAAAACATGACTTAAAGACTACAACAAGAAGCTAAAGGCTAAAACACAGAAGCTAAAAGCTAAAACACAGGAGCTAAAGGCTAAAAATGTGCCAAAGGCTGAAACACAGGCTAAAGGAAGAAACATGGGGTCAACGGCTAAACACAGGAGCTAAAGGCTAAAACACACGAGATAAAGACTTAAACACCAGCTTAAGGCTAAAACACAAGCTGAAGGCTTAAAATATGAGCTAAAGGCTAGAAACACGAGCTGATGGCCAAAACACAGGAGGTTTAGTCTAAAATACAGGAGCTAGAGGCTAAGAGGAGATCCTACATGTAACCATGGCTGCATCCTGTAGCATGTCAATGCTAACTAGTGCTAGGCCGGATGTTTCCCACAAGCTGAGGAGAAGGAGGTGAGGATGACGTGCTGGTTCTCAGGTGTGAGCTAAGAAGTGACGACATGGACCTGTCCTTCCATCCATCGTTATTGGGAACGTAAAATCTATCTCCAATAAGATGGACGAGCTAGCCGTGCTAATCCAGCAACAGAGGGAATACCAGAGGGCAGAGCTTATAATTTGTTTAATATGTTGTAGGTGAACTAAAATAAATTTTCTTTCATTCTCAAACTTATTGAGAACCTTCTTGAAACAGACTTTACCGTCTGACCCGGCTCCCTCGGGCTGACTGAACCTGACCCACTGACATTCCTGGAGCCTGATCTGGAGCAGTTTGGTGGAAACCTGCTGAGTTCAGCCTTTTCAGTCCAAGTCCATGAACTGACCTGGTTGGACACGTTTCAGTCGATCTTTGTGTTAATGAACCTCAGGAACAGCTGTGCTGGATCCTGTCCAGCTGGAGGACAGAAAACGAGGTTGTTTCATCTCTACAGGAACTTTCCGGGTGGTTGGGATACTTTCCAGCGTCTCTGTGTCGACTAACAGGCGTGTCAGAGGACGGCTTCAGGTCTACGACTGAATCACCAAACCTCAGGGACTGTGGTTTTCCTCTTTGGGAGGATTTACAGGTTTGTTCCACTGTGATGAGACTCCAGGGCAGATCCAGAGCTTATCGCTGGTATTATGTGTCTGAGGAGCCTCTGGATCCTCCAGGCCGAGCTGGAAAACATCGATTTGTCGAGAAGCGTCTGAGCTAATTTGCCTTGTCTGCTCCCAGCTCATCCCCTCGCTGGATGAGAGGTAGAGGAGGATGGACAAAGTCTTCATCAGGGAGGAGGAATCAGTCTGTGGACTGAAGACAGAGATTTCTACTCTGCAGATATAAATAAAGTTTATTAAAAACTGTCTCTTTAGATCTACATGCGAGAGACAGCGGTGACTCTCTGAACTTTTGCAGGTTTTCATGTTATTCCTGAGTTTTCTCAACACTCAGTTTAGGTTTAATAAGATCCCAGGGACCCTGAGACAGATGAGAGTTCAGAGACTCAGACACCTGAGACGCTGCTGGAAAGGATGTTTGAGTTTCTGTCTCAGAGTGAGTCTGGAAGGAGCATGAAAGAGTTTGTGTGTCTAATATGCCCCACTTCTCCTCCTCCTGAAAGAGTTTCTGCAGAGTCAGAGAGGAGAGTAACACCCACGCCCAGCCTCATGGATGGAAAACAAACAGCTGAACAGAAACGACAATCTGCAGAGCTGCAGAGGTATAACACCACACTTTAACTGCTTTCTGTGATCCACTGATTAAGGTGTAGCTGAAGTTACAGCAGACAACAATGATGCAGCTCATATTTATCTCAAATTACCAAGATGGACGGATGCAGATCTAAACAAAAATTAAAGACCCTGTGAGGAGTTTCTGTGTGATCCAGAAAAAGTCTCCAGATCCAGAACTCAATGAGTTTTTATCTAGTTAAAAAGGTAAAACAAACAAAAAAACAAGGCACCAGCTAAAGGCTAAAACCTGAGCTAAGGGCTAAAATACAAGCTTAAACATGAGCTAAAGGCAAAAAAAAAATAAGCTCAGGGCTAAAAGAAAAAAAAAACAAGCTAAAGGCAAAACACAAGTTAGAAGCTAAAACATGAGCTAAGGGCTAAAATGCAAGCTTAAACATGAGCTAAAGGCTAAAATACAAGCTCATACATGAGCTAAAGGCTAAAAAAAAGAAGCTCAGGGCTATAAAAAAACAAGCTACGGGCAAAACACAAGCTAAAAGCTAAAACATGAGCTAAAGGCTAAAAAAAGAAGCTCAGGGCTATAAAAAAACAAGCTACGGGCAAAACACAAGCTAAAAGCTAAAACATGAGCTAAGGGCTTACACTCTGGCTAAAAACTTAAACACAGGCTAGAGGCTAAAACGCAAGCTTAAAGCTAATACATGAGCTAAAGGCTAAGACACAAGCTAAGGGCTCAAACATGAGCTAAAGAACAAAATACTGGCTTAAGCTAAAACACAGGCTGAATACTAAAACACTGGCTTAAGGCTAGAAATTGGGCTGAAGGCTAAAGGGGAGCTAAAGGCTGAAATCAAGCTAAAGGCTAAACAGGGGCTAAAGCCAAAAGCTCAGACTAAAATCTAAAACTTGGGGTAAAAGTTAAAACACTGGCTTAGGGCTAAAACATTTGCTAATGGCTTTAGGGCAAGCTAAAAGACTAGCTAAAACAAGTACGTAAGGCTTAAACACAGGCTAAACACTTAAACAGGGGCTGCAGGCGAAAACATTTGCCAAAGGCTAAAGGATGAGCTAAATGCTAAAACCCAGGTTAATGTGTTTGTGCTAATGTTGTCTCCAACCCACAGTCAGCAGTTATTCTGCAGTGGTCTGTTCAAACTTGAGAGTCTATCAATAAAATGAAGAGCCAGGTTACGTTAGCTCTGCTTGGTGAGGTTGGAGTTGGTAGATGAGCTCTGGTAGGACAGAACCAGGATTCACTAACGTTACACGTTACAGACACGTCTCAGAGCACCGGGCTGTGAGGAGAGAGAAATATAGCAGCTGCTAAACTACGCTACAAACTGACAACGTTAGCTTGTTGTCAGGTTAGCCTTGGATACATTGTAGCATTGGGCGAGACGAGTCTGCACAAGATCTTTAAAGAAGAGTTCAGGTTAGGGCCTTTGGTGAAGGTAATTTAGAGCTGTTAACCAATCAAAAACAGCAGTAACCATCCTTTACGTCTGTAAAAACGACATGTTAACGAGGAAGAGACTGAATTAAACTACTACAGCAGATATTTTACCTCCACTGATGGAGTAACACTTTCAGTCACTGTTATTTTCCAAATGAGCCCTGAGAGACGCGGCAGCTCTTAACTGGTAATCATCTCCCTCAGACTCACTGACAAAAGGAAGCGAAGCTCTCTGCGTCGCTAACAGGAACGGCGTTTAAGTGAGCTAAATTGCAGGTTGAATTACGTCTTAAACACTGCTCAGACCGGTTTTAGTGCTAATCGTCCTGAATGAGGAGAGGAAGAAGAAACCTCCAGCTGTTTCTCTGGACTCTGGGAACTTTCTGTGCTACCATGACAGTTCATTTCCATCAACGCTTGGTGCTGAGCTCATCTTGAAAATGATTTTCCTGCTGCAACTCGTTTCGTTCTTCCTGTTTCATGCAACGACAGGAAGTTCTCAGCAGCTCTGTGCATGGTGAAAAACAGACTTTGGTCTTTGGTCAGGGGGAGATTTCCTCAGGCCTGTAAATAATGTTTGCAAACCAGTCCCAGCTGACCTGGTGCAGGACGCCGGGCTGCAGAGGCAGTCAGTCAATGCCCGGGCTGACACGCTCTCACCTACAGGACATTCAGAGTCACCTTTCAGCCCAGAGAGCAGAGATCTGGACCGGAGGAGGCTGGAGTTAGTGGAGGCAGCCAGGGGAGCTCAGGGAGAACATGAAAACACAGAGACAGAGGAGGAGGCTGCTGTCAGCTGATGAGGAGAAACGCTGCACGCTGTGAGGTGACAGTTTTTACTACTGCACATACTCTGACATCCATCCCTGTCCCTCACAGTATCTCACCTCTCAGAGAGAAAACCCGTCATGTAAACACGTGGAGAGGCAGAAACCAGCTCTGAGACGCGATGAAGGCTGTCTGTTATTTACTGTGTGTGTGGAGAGGAGAAAAACAGAGGACAAACTGAGAGAAAGAGAAGGCTGTGTTTGAATCAAAGTACAGCTGCTCTCTGTGATTTGGTGATTTAAACACTACAGGCCAAACCAGCGCCCCCTGTCTGCGCTTCTGTTTAATAACTGCAGGAGATGCAAGTGTGGTCATATGGAAGCTACTACCATGTGTTTACAGAGGGTGGCGCTATTGTAGCGACAGAAAACTGAGTTTACAGATGTGTTGGGAGGCGGACCTCGATGGTGTTTGAGAAATTTGAAGCAGATTGGAGTTTTTATGAAGGAGCTACAATGACTTCCTGGTTCATGGCGAGATATCAGAGTTTGGTCCTGCGTCAAAGACACACTCTTCGATAGCTTTTAATTAACAAAGTGTGAAGTACACACACTCTATGTTTTGAGTTGATCTGATGAAAAACCTAGAACTAGCTTGTTCAAATATGTACCCCATATAGGGACTATTTGTTTATCAACAACGCTGGATGTACGTGCAACTTGTGTGCAGAAGCACTGCGGAGTATGATGGTTTGTCAACTGACGTGAAGGACTTAACAACCAAATAACACATTTTTAAACTGAATATCATCATTTTTATGGAGGGTAAACAGCTCACAGGTTTGTCCCTGGTGTTTCAGTGTAAAGTGTGACCCTGTTAACTGGTGACTCTCGGCCGTTAATCACTGATACTGTCAGCTGAGAGTCACCAGTTAGCATGGTCGCTTTTACCTCCAAAACACCGGTTGCTCAGTGACAGTCCAAACTTGACAGACGTTGCCTCTGTTGTATAGTATCGTTTCTAAAAACACAATATTCGCTCAAGATCTGTGCACATCTTTATGACGTAGACTGATAATCCCTCTATAGACCATCAAAATGTGACGTCAAACCAAGCTTTCCAAACTTCAGAATTTAAGAGACTTTTTTGTAGGTGTTGTCATGGTAGTTTCACACAAAAAGTTTCAGGCCTATAGCTCTGAGTAGCCTGAGGGGCTGTCGTCAATAGGGGGCACAGTGGAGCAGGTAAAGGCAGGAAAACAATAGATTCATAAAACTTTTGTCATAACTGAATTTTGTGGCTAGGTGGGTTCGTGTTTATCTCACGTCAAAGGCACACAATTAAGGGTCAATGCAGCAGAAGAAAAAAACAAAAATAAAAGCTTCCAAGACCACTCTTTACTGTGTGTTTTGTCTCCAAAGTGGGGACTTTAGCTCAAGTTTTTCAACAACTAACAACCCTCTATGTACACACCACTGAAACCGGATTAAAACAAAAGTCATTTCTGGAAACAGGTTGCTCCTCTGACTGAAACACAGAGCTGAAGGCAAAAACACAGAAGCTAAAGGCTAATACAGGTAGTAGAAGAGAGCCAGAACTCAATGGGTTTTGTCAGGTTAAACAGAGATAATGATAGTTAAAAAAAAAATAAATAAAAAAAAAAAAAAAAAAGTCTAAAATATAAGCTCAAAGCTCAAAAACACAAGCTTAAGGGTAAAACACAGGAGCTAAAGGCTAAAACCCAAGCTAAAGGCTAAAACACAAGCTGAAGGCTTAAAAACAGGAGCTAAAGGCTGAAACACAGTGGCTTAAGGCTGAAACGCAAGCTTAAGGGTAAAACACAGGAGCTAAAGGCTAAAACACCAGCTAAGGCTAAAACGCGAGCTAAGGCTAAAACATCAGCTAAAGGCTAAAACATCAGCTTAAGGCTTAAACACCAGTTAAAAGCTAAAACACAAGCTGAAGGGTAAAACACAGGAGTTAAAGGCTGAAACACAGGCTAAAGGAAGAAACACAGGAGCTAAAGGCTGAAACACAGGAGCTAAAGGCTTAAACACAGGAGCTTCACGCTAAAACACAAGAGCTAAAGGCTAAAACACAGGAGCTGAAGGCTAAAACACAGGAGCTAATGGCTAAAACACAGGAGCTAATGGCTAAAACACAGGAGCTAAAGGCTGAAACACAGGAGCTAAAGGCTAAAACACAAGCTAAAAAAAAGAAAAGAAAAGAAAAATCTAAAAAATAGAGCCATAAACCTTTAGTGTGATCATGTTTATATTAAGTTAAATTTAGGGTTTAAGCAGCAGAAGAAAAAAAAAACAATAATAAAAGCCTCCAAGAGGACTCTTTACTGTGAGTTTTGTCTCCAGAGTGGGCACTTTAGCTGAAGTTTTTCAACAACTAACAACCCTCTATGTACACACCACTGAAACCAGATAAAAACTAGAGTAATTTCTGTAAACTGGCTGCTCCTCTGCTCACTGAATGAAACTCATGAACCAGTCGTTGAATCAGAAGTGATAGTTTTTTTCTGCCACAGTCGTTTCCTGCTTCGTCTTCAAACTTTCCTGTGACACACTCAGAGAGAGACGGAGAGATGGAGACATCTGTGAGCGCCCAGCTCCAGGGAGCGAGGAGTCCCGCTCGGCTCTGTATCTGGTTCTTGGAGCTTTGATGCTGCTCCTGCCGTCTCCTCTCCTACACACACACACACACACACACACACCCACACACACACACAGCTGAAGCCTCTGATTCACGCGGGGACAGACAGTGGCAGATTACACGTATCGTAAATGTGACGATAAATCTTCAAAGGAAATCCTCTGACGCTCTCGGGCAGCAGGAGAGGCCACGGCGAGGAGCGAGCTGGCAGAGGCCTCGCTGGCTTTGCTGGAGGACATTTTGTCAGCTGGTGTTTGGGTCAGTTTGACTGAGAGGCCAATCTGTCACACACACACACACACACACACACACAGAGTGTTTCATAACCAGTGTAACACCCTGGACTCTTAGTGTGGCGCTTTAATCTGAAGCTTTTCCAGCCTCATCCTGACACTTCAGCACCTCTCCGTCCTGAAGAGGCGTCTTTAAATAGCTCCTGAAGCCGTCTTACGTAACTCCGTCTGAATCCGTCACATCTCTGCTGACAGATATCTGACTGCAGCTCATTCACACAACAGCAGGACTCTAATCCGTAAAGCTGCAGAGGTGCTGCTCTGCATCGGGCCGTGCCCCCTCAGACTCAGCTCTCCTGAACGGATGATAAAACTTCAGACTCCACTTTCAGCTGCTCGCTGCAGGAGCCTGGGGTGATGCTTCTGGTCAGTTTGTTTTTGTTTTTCCTCCTCTCAGGAACTCAGTCAAAGCAAATATCCAGAAACAGCTGAATGAGGATTAGAAGTTACCTAGCAACAGCTGCAGAGGAGCTGGCTGATAACGGGAGGAGTGTGCAGGAGGAGGACAGAGGACACTCAGGGGGTCTGAAACCCAAACCTTTGAGAGGTTGGAGCGCTCTGTAATTAATGCTGCTCTCACTCCTCCTGCAGATGCATGGACACAAAAACAGACTTTCTACGAAGAGGTGGAGGAAATGTTTCAGACTGTGTGCACGCTCTGCAGAGAAATGCTTTTTAAAAATGCACACAGAAAAAAAAACACATAACAGACAGAAAGTTAGAGCTGAAAGTTTCAGAGCATGAACTCCAGCACCTCAGAGAGCGTCAGAAGGCCAGAGATCAGCACCGGGGACAGCGCCACAGGCCGGCACAGAATTAACCGTGTCAGTGGATCTTTCTTCCTCCAGCCTGGATATTCAATTCCAGCAGATCATGGACCTGGAGACACATCCGAGCGCTCAGCTAACAGCAGCTGAGCCGTTTTTATCCGGTCACGCTCTCAGAGGAAGCTCCGCTGGGAGGAGGAAATACAGTCAGACAGCAGAGAGCTCCTGCAGAGGAGCTAAAGGGTGGAACCGCTCCAATAAAACAGGGCGCTGTGCGGCCCAGCGGTGACTCCTCTGTTCCTGACACCATGACAGGAGCACAATCAGATCCTGACTTTCAACCCGAGGGGACGGCAGAAACAGATTCTCCTTTAAAATCTCAGATCTGCTGCTATAAGTGAAACGATGACGGTTAATCAATGAGACAGAGTCCAACAACCATCAGATGGCTGAGAGCAGGGAAAAACTGCAGCTGGTAAACTTACAGAGAGCATTCTGTGATCATAAAAACACAAGGTGACACTCAAGAAGACTGAAAAACACTCCCTACCCCACCTTAAAGAGGAGTACTGAGCTTTTTTAAGCCCTGTTTCTACCAGGTGGTCCAGTAGGGGTCAGTACAGTCGTGTTTCCCCAGCCAAACGTGTCCTTCTTAGTAGGCAGCGCGTGAGCTGGATGCTGCTAGCTGCATCAGCTACGTAACGCCATAGCAGCATGACACAGTGTACCCCACTAATAAATCCAACGAAGAAGAAAAACGCGACAAAGTAAACAAAGAGCAATGATGAAGACATCCAGCATCCCGTTTGTGGAAAACTTCAGGAAGTGGACTGGCAGTTAAAACATGGCACGGTTATGTGTTGTTCTCTATCACCGCTGTCACACAGGAAGTGGCCATTCTTTCCACCAATCAACAGACTGCAGAGTTTCTAGCTCCACCTTCTGGGGTTGGATCGGTTTAGTCAGACATCCCAACATAAAAGAACCAGAAAGTGGGACGGTACGGGTCAGTGATTTGGGGACCTGTTCTGTTTATAGTCAAAGAAAACGCCACAAAATGCATAAAAGAAACCGAACTGAACTGCCTGTGAGAAATACGACTGTAGTCTTTTGTCCCTCTGGTGCTCCTGTAGTATCTTCACACGATGTACAGTTAAAAAAAAAAAGTTTTTCCCTCTCTGGTGTTTAAGTAAACCTTCACTTCAGCCTCTGTTAAACATTTTTTTAGCTGTTGTCTCTTTAAGACCCCCCCTCTGATTGGCCAGCCCTTTTGGGGCATATATATATATATATATATATATATATATATATATATATATATATATATATATATATATATATATATATATATATATATATATATATATATTTATTTATGATTTAAAATCAAAAGTACTTAATTAATTTAAAAAAAATAATGAACCATAACTTTAACTAGTTATGTATAATTACAAAAATTGTTAAATCAAACAATTCAAAAATAATTAATTAAAGACAATTGATAAAAAATGTTATTAAAAAATTAAAGTAATGATAATACATTAAAAATAATTTAATATTATTATAACTAGATATGTATAAAACAATTATTGTTGAATCAAACAATACTTAAATAATTTAATTAAGGCGATTTATTAAAAATTAAAAAAGAATAAAAGTAATAATAATTATAAACACATTAAGAAAGTAATTAAATATATCTACAACTAGATATGTATAAATGAAATACTTGTTAAATCAAACAATTCCTAAATTTTTTAATTAAGAGAATATATAAATAATGAAATTGAATGACCAGGACACACAAACATCCCTTTTTCTTTGCATTTTTTCTCCTTTCACTCACATTATCTGTGCAGTGGAGCTTCGACCGTTAAGAGATGGAATAAAAAAAAATAGTAATAATAAAATATTTTTTTTGTTTTTGTTGAATAATGTTTGATTGATCACAGAGAAATAATCACCTGTTATAATGCAAAAAAAAAAACATAAATAAACGAAAACTACATTGTTATATAGTTGTTTGCTCTTGGGGCCCCCTGGTGGCTGCAGGGCCCTAAGCAGGCACCCAGTTAGTGTATGCCTCAGGCCGGCTCTGGGCTCTGGGAAACCTTTGGTGAGTTTGCATGAGGAGAAGTTGACAGAAAAAAACAAAACAGGTCTGATCTTCTGCGCTGCTCTGTGTGAACTCCTGTATAAACTGATAAATAATGATTATTTGTCAGAATATCAGTTTGTGTTGTATAAACTTCACTGTCATGTTCATCTGACGCCTTATTTTTAGAGACGGCATGGTGTGGTTCAGTTTTCAGGGCACTAGACTGAAAATAAAACGTTAATTTGACTTTTGCACGTCTTGTTTCTGCCCATCGCTGCAGCTTCCTGCAGACTGAAACCTCTTCGTCCTGCAGAGTCAGACACAAAACCACAGCCTGCACACCTCCTTCCATTTCTGTGCCCCAGTTGGGAAGACTTTGAGCCGGTAGTTTGAGACCAATTTGTCCAATTTCAGAGAGTTAAAACAGCGAGATGCAGAGTCAGTGGTGTCCAGGAACAGAATGTCTTCGCAGCACTTTACACGATCGCTCTGAACCTCCCATCACGTCCGAAGACAAACGGCACAGCCCCTGATCCCAGCCAGAACAAACCCAAAGCTCCGATCAGCTTAAAGCCGCTTTATGACGTTAGTTTAGGTCGAAACACGGCGTGGGATCAGGCCGAGCTGCAGCGGGAGCAGGAACAGAAAGCAGCAGATGAAATTGAGCTTTCTATTGTAATCACTGTTGGGAAGTCTCCTCCCACAGAGCGCGATGAATCACCGCACAAGTCGATATCCAAAAAAGAAGCAAGTGAGCAACACGTCTGAGCGGAGATCTCCATCTGTACTCCACCCACTGCTGGACGCAAGTCAGAAACTGTGAAGGCAGAAGGATCCTCAGGTCACACTTTCTGGAAATATCTCAGCGGTTACGCCATCATCAATGACTCCTTCCTCCTAAACGCAGAAAATCTATGTCCGTGGTTCATTCAGGTCTGAAGCAGAGGACTCTGATCCGGTTTACAGATGAACCCTGTGAGCTGGACTGTTGGTCTCTGAGGCCTGAGAGTGAGCAGAGACACGTGTAAGAGCAAAGCACGCAAACCCTGCATCACTCTGCTCCTGTTTGAGACACAAAACGATCCATCAGTGAAGAAAACAACTTCAGATCAAGAAGAAACGGCTCCTCACAAACTCTGAATGTGTCTCAGACTTGAAAACAGTTTGTTTTTGTGACGGGGCCCTTGTGAGAGCCGTGTCAGTTGGTGGCAGCGCGTTTGATGTGAAGACTGACACCACTTTCATGTCTGGGTGCTAAAAAGAAGCCGTTGTTGGGTAACAGAGACGGGGAGAGCTTCAACGTTTGGTCCAAAGTAAAAGATCAGACAAACCCTGCAAACCAACACCAACATGTGCAACAATTTCTGCAGGAGTTGGTGGATAAAGGAGTGCCGATAACGCCAAACTCATTATAGGAGCTGGAAAAGGAAGAAAAGAAAGTGTCTGAAGATCTTTAGAGGTAAAGGCACTGAGCTTGTGAGCAGCTGCAGGAAATCATGTGATGTTAGCATCAAACACCTTCATCCAGAGTAGAAACAGGTGGGAGAAAAAAATCGGAAAATAAATATATTAGGATCTTTTGACCAAATCAAAATCAATGTTTTTTTTTTTTTTTGTTTTTTTTTTCAAATTCAAATTCTTCATTTCAGCCTGTGTTTATTAACTGGACTGGGAAAAAAAGTTACCACTATTCTCCAGCAGAGGGCGAAATGTTTCTCTCTGACTCATGTGATGTGCATTTTATGGGAAAATATGTCTCCTGATGTAGTCTGAAGACATTATTAACATTATTTAACTTGTTCACATGGTCTGGTGTTAAAAAAAACAAGACTGAAAACTGCAAAAATCTTAAATATCAAATAATCGCAATTAAAATCGAATCGTCACTCCGAGCATCATAATCAAATCAAATCGCAAGAATAGCGTATCATCCCAGCCCTAATGGTACGGCCACACCAAAAGCGAATTTGCGGCGAGATTGCATACAAAGTCAATGCAAAGACGCGTTTAGACGCTGATTCACACTGGATGGCAAGACACAAATTTCCTCAAGTTGAAAATATTGAACTTTCAAAGCGAACTTGCGTGAGGCTGTGCCGCGGCAGCCAATCAGCGATGACAATCCCCCATGACGTCACTGATTTGATGATGTTGGGGGGGAACCGCCGCCTGCTCCGGCTCCAACTCCGCCTGAAGATGGAGGAGAAAACAATCTGTGCGGTGTGTCATCATCCAGAGTTATAGGATACGACATGTGTTCTCTACAGAGAGCAGAAAAACAGGATCAGGCTTGGGTGAAAGTCTCTGAGGAGACAGGTTTTGAAGGTAAGTTCTGTAAATATTTGTTTCGAGCTGGATTTGCTGCACGGGTCATCACTGAGTCCGACTGTGTTTTCCTCAGTGGAGTTTTGAGCCTGATAGAGAGGAGGGAGGAGCGGGGCAGGGGCAGAGAAAAGATGGAAGTTCTCTGTGCTCCTCTCTTTCCTCCACCCCTTCATTATCCCCAGGGAGACCTCCAGGAACATGGGTCGGGGGTTTGGGGGTGGAGGATGAGGTCTCAGGGAACAGCCAGGCAGGGCCAGTGGAGGTGGATTACCAGGGAGAGGCGGCAGGCCTTGATGGTGATCTCCTTTCACACACTCTCCTGTCATGATGAAACCACAGCTCATTGTTTTTCAGATGCTCTTTTGGGCTTTCCGTCTTTAAATGAACGGGCTCTCTACTCCACATGCGCAGTGACGAGCGTCAGCCCCTCAGCTTGTCAAGATAGTCCAGCGTCCAGACTCGGGCGTTCACGCGACGCGTTACAGGTGATTCGCGCAAATAAATTCGTGAGTTCGCATTTGGTGTGGCCGAAATCAAATCAAATGTGGATCTCAGGCGAGTCCTCAACACCAAGGCTAGCTTATAGCTCCGCCCCCCACAGGCCTCCAGAGTGATGGCCAATCAGAGTGAAGGGGGTCTGTGGATCAGGAAGCTTTAAAGAGACGGCAGCTAAATGAAGCGTTCTACACAGACTGAAATGAGAGTTTCTTAAACACCAGCATGAGGAACAATATCCTGTACAGGAACTACAGAGGCCCCAGAGGGACAAAATAAAGACTAAATTGGTACTGTGATATAGAACTGTGATATAGAGGGGACAGGAAATGACATCAGCAGAGGGTAAGAAGTCATTTGACGCTGAAAAGTTGCCGCTAACCAAAAGGTTAAACCCTGAAGTGGTGCTGTGTGTACCTGGAGAGCCACCATACTTAAAGAACAGAGTTTAAGAGACAAGAGATGATGCAACAACAGATTCTCTGTGACAACGATGGTTTCACTTTCTCTGACGCTCAGGGAGAAAAAAAAAACATCGCTAAACGTCAAACCGTCAGAAACACGCCGAGGAAAACTGAGAGGAAACGCCGAGAAACTGAGACTGCAACGACTAATGATCTGATCCAGCTGCTCCACTCTGCTAGACTTAACACACACACACACACACACACACACACACACACACACACACACACACACACACACACACACACACACACACCATATGGACACAAACACACTCTTGTCACCTGCTCGTTCAGCCATATGTACACGCAACACACACAGAATTACACCACATGCTGCGAGCTGTGGCCTCATTTATAATGGAAGGCAGAGGTGTGTGTGTGTGTGTGTGTGTGTGTGTGTGTGTGTGTGTGTGTGTGTGTGTGTGTGTGTGTGTGTGTGTGTGTGTGTGTGTGTGTGTGTGTGACTGATGTCTGAATCTGTACCAACCACTTGGAACATTAAATCTTTTTCTCTCTCACACACTCTCTCTCACACACACACACACACACACACACACACACACACACACACACACACACACACACACACACACACACACACACACACACTCTTCGTGATTTGGTCCCACTCCTCTGTCATACATGAATCATTGCACACGGCTCACACACTAACCCACATACAGCAGCAGCTCTAATGAGGACCAGGTAGATCCCTCTGAACCTGCTCCACAAACCCAGAACCTGGACTTCTGAAACCAGAGACAGAGATCGCTACGGACTCAGAGACAGGTACAGGCAGGTGGACCCTCTGTGAATGGTTCCTGGAGAATTTCAGGGGTCCTTGAAGGCCTCCCTGGGGGATCCCCTTCAGTAAGTCACACATTGTTAGAATGCACCACCACACAGCTCTCTTGTTTCTGATTGGTGGAGCAGCCTCAGTGTTTTCAGCTCCCAGTGTTCCAGTTTAAAGAGTGATCCTGTAACTCCCATATACATATATAAACCTGTGATAATCTGCTCCTCAGATCAGGATTTAATGAGGATCTGAAGCTGTTTAGGAGGACCCATCCCACTCAGTCCTCCATCAACAGCTCCTTCTGAAGCTCAAACACGGCTCCATCTCTGTGTCTTCACGCTTCAGACGGGGAGTGCTCAGTCTGCTGGTTCTCCACTCCGAGCTGTTTGGGTTTTTTAGAGACGACTTGGACCGTCTTCAGACGGCTTTGTCTCTAGAGCTGGTCTCCTTTAAGAGTCAACAAATCCATCCGCAGTGAAATACAGACAACATACAAACCAACAACCACTGAAAAAATGAACCAATGACTGACAGACGACTGACCAAGAAGTAACCAGTGACTGACCAATTACTAAACAACTAATGACAAACAACCAACCAAATCTTACCAATGACCAACCAAATACTGACGAACGACTGACCAATGAACGACCAACTAATGACGAACAACCAACCGAGAATTAACCAATGAACGACCAACAACCAACCAAGAACTAACCAATGAACGACCAATAACCAAGAACTGACCAATGACTGACCAACTACTGATGAATAACCAACCAAGAACTGACCAATGAACGACCAACAACCAACCAAGAACTGACAAATGATTGACCAACTACGGATCAACAACCAACCAAGAACTAACCAATGAACGACCAAATACTGACGAATGACTGACCAACTAATGACGAACTAATGATGAAAAACCAACCAAGAACTGACCAATGATTGATCAACTACTGACGACCAACAACCAACCAAGAACTAACCAATGAACGACCAACAACCAACCAAGAACTAAGCAAATAACGACCAACAACCAACCAAGAACTAAGCAATGAACGACCAACAACCAACCAAGAACTAAGCAATGAACGACCAACAACCAACCAAGCACTAACCAATGACCAACCAAATACTGACGAATGACTGACCAACTAATGACGAACTAATGATGAAAAACCAACCAAGAACTGACCAATGATTGATCAACTACTGACGACCAACAACCAACCAAGAACTAACCAATGAACGACCAACAACCAACCAAGAACTAAGCAAATAACGACCAACAACCAACCAAGAACTAAGCAATGAACGACCAACAACCAACCAAGAACTAAGCAATGACCAACCAAATACTGACCAATGACTGACCAACTAATGACGAACAAACAACCAAGAACTGACCAATGACTAACCAATGACTGAGTATCTCCAGGAACTCAAAGCTCTGGTTTGTGATCTCATTTTGAAACTTTTCACATAAAAAGTCTACCAAACAAAACTCTGATCCATTTAAACAAATCAAATAGTAGAAATCAAACAGAAAAGGTTAAATTAACTTTACAGCCAGAACTTCAAGTATACAAACGCTAAGACTTGAGTGATAGACGCCCAGTGAAGCGTCTGTTGGCTGATCATCCTGAGCTGACCTTCATCTCAAACTGATGAGAAGCTTCACACTCCTCCCCTGGTGTGTGTGTGTGTGTGTGTGTGTGTGTGTGTGTGTGTGTGTGTGTGTGTGTGTGTGTGTGTGTGTGTGTTATTTCTTCCGTCTCAGTGTGACTGAAGGTTGTCAGCTCCAAACCCACCACGAAGCGCTAAAAGCTTTAAATCCTGCCCTGACCAGAGCTCAGGACATCAAATATTAAAGCAACAGGCTTTCAGCTGTTTTATGTAATGAGGACAAACTCTTCATGCATTTTTGAACAGATTAAATGTTGGTGTAATTTTTCTTTGCTTGTTTTAAACTCCTCTGGAAGTTATCAGGCCGACAGCATCGAGCAGGAGGTGACAGGTGTGGCTCTTTTCTCAGGTCGTCCCACACACCGTCACGCAGAGCTCACTGCCTCTTCTTTGTCTTTTTATTTCCTCTGCGTGTTTAATCTGAAATCTATAAAAACATCCTCACACTAACCTTCAAACTTCCTCTAATCAAACCTGAAACTTTGATGATGTTTGCAAACGAAACCAGACAAGAAAGTTTTACTTTTTGATTTTAATGTTTTTATAATTTAACTCTGACCTGGAAAAAGTTTCTCTTTGATGAATAAAACACATCCTGCTTTGGTTCATTTCACATAATAAAGTGGATTTTTTTAATAAAACAGGAGTAATAGACTTCATAAACTGCAGTCGTAAAAGTTTATGAACTGAGATCATCCAGGCGGTGGATGAGCTCATTAAAGTCACGCTAACTTCCTCTCTGTTTCTCTGTTTCACAAACTGAACCAGAGCTGCTGCTGAGGCGTCTCTCTGAGTCAGGTGACCACTCCTGGACGGTAAAGTTGGTTTTAACGACTCGGCTGTGGTGAATACCTGATATGATTGGTCACAGCCTCACAGCAGCAACAGAGAGAAGTTAGACTCACAGAGGAAATTCAATCAGCGTGCAGAAAAACAGGCGACACATTTCATCTCTGGCTGCTGACACTGAGGCCAAATATCCTTTTCTGTCACTCTGAATTGGTTTAATCAGTTTGAAGAGCACAGAGCTTCAAAGGTTGTTGGGAAAAGTCAAAGAAGTCACAAGCAGAGGAACGACAAACCGAAAGGGAGCGGAGTGAAGGAGATGCCGACGAAACCAAAGAAGATAAAGACAAATAAACCAAAAACACAACACAGGACAGGAGGAACACTTTCCAACTTTAACCTCTGTGGAAATGTTGGTTTAATTCAGTTTAATGTGATTTTTATCCACACATTTTGATCTTTCCTGGTCATTTCTTGTTGTGTGATATCAACTGCATGGCATACTCCCACCAGCAGGTGGTGCAAGTTCAACAATCATAACTAGCTGGCTCTCCAAGCTACATATCCAAATGAAACAATACGGTACCGAAGTCTGGGACCTGTCAGTTGGTATCAGTACTCAACTGGACCGATTCAGTTCTTTTGTGTGTTTATGTGGTAATAAATATGAATTAAGTTTTTCGGTTTAACATATTTGTTTCTCAGCATATTGTTGTTAGGCGCCACACTGTTGGTTATGGCTGCCTTTTGCAGCAGCTCTCTCTTCTTTGTCCATTTCTTGTAATTTTTTTGCCTCTTTTCTGTCATCTTTGTATTTGGAGTGGATCATTACTTTGTAAAGTTCATTTGTTGGTCATGGACACCAAACTTTTTGTGTCTTCAGTGATATTTTTACTACTTTTCTCCTGTGTTTGTCTGGAGATCCTACATGTAACCATGGCTGCATTGTTTACATGTGAACTCAGCTGTTAGCAGCCTGTAGCATGTCAATGCTAACTGGTGCTAGGCCGGATGTTTCCCACAAGGTGAGGAGAAGGAGGTGAGGACGACGTGATGGTTCTCAGGTGTGAGCAAAGAAGTAGCGCCGGACTGATATGGGATTTTGGGGGCCGATGACGATACCGATACTGGGCGCAAAAAGAAGCTGATATCTGATATATGTGCTGATATATGTAATAAGTTCATTGATATACACAGGATAAATACTGTATATGAATACAAATTATGACTAGCTGTTAAAAAGTTACATCTTCCATTTAATGCATGGAGCTAATCTAGATTTTAAGAAACAATGTAGCTGCTTTCAAAACATGCAATAAATACAATTACAACATAATACATTGAAACATTTTCAAAAATTATCTCAACCAAAACAATAACTTGTGAATTTATAAGCCCAGGTTAATCCTGCATGGCGTTATAAAGTGAGACGCTGCGTAGTCACCTTATATTAACACACAGAAACAGGAGCGACAGAATCTCCGCGGGGCAAAAGTTTTTATAATCGGCTACATTTTGGCCGATGTTGATTAATCGGTGACAGGCTATAATCGGCCCGATTAATCGGGTGGGCCGATTAATCGGCCGGGCTCTACTAAGAAGTGACGCCTGTCCTTCCATCCATCGTTATTGGGAACGTAAGATCTATCTCCAATAAGATGGACGAGCTAGCTGTGCTAACCCAGCAACAGAGGGAATACCAGAGGGCAGAGTAGCATCATGCTATTCACAGACATGGCTAACAGAGCTAACACCAGACACCAGCGCCACATGTGAAGAGCTTCACCTGCTGTGAGCAGACAGGATCCAGGAGACAGAGACTGAACAGACTGCTGAAGAAGCTCAGTCCTGGACCCTGTGGAGGTCCAGGACTGAATGTGAGAGGCTAACGAAGAAAAGTTTGCTAAAAAACACAGAAACGGTTGAATGGAAAGAACAGCCAACAGAAGCATTTTGGAGGAAAGTCATTGAGGGGGCGAGAGGTTGGGTCGGTACGTTTGCCACCCCAACAGAAAGGCACCAAGAAGTGGGACAGTACGGGTCGGTAAGTCAAAGAAAACAAAATATGTGCCGTACTGAGATGAAACAAACTGAACCACTTGGTGTAAACAGGGCTTTTTAGCTGCTTCCTGTTTGACGTCACAATGACCCATCAATCCTTTGTCAGCCTGGCTTGAATGCTACGCTCCTTTATCGTGAATTTGCTGCTACACATTTCACCTGAGCTTGTTGATACTGCGGTAAAAAGTTTGGCGTTTGTTAGCCCTCTGAATCAGCCACGTAAAGATGATCTTCAGAGAAATATGAAGTTACATTAAGACTAAAACTCTTTAGACTGAGCAGAAAAAGAAGAAACCCTGAAGCGTCTCTTCGTAACCACGAGTCGCCCCCTGCTGGTTAACGGCAGGAATGGCTGCTTGAGACACTTCTACACTTGCTCCAGAGTTTTCATCTGATTCTTTTATCTTTTGTAAGATTTTTTGTTGCTGAATGAGGAAACAGTTTCTCTTCTTGAAAAAAAAACTGAAGCCTCGTTTGAAACAATTAATCCAGACGTCGAAACTGAGAGAAGATGAACTCCAGCTGAGATCGCTCGTTCTGTTAGCATAATGAAGATGTTGTTATATCACTGAGCTTCAGGCTGAGATAAAAATATCTTTGAACTGAGTCAGACTGAAACAAATCGCTGGAAAACACCAACGACAAATGCGAGAAACGAGTGCTGTACTTTTCTCTTCACTCCCCTCTTCTTCCTGCTGGAGAAACCTCATCCCTGCTCGGCCGATTAAACCACAGTAATCCCGTCTTTCATGCTACGAGATGGCAGCAGCTGTCTGAACAGTGCTCAAAGACACATTTACATATGAAAGACACGTATAGGAAGATGGGGAAGTGTGTAAATCCAGCGCGGCGCAGGGAGCCCACCTGTTGTGGAAGTGATCAGCGAGCAGGAAGAAAAGCAGAAAGTGGATCCTGACTCCTCTGTTTACTCACAACAATCCACCAGATTTATTTCACCTCACACAAAACCAAAACAGCTCCAGAGTTTCTGAGGCTTTCCCTGGACAATCACAGGTTTACAAAGAGAAGAAGAAGAAGAAGAGGAAGAGGAGGATGAGGAGGAAGAGCAGGAGAGGAGCGTGCACCTGCAGAGAAACATCTGCAGCTTTAACACCAAAACACACGAGGCATCGGTGCACACACTCTGCACACACTCATCCAGGATTCAGTCAGTCAGAAACATAAACTCACACACCCTGTCACACACACACACACACTGACACACACACACACACACACACACACACACACACACACACACACACCGTACCCTTGATCCGGCGCCTGATGACCCCTAAGCGGCACTTGAGCGAAACGGAGAACATCCTCTGACTCTCCTCCTCTGTCCTCTTCCTGCTTCCTCACACTCTCTCCATCCTCCTCCTCTTCCTCCTCCTCTTCCTCCTCAGCAGTCAGACATAGTGTGAGCCGAGTGACGGATGGGAGAGAGGGAGAGGAGGAGGAGGAGGAGCGCGGTATTGGAGCATCGGCCAGTCACATGGTGAAGAGAGAAAGCAGTGATTATACAGACCTCGCTCTGCCTCTGAGAGTGTGTGTGTGTGTGTGTGTGTGTGTGTGTGTGTGTGTGTGTGTGTGTGTGTGTGTGTGTGTGTGTGTGGGAAGTGGTCTGAAACTGAGCTGCTTCCCTCTCCCCGTGTCTTCCTCTCCATCTCTCTCATTGAGTCTTTCGTTTCTCTCGTCTTTTATTTCTTTTTATCTTTTATCTCTCTCCTTCTTCCTCGTCTTCCCTTAAACACAACGGCCATGCTAACTGTTAGCATACATCACACTGACACTGAGGATTTACAACAGAATTTCAACTTTTATCACAGCTACTCTCGTTAGACAACACTAAACACTGACAGGAAAATGTTTTTAAACCTGAAGAGAAAAGAAAAGTAAGGGTTAGATTGATTTCAGCAAAACTACGACAAGCTCAAGGTTCCAAACAACTCAAAACATTGCTATAACCACTTCGAGACACTAGATGGTCTACCTCAGTCAACAACATACAACAAAATAAAAATGAGCATCACATGTAACTTTTCTTTTCTCATTTCAAAAAAATAAAAATAATTAAAAAAAAGATCTAAACCCAGAAAGATCCAGGTCCAAGACATTTTGTACTGAAAAAATTCACTGCAGAAATTAATATGGAAATCTATAAGAGCATTGGTGGCAATAGTTGTATCAGTACCCATCCTTAACAAAAATAATGATAATTATAACATAAAATAAATAAATACAAAAATAAATAAAATTAAATTAATCATAAGAATACTGTTTCTACAACTACTAATAAAATAATGATTTTAATAATAACTATAATAATTAAAATAAAAAGACACCCCAAATCTAAACCTCTCTAGATTAAATAGATATTTATTTCAAACCAAAAAAATTATTTCTCATCAAAAAAAATAAAAAATAAAATAAAATTAATTAATTAAAAATATTAATTAATATTAATTAATTAATTAATTGAAAAAAATAAAGAGATAGCTAAATAAATAAAATAATAATAATTAGATAAATAAATTAATAAATAAATTAAAAAAAATAAAAAATAAAAAATAAAAAAATATAAATAAAAAAACATGAGAACACTCATAAGACACCATACAGCCATGAAGCCAACAGACAAAAACTACGACAACTCAAAAACCTTTATGGTTTAAAAAAGGGCTGGAAGAAGCAAAATAAAGCTCAAGTTAAAACCCAATAAATGGGTAATAAAGAGCGTTTCATAAGGACACAGCTTTTCTATTACTAACATCAAATATGAGCAACTAAAAACCTGAATACAGCTCACAAAATGACTGAACTCATGACACGAAAACATTATTGTATCTGTTTACTCTCAAATATTTTCTGAAATTCTGCCAAATGTTGTGAAAAGCAGCTCAAACTTGATATTTTACAACCAGCCTCATATGTTTAAAAGAAGCTTGATTGAGCTGAAAACCAGCCAATACACAGCAGGCTAACAGAAGGGTACAACGAATGACACAATGACCAAAATACACCAGACACGTCTGGCCATTCAGAGCCCTCTGTGTCAGATACACAAGCTTCCTGTTTCTGCAGTGACGTGTTAATTTACAAAGAGCAGACAGAGCAGGACAGGAAGTTGTGCACAGAAACCACTTCTAAACACCCAGAGACTTTCAAAATAAAACAAAGCCTGTCCAAACCAGATGGTTTTTAACTCGACTACAACAACAAACAGACACAAACAGATCTGGGATTCGAGGGGGTAAACAAACATGGAGGACGGTTAGCATCTGTTGTTTCTTCTCGTTTTCTTGAGTTTACTCCCTGGTGGAGCATTTTGGTCAACAAAAGTGGTTTAAAATGTGACAAATAAATAAAAAAACTGATGTCTTAACATGTTAGATTTATGACGCACATGTAGCTTAACTTCACTGATGCAACTCTGACCACAAATATTTCAGTTTCCTGAGCAAAAATGACAAATTCATTTAGAGATTTTGTTTTGTAAAGCATCACGTTTGTCATCAAACTCTCCAACCTGAAGTTTCTGAGATGTTCAAGCACAAACACTCTTCAGAGTGCAGGTAAGACATGCAGGAAGTGTCTGAATGACCACTTCCTCCACCTGGATTATAATCTGACGTGACGCTCCTTGTTGCAGGGGGATCCAGAGAATCTGCTCCGATCAGTTTTAAATTAATTAAAAAATAAGACTCAAAGACAGTTATTTTGGAGTAATTCATGAATTAATGGATGCATTGTGTTTCTTTTCCTCCTCTGTCTCTGTTGTCGTCTGTCGCCTCCTGACGTTAATCTCTCGGCGCTCGCTGCGCTCCGTTTAACCTCTCCCTCAGTCCAAATCATCTTTCACAGGGCGCCAAATTCCTCCTGCTCTGGATAAACCTCCCTCTGTCTGTTAGTGTCATGGTAACAGGGTGAGGAGGGGGGAGGCTGAGGGTGAGCCAGAGGAGGATAACAGAGAGATCAAAGCAGCAAACGGCAGCTCAGGAGAGGAGGAGGGGAGAGGGAAGACCGTAAAGGTATGAGAGGAAGAGAAAGTGGAGGAGAAAAGCTGTTTAGCTGTGGTGTGATGAGAGGAGAGGAGAGGAGAGGAGAGGAGAGGAGAGGAGAGGAGAGGAGAGGAGAGGAGAGGAGAGGAGAGGAGAGATGACAGGTAACCAGAGACACGGAGGTGAAGAGAGAAGTTTGAGTTGAATTATTTCAGACTGAGTTTCATCATGTTTTATTCTTCACGTCTTACTCTCCCTCATCTGTCGACCTCTGAGTGTTTTTGTCAAAATCTAGTTTGAAAAATGTGGATTTATTGTTCAGAGCCATAAAAAAATCAGAGTTCCCCAAAGTCTGAAATCAATCCACAAAAACTGAGGCCTGAAAATGTCTCAGAAATCTCATTTTCCTGAATACTTCATTAAAAACTTCATCATGTGGTTCAGTTGCCGTCGACAAACCCAGTCAGCTCCACACAGGCCGGGGCCCTCAGTCATGAAGGACTTTTCATGTCTTTAAAGCTCCCATATCCTGCTCCTTTCCTGCAGTTTAATCTGGATCATTGATGTCTTCATGAAATGGTAGTAACATGTTTTGGTCCAAAAAGCCAATAAATCAAGCACAGCAGCATTGTTTCCAGGCTCTCATAGCCCCTCTGTTCAGAACGCTCTGATTTAGTGGGCGTGGCCTTCATATGTAAATGAGCCACCGCTGATACCGCCCCGCTCTTCCACGTCACTGAGAGCGGCGCCACGAGCTCTGAGTGCACAATGTTTAGAAAACAGAGAAGCTGGTTTACCGTAACATTACAGGCTAAAACAACAGGCTAACTGCAGCTAAAGTTAGCATCCTGAAGCTAACACAGAGACAGGGGGGACACTGAGGAAAAGCTCTTCCATCTGCTCCACAGCACACAGCATTTAAAATACTCACATTTCCAGGGTCCCAGGTTTGTTGGAGGATGGTTGGTAATGCGCCTGGATTCAGGACCAGTCTATTGGCTAGCCCTCTGTTGGACTGTCCAAAGTTGGAAAAGCAGTCGGCCGTGAAGTGACTAGCTCACACATGCTCAGTTTTACTGAGTGTAGCTGGAACATTTCCTGATAAATGAACTCTAGACACTTAGTCTGTCTTCTTCTGAGATGGGAAGCTTGAGCATGGAGCTATGTGGCTGTTTACGGCCAAAAACAGAGCAGTGATGGCTCTTCAACTTTGGCATTCTCCTTCCCGGCAGGAAGTTCGGGGGTAACTTAAAGTAAGAGAAAAGTCAGTGATAACAACACCAGCGTTTGTCACGAGTGATGGACTTGATACCGATCTGATATCTCTGATCTCACAGTTTGGTCTCTAAAAGTCTGAAAAAAACAGCTGATATTTCAGTGTGTGATCTGCAGCCTTGGTGGTTTCTAACTCGAGTGCACTGAAACATATAAATAAACCCAGAACTCAAAGCAGAAACTAAGCTTTCTTTCATTTCTGCTAAAAAGATGAAGAACAGGGCTTCAGATATCTTCACTCAGGGTTTCTTTTCTGAGGAGGAGAGCTGAAAAAATATCGTATCTGATTCATGCTCCAAACTCTGCAGCTCCAAAGAGAGACGCTGTTTTCAGAGGCGCTGGCTCAGTGGGCGGAGGTTTCATTGATCCGTCAGGTCAGGTCTGAAGTAGATGGAGTGGATGTTCAGGTGGATTATAATCCTGATGGACAGAGGGTCTCCTGTTACCACACCGTGCTCTTTACAGATTTTTAAACTCCTCTGTCTTCACTCGTTGCATCACCAGCATCTCCTGCCTCCTCACTGCTGTTTCTGTCTCAATCAGTCCACAGGAAATGTGACGATACTGGAGCAGAGACACGTCTGAGTGGAGTCGTCTGCTGTTTGACTCAATCTTGAACCCTCAAGTTCAGTGGTGGAGCAGAGACGGACCAAACACAGACCTGGTGAAAGTAAGAAGTGTGTATCCTGCTTCTTAGTCTCTAACCTGCCTCTCTGGTACCACCTGCAAACACGGCTTCATCACTAAATGCTATCAAATTCAAGTATTCTTTAAAAAAAACAAATGACATTTTTGCAAATCAATATTTTTTTCTTTTTGCATTTTTTGTAAATTTCTGAAAATATTAAAATAAGTTCAATAGGTTTCAATAAGTTTTTTTTTTTTCAAATTTTTCATATTCCAAACGTGTCCATTTTTTTTCTTGCAAATATTTAGAATCTCAGAGTTTTTTAAATTCATGCATTGGTTTATTTAATATCAAAATCTTTTTATTTTATTTTATTAAGATATCCATTTTTTATTTTTCTATTAATTGCTGAAATGTTTTAAAATTCACCGTCTTAATTTAAAAAACTTTGGGAATTTTTGTAAAGTTGTGAAATTTCAAAAGTTTTTGAAGTCTTTGCAAATTTTGTTATTTCACAATTTCTATTTTTTATTATATCTTTTTTTTTTTTGCTGATTTTTTTTAATACAAATACTCAGACATCACATGTACAATTTAATAAACTCAAAAAGCTTTTCTTTTAGATAAGTATTTAACAGATTTTAATGATGTATAGAATTTTATACACCTTATTGTCCACCCTTTGTGATGATAAAGAAGATTTTGTGGCTCTGGAATAATTTAAATCTAGTCGACCTGCCTCTCTGGTGCCCCCTGTAGTATCGTTGTATGACACACAGTTTAGATAAAATCACATTTTTATCTCCCGGTATTTTAGAAAACCCTTTTTTTCAGGCTCTGTCTGAAACATTATGTTTTAGCTTCTGTCTCTTTAAGGCTCCCTGCTCCACAAACCCCCTTCGCTCTGATTGGCCAGCCCTCTGGAGGCCTGTCAGGGGCAGAGCTTGGTTTTTCGAAGTCCACCAGGTTAGAAAATCCTCATGGGGTGACGTCCTTATCTCAGTGAGTCTCGTGAAGATCTGGACCTGTATTGGTACCTCTCTCTAGTTTTAACCTTTTTTGAAGTAGAAACCAGCCTGAAAACTTTGACTTGATGTATGAATTCTTGTTTTGGTATCACTGTCATCTTGGGGATTGTAGTTTGCTCAACTTTGAGCTCTTTTTTGGATGAGTCGGATGTCGATCTCTACTTTCCAGGAGCGGTTTTTATGATCCCGATGCCCCGTGCTCTCTGAAATGTCATTTAAAATGTCATCAATGCTCCTCTTTGCTTTTGGAGAAGAACCAAAACACGTCGCACAGACACAAAATCACATGTGGTGGATGATTTCAACCTGCAAACGCGGCTTGAAGCTTCCTGTAAACACTTCCTGTCAGGAGCTGAACTGAACTCTGGGAAATGAGTTGAAATAACTCGTTTCACGCCGGCTGAGAGGAGGAAGCTGAAGCTGCAGAGATAATGAGATGTGTGGAGACAGATTTTGCATTTTGAGGAGAGTTTGACCTCTTTTTTTTTATCTGGCTGCACATTTTTGGAGCCATCTGGCAGCGACCAGGTGCACTGCAGCTGATCCCAGCATGCAACACGGCTCCAGAGCTAATGACCCACATGAAGACTGAAAACCAGACCCAGGAGGGTTTAGAGGAGTCTGCAAGACCACCTCAGACCCTGATCAACGATTTACCACTCCACTTCAGTCAAACACACACACACACACACACACACACACACACACACACACACACACACACACATGCTGATACAGGATAATCGAAGACCCCTTTCTCAGAATCTGCTCCTCTGTTTTTGTCTCATCTCCCTTCGTGTCCATCACAGACTCACAAACCGTGCGTCACACAAGCTCCTTAAAAATAAAGAAAGAAAAACTGCACACCCTCACCCACACACACTCACAAACACACACACTGAAACACACTGATACACAAATGAGCAGAGGGCAGTGATGGAAAAACATCTGCCTACACAATAACACACACACACACACACACACACACACACACAAACACAGGAGGAGGAGGAGGAGTTGTTCTGGCTGAAGGGCACAGAAACAGAAACTGAGAGAATGAGAAGCAAGAAAACAAAAACTGAAAAGTGAAAAATAAAATCTGGAGTTAAAGAGGACGGAGAGTTTAGTTTAGTTCAGGCTGCAGTGCTTCACTTTGGGTTTGTTTTGCTGTCAAAAATGTTTGGATACACAACCAGGAATCCTCCCACAGCTCAGGTAAACAGACAGGCAGGCAGAGCACACCTTCAGCACGACGTCACCACATACCTGACTGAATCTATCCGCACGCAGCTGGTTTAGCGTGAAGATTTGACTATGCATGGCTGCAACACCACGTTGGGGAATCAGAACAGACACTGTGCATTTAAATTTCTGTCAAGGAAAAAACACCTTTGGCCTAAAGCTGAGGGCTGCAGTTCCGGTAAGTGGCCACTAGAGGGTGGCCCAAAGTGAGGGAGTTACCATCAGTGTTCAAATGTACCCCCTTTTCAACTGAGCTGGTTCTGGTTCTGGTTCCAAGCCAGTTCCTGACTCAGAACTGGTTCTTTGAGTTTCCACGGACAACTTTGTCTAAACTTTTTGAGATTTTTGCAAATCTTTAAAATCTCAAAACTTTTTGAAATGTTTTTTTTTTTTTTTTTTAATTTCCATTTATTTATTTATTTATTTATTTATTTATTTAATTTTATTATTTTTAAACTATTCTTTTCAAAATTGTTGAAAAAAAAAAGATAAAACAAAAAAACTGGACATTTTTGAAAATTTCTGAAATTTCAAAAGTTCATCGTCATCTACCTACACAGACTGCATTACAGAGTGATGAGACAGCTATCCTATGGAAAGCTAACACTAAGCTAATGTTACAGTATTCAGCAGCTCTGTTATGTAGCTTCTGAATACCATAACATTAGCTTAGCATAGCTAACAACAAAACCAACAATTCAAACATGGCTAATATTTACGTGTAGGAGTAAAGGATTGGATATCTGATAAAAAATGCATGACTTAAGCGCTTATCAACATATGCTATCAAATTTAAGCATTCTTAAAAAAAAAAAAAAATGACATTGTTTTGCAAATGATTAAAATTTCTTCTTTTTTGCCTTTTTTGCCTTTTTTGCAATTTTTTGTAGAATTAAAGTGTGTTCAATTTTTTCAACATTTTTCTTTTTTTCCAGACTTTGTCTAAATTTTTGGAATTTTTTTAAATTGTTAATATCTCAGAATTTTTGAATTTTTTGCTTTTGTATTTCCCACTTGTCATGACCCTCAGTCATTTATTTGTTTTTTGGTATATGTTTTGTTAGTTGTATCTCTCCCCTGTGTGTGAGTGCGTGAGTGAGCCCAACAGGTGGAGATGGAGGACGGTCGTTGTAATTGGTGCTCGGCTGGAGAACGGGATTTAAAATTTAATTAATTTTACTATTTATTTTAAAATGTCAATATTTTTTAAGTTGTTGAAATGTTTTTAATTCCACCTTTAAACAAACAAAAAAAACTGGAAATTTTTGCAAATTTAGGAAAATTCTGAAATTTCAAAAGTTCATCATCATTCACCACCACAGACTGCATTACAGAGTGATGAGACAGCTAACCTATGGAAAGCTATCGCTAAGCCAATGTTACAGTATCCAGCAGCCATATTATGTAGCTTCTGAATACTGTAACATTAGCTTAGCATAGCTTCTGTAGCTAATGCAGCTCCTGAATGCCGCTCATCTGTCTGGTCGTTCATTAAATGCAGTTCATTGTAGTGAAGTCTGTTTGCTGTGAATGTGTCACCCTGCTCTGACATCACTGTAGCTACTACTAGAGTTAGCTTTAGCAGCATTAGCTAGATCGTTACAACGAACCAATGATTCAAACGATATTTCAATGGAGAAACAAAGGATTGGATCTCTGATAAAAAATATCCAGATCAATGTTTTTGTTTCAAAGGTTGTGTAGCTCTTCACCTTCACTACACCTCCATACGCAAAACCAAGAGCTAAAGGGTAAAATTGAGACTGGCCTTTACTCTTTGTGGGTTTGTCAAAACTGTGACCAGCTGAAAGTTCTTTACAAAGTTCTCTACCTGTTTCCTCTCCAGAACAGGATTTGCAAAGTTTGTTAAGTCTGCAGCTCTCCACTTCCTGTCTGAGCTCCTAGGCGTCTAAATCACAGACCACTTGATGTTTTTGGTGATAAAAGATTGAAGCTCTAAACCTGGCTCCCTGTGTTGGTGGATGATGTATTTTCTCCTCTGAATAAAGCCCAAACTGTCCTCTGACAGTTCCTTTAGCACGCTGCCTCTCCCCGTCTTCCTGCAGCGCCCAGTTTAATTTCTCTGCTGTTTTCAAAGCTTCAGCTTAAATTTTCTGGGCAGCTGGACGGAGAGTGAGAAAGAGAACTTCAAACAGACGGAGGAACAAGAAAGAGGTTTGAGAAACACTCTGAGGCTTTGCAGAATGCAACTGCATCACTTTTGATTCTTATTAAAGCCTCTGGTGTGTGTGTGTGTGTGTGTATAAGAGTGTGTGAGAGTGTGTACATTCAGCAGAGTTATTAATCACTGCATTGCTGCGTAGCTTGTTCACTTTATCACCCTTCAACACACACACACGGGTTGCAGACGTGTGGAGCAGAGGGTGGATGTAGACGGAGCTTGTTCAGTTAATTGGTGCACGCAGCAGAGAAAACAAAGAGCCAATCAGAGAAGGCGTTACAGCACCATGACGGGACGCAGAGTCCAAAGGCTCGCCGCCTTCTGCAGCAGAGAGTTAGAGACAGCAGAGAGGAAACTGTTACTTTAGAGCAACGGTGTTCAACCTGTGGCTCTGGAGCCTCATGCCGCCCTTTCCATTAACATTTAGTTGAACTAAATCTTCATCCCATCTGTCAATAAAGCCTGCCACCGCTCTACTTCACCTCCTACAACATCAACAGCCCACCAACTTTCCATGCACCTGTGGCTAACCTCAAGTTTTACAGCCCTGGAAAGATAACTACATCTACAAAAAGACTAATCTGGAAGAAAATACTGATTTTAATTCTGTGTGGATGGATTCATTTCACTGACAACGTGCTGGATTAATATACATGATTGATATGTGGAAACAAATGAGTAAACAACAAAAAATGGTAAATTAAGCGATATTATGTAATCAAATTAATTTAGAATTTTGAAATGTTAAATTTTGGCAATTATTTTTTTCTTTTTTGAATTTTGCATTTTTTTTAATTTCTTTTTTTTATTATTATTATTTTTTCAGTTCAGTATTTTCTTGATAAATTTGGGGATTTTTTATTTCAGAGATTTTTGGTTGGTTCAGTTTTTTTTTTTTTTTTCATTTTTTTTGCAAATTTTTATAATATGAAATGTGTTCAAAATGTTTTAAAATTTCTTATATTCCAAACTCTGTTGAAATTTTGGGAAATTTTTGCAAATCGTTAAAATCTCAGAATTTTTTTTTATTTTTGCTTGTTTTTACATTTCCAATCTTTTTATTTATTTATTTTCAAACTATCTGTATTTTTATAAATTGTTAAAATGTTTTAAATTTAATCTCTTATTTTAAAAAAAACTGAAAATTTTTGCGAAGCTCTGAAAAGTCAAAAGTTTTCAAAGTCTTTGCAAAATTCTGTCATTTCACAATGTTTATTTATTTTATTTTTTATTTAACAAGTTTTGCTGATTTATTTAAAATAAAAATATTCAGAAATCACAAGTACAATTTAATGAATTAAAAAAACTTTTGGTTTAAATTAGTCTTCAGATTTTTACTATGCAAAGAATTTTATACACTTTATTGTCTTTATTATGAGGATAAAGTCGATTTTGTGGCTCTGGAACAATTTAAATCCAGGTGAACTGAGGAAAAATGGCTCCTATTAAAGTAAAGGTTGCAGACCCCTGCTTTAGATAAAGCATGAACGTGCAGCATGGAGCAAACACTGCAAACAGCAGCAGCAGCAGCAGCAGCAGCAGCAGCAACACTCAAACACCAACTGGATCCTCTACAGAGAGGACGCAGTTTGACACAGAGAGATGCAGATGAGGATGACTAACAGGCCAAAGCTTCTTTAATAAATCATCACAGCCGCTCAGGCCACGGGGGAGGAGGAGACGCCAACATGAGCGCCCCCTACAACACATAACGCAATAAGAGTGAGAGGATGTCTGCCGGGTTACACACATTACCAACAGCCTGAATTCATCCAGAGCGATATCCTGATGCTCTGCTCGTTACCACCTGATAGAAAACACTCTGAACACAATCCTGAGCTCACAGAGGAGACGGAGAGCTCTCAAACTTTTATTAATGCATTAAACTGTCAATAACTCCAAAAGGAACAACAACAACAGTTCAATGAAGACGTGTTGGGAGCGGAGATCCAGCTCAAGAAACCTTAGTTTCTGCGCTGCAGAAACTGAAATCTATGCAAGTGTTGATGCCTGTTGCAGCAGCTCTTAGTTGCCTCTCATTACTTTGGTTAATGACACCAAACTGGTTGTGTCTGTGGTTGTGTTTTTATTTTTTTATTTTTTGGTGAGATTCTACGTGTATCCATGGTTGCATTGTGTAAACACAAGATTTCAGCTGTTAGCAGCCTGTAGCATGTTGATGCTAACTGGTGCTGGGACTGGTGTTCCCTATGAGCTGAGGAGTGAGAGCTAAGAGACGAAATCTACCTGTCCTTCCATACATGGTGATAGGGAACGTAAGATCTATCTCCAATAAGATGGAGGAGCTAGCCATGCTAACCCAGCACCAGAGGGAATACAGAGGGAAGTGTAGCATCATGCTATTCACAGACATGGCTAACGGAGCTAACACTGGACACAAAGTCTTGGATGGATGTTTTTCTTCTAGATGATACTTATTAAATTATTCTGTTTATGTATTCTTGAAGTTTTGCTCTATAAACTTTCCTGTTAAATCCTGTTGGAGCCCCCTCTGCTAATTTTCACTCAGTGCCCCCTGCAGGCCTGGAGCCAATCTGGAGTGAAATCTGGATTTGTGTCAGTTGTTTCAGCTTATTGCAGCTTTCTTTTTCAGAGTTAAACTTGTGATCGTGTCTTTTTATTGTCACAGTCTGAGCGCGTGCAGCAGGTCTCTCCTCATACTGACGGTCTCAGGTCGTCTACACCTGCAGAAATCAAAGATCAGCTCGGAGCAGATGAAAACAGACCGACGGGGTCTCTGCAGCCTGCGTGGGGTCCTCTCCTGCTCGCCGTGTTTACCTTATTGATCACCTCTCAGTAATTAGGCTCTCTGTGCTCTCCAGGCTGTGCTGGGTTTTAATTACTAAGCTGTTTGATCCCTGGAAGCTTAACGAGGACTTTCACACGTTTATGCTGCAACAGACGGACAGACGGACAGACGGACAGACAGACAGGCAGACAGGCAGACAGACAGGCAGACAGGCAGACAGGCAGACAGGCAGACAGACAGACAGACAGGCAGACAGACAGACAGACAGACAGACAGGCAGACAGGCAGACAGACAGACAGACAGGCAGACAGACAGACAGGCAGACAGACAGACAGACAGACAGACAGGCAGACAGACAGACAGACAGACAGACAGACAGACAGACAGACAGACAGAGGGAAGAAAGACTCTGAGGCCACTGGTTTAATCACCCTCATGCCATTACACACACACACACACACACACAGACTGAAAACACACACTCCATCATCATCGCAGTGTGAGGTCTGCAGAAAGCATCAGGGAACGAGAGCTGTAGCTGGATTAACTCTGCTCTGCTCTCATTAGCTTAATCTGCTAAATAAAACACACACACACACACACACACATACACACACACACACACACACACCATACAGAGTAATACACTTCTTCCTAGAGACTCACAGATCGTACACGTGTGAATAAACGTATTAAAATTCCTCTGCAGACTGAAATGATCAGAGAATAAAAATGTGACGTGAAACTCGTCTTTTTCTTCTTCCACAGTTTTCATATCTCTCTCCCTCTTTCCTCCCTCCTTCCTCTCCTTTGTTTGCCGTCTCCCCCCTCCTCTCTTCTCTCCTTCTTTATATAAAACGTCTGATCTGGGGTCGACCCCCTCCACCGCTCTTTTTCTTCTTCTGCTGCTCGTCGCTTCACTTTGACAGAAATGGAAATGAGAGCTAATCTCAGAGAGGGAGGCTTAGACTCTCCACACACACACACACACACACACACACACACACACACACACACACACACACACACACACACACACACACACACACACACAAGGCAAATATCAGGTGTATGCACATGCAACATCATGCATGTTAGCATCTGCATTCATGTATGAGGAGGCTTCTGTTTGTTGTTTCTGAGTGTGTGTGTGTGTGTGTGTGTGTGTGTGTGTGTGTGTGTGTGTGTGTGTGTGTGTGTGTGTGTGTGTGTGTGTGTGTGTGTGTGTGTGTGTGTGTGTGTGTGTGTGTGTGTGTGTGTTTGTGTGTGTGTGTGTGTGTGTGTGTGTGTGTGTGTGTGTGTGTGTGTGTGTGTGTGTGTGTGATGAATCTAGGCCACATCTTCAGATCTTGACACCAAAGCAGCTCCCGTTACTGTTGGTATATAAATCTCAAACAGACTCTTCAGCCAATCAGAGCTGAGATGACACACTAGGCCCAGCCCACTCCTGTGACATCATCGTGTCACTCAAACATCAAGGCAGCTGTCAGACTGGATCTGCTGTGTTTTAAATGTTGAGTTTTGAAGTTTAAAAGCTTAACTTTAAATTCATTTGTATACTTTGTCATTTTTTAACTTTCTTTAAGAGCAGAGTATTAAAATAAAGCATGAGGACAGGTTCTTAAGGCCACTTTTTTGCCCTTTATTTGCATCATTGGAGAAAAAATAAATTGTGAAAAAAAGGCCGATATAAACTTGTGTTTTGGGAGAATTTTTCCAACTTTTGTCTTTTTTAAATATGAAGGTTTGGGTTTGATAAAAATGTAGTTAAAGTTTATCTTGTTGGTTTTCAAACTGCTGTGTTAAATCATCGCCTCCATATTGGTGTTGATGTGCCTGCATCGCCCTGCTGTACTCCTCCAAAACACAAGAGGGCAGTGTGGTCTGAATGATAAGTTCTAGCAAACTTCCTGCAAACTTCAAGCAAACTTTTTGAAGACCTCTTCCAGACTTCTTGCAGACTTCTTGTGAAATCCTTGCAGACTTCCTGCAGACTTCCTGCAGACTTCCTGCAGACTTCCTGCAGACTTCTTCCAGACTTCCTGCAGACTTCCTGCAGACTTCTTGCAGACTTCTTGCAGACTCCTTGCAGACTTCTTGCAGACTCCTTGCAGACTTCTTCCAGACTTCTTGCAGACATCTTCCAGACTTCTTGCAGACTTCTTGCAGACTTCTTGCAGACTTCTTCGAGACTTCTTTCAGACTTCTTACAGACTTCTTCCAGACTTCTTGCAGACTTCTTGCAGACTTCTTACTGACTTCTTCCAGACTTCTTACAGACTTCTTGCAGACTTCTTGCAGACTTCTTCCAGACTTCCTGCAGACTTCCTGCAGACTTCTTCCAGACTTCCTGCAGACTTCTTCCAGACTTCCTGCAGACTTCCTGCAGACTTCTTGCAGACATCTTGCAGACTCCTTGCAGACTTCTTGCAGACTCCTTGCAGACTTCTTCCAGACTTCTTGCAGACTTCTTCCAGACTTCTTGCAGACTTCTTCGAGACTTCTTTCAGACTTCTTACAGACTTCTTCCAGACTTCTTGCAGACTTCTTGCAGACATCTTCCATACTTCTTCCAGACTTCTTGCAGACTTCTTGCAGACTTCTTCCAGACTTCTTGCAGACTTCTTGCAGACTTCTTGCAGACTTCTTCCAGACTTCTTGCAGACTTCTTGCAGACTTCTTCCAGACTTCTTGCAGACTTCTTGCAGACTTCTTGCAGACTTGTTGCAGATTTCTTGGAGACTTCTTCCAGACTTCTTCCAGACTCCTTGCAGACTTCTTGCAGACATCTTGCAGACTTCTTGCAGATTTCTTACAGACTTCTTGCAGATTTCTTACAGACATCTTGCAGACTTCTTGCAGACTTCTTGCAGATTTCTTACAGACTTCTTCCAGACTTCTTCCAGACTCCTTGCAGACTTCTTGCAGACTTCTTCCAGACTCCTTGCAGACTTCTTGCAGACATCTTGCAGACTTCTTGCAGACTTCTTGCAGATTTCTTACAGACTTCTTGCAGATTTCTTACAGACTTCTTGCAGACTTCTTGCAGACTTCTTGCAGACTTCTTGCAGACTTCTTGCAGACTTCTTGCAGACTTCTTCCAGACTTCTTGCAGACTTCTTGCAGATTTCTTACAGACTTCTTGCAGACTTCTTGCAGACTTCTTACAGACTTCTTGCAGACTTCTTGCAGACTTCTTGCAGACTTCTTGCAGACTTCTTGCAGATTTCTTACAGACTTCTTGCAGATTTCTTACAGACTTCTTGCAGACTTCTTGCAGACTTCTTGCAGACTTCTTGCAGACTTCTTGCAGACTTCTTGCAGACTTCTTCCAGACTTCTTGCAGACTTCTTGCAGATTTCTTACAGACTTCTTGCAGACTTCTTGCAGACTTCTTACAGACTTCTTGCAGACTTCTTGCAGACTTCTTGCAGACTTCTTGCAGACTTCTTGCAGATTTCTTGCAGACATCTTGCAGACTTCTTGCAGACTTCTTACAGACATCTTGCAGACCCCTGAAAGACTTGTTGCTGACTTCTTACAGACTTCTTGCAGACTTCTTGCGCCCTTGTCGCTTTGTTCCAGCTTTTTCACAGTGACTCTGAGCGTGCTCTGTTGTAGTGGAGCTGATACATGTTGATGTTTACATCCAGGAAGGACAGAGAGGAGATGTTGAAGGAAATGAAATGTGCTGCCCATCGACCAATTCTGTAAATGTAATAAATCCATGAAAGACGACACCTCCCAGAGGACCAATCACAGAGGGAGGAGAGTTTTTTTTTTCACTACAAGCAGATCAAGCAGGACAGGACGACTCACACTGGAACCACCTACAAACACCCAGAGACTTTCAAAATAAAGCAAAGTGTGTCCACACAAGGCACATTTGATTATTCCTTCACACGTCCAAAACTCACTTTTTTATGCTCGTCTGACTTCAGAAAGTCAGAGCAGCCATGAAGAAGATTTACTGTGGTCCGAACTACTATACTACTCCACTAACATCCATGTTTGGATGTTTCAGGGTGAATTTTAATCCTGCCAAATCATTTCCTGACAACACTCCATAAACCTCTGATCAGATTTGTTTCTAATCCACAGCAGGAGGTTTTATTTCTTTTAAAAGTCAAATAAAAAAGATTCAAACAGGAGTCTGAGCTGCAGCTACCATCCTGCTCCGCTGCCAACCAGATGAAAGATGCTCTTTTATTCCACCCGTCAAATTAAAAGCCTCTCATCTGAACAGTGACTGGTCCTGAGGCTCCGCAGAGAGTCGGCGAGCAGGAAGTTCAGGTTTAAAAGGTCTTAAGTGAACGGTTAGGACGCAGAGTCACAGGCGTGTTTCATTATTTAGGCGTGTGGAGAGAGGAGAGCGCTGATGGAGGGGTAATGGGAGGAAGAGGAGCCTGTGTGTGTGTGTGTGTGTGTGTGTGTGTGTGTGTGTGTGTGTTTAGGAGGAAGTGTGTGTGGGATGATTGAGGAAAGGGAATCCCAAAGCTGCTTGGCACTCCTCATCCTTAGACCGGAGAAGGAGGAAGGTTCCTCCTCTTCCTGCGACTCTCTTACTCCCCCTGGTGGTGATGTCAGTCACTGCAGGGATATATCAGCTGTCTCTGGGCTGAAGCAGGAGAAAAGGAAGTGATAACGACCCACATCGTTTCAGCATCGACCCTCAGCTTCCTCCATAGCTCACACACACACACACACACACACACACACACACACACACACACACACACACACACACACACACACACACTCAGTCTGAGTCTTTCCCTCCTCAGAGCCCGACCAGCTGAAAGTTGGTCACATCAGTTAGAGAAGAAGCTGGAACAGGAAGTGTCCAACACTCATTCTGGGCCGTGCCTGTCCCTGTCAGACAAACTCTGCTCTCAGAGCTGAAAGATCCGTCTGACAGATCCGTCTGACAGATCCGTCTGACAGATCCGTCTGACAGATCCGTCTGACAGATCCGTCTGACATATCCGTCTGACAGATCCGTCTGACAGACGAGCAGGATGTTTCTGAGTCTGCTCTCCAACACAGACTGAACTCACAGAGTTTGTAAAAACTTTTTGAGTTCCACTACATTAAAAATGCAAACAGATAAGTTTGAAATGATGACTAGACAAGGAATTTTTCCTGCCACCAGTCTGATGGACTTTCTATTGAAATTCTGAAAAATGTCTGAAAAAATTTGCAAGACTATTGGAAGGAGTCTGCAGAAGGTTAAAAGTCTGCAAGGAGTCTGCAAGGAGTCTGCAAGGAGTCTGCAAGAAGTCTGTAAGAAGTCTGTAAGAAGTCTGTGAGAAGTCTGGAAGAAGTCTGTAAGAAGTCTGCAAGAAGTCTGTAAGAAGTCTGTATGAAGTCTGCAAGGAGTCTGCAAGAAGTCTGTAAGAAGTCTGTAAGAAGTCTGCAAGGTCTGCAAGAAGTCTGTAAGAAGTCTGCAAGAAGTCTGTAAGAAGTCTGTATGAAGTCTGCAAGGAGTCTGTAAGAAGTCTGTAAGAAGTCTGCAAGGTCTGCAAGAAGTCTGCAAGGAGTCTGTAAGAAGTCTGCAAGAAGTCTGTAAGAAGTCTGCAAGAAGTCTGTAAGAAGTCTGCAAGGAGTCTGCAAGAAGTCTGTAAGAAGTCTGCAAGGAGTCTGCAAGAAGTCTGTAAGAAGTCTGTAAGAAGTCTGCAAGGAGTCTGCAAGAAGTCTGTAAGAAGTCTGTATGAAGTCTGCAAGGAGTCTTTAAGAAGTCTGCAAGGAGTCTGCTAGAAGTCTGAGAGGAGTCTGCAAGAAGTCTGCAAGGAGTCTGGAAGGAGTCTGCAAAGAGTCTGGCGGGTGTCTGTCAGAAGTCTGTTCAAGTTTGCAAGAAGTCTGTAAGAAGAGTTCTTAAAAAATTGGGATCAAGCAGAGAACGGGATTTAAGAAGCTCAGCTCTGAGGAGGGAGATGAAACTGTACGAACAGAGCGGGCAGCAGAGTCCAGGATCTGCGTTTCTTTACAGCCTGTTTCCACTCTGAGGAAGAACCAAACCAAGCCTCAGAAACTCTGAAAACCAATCTGCACTTTGTAAAATCATCAGGAAACAAAGCTGGGAGTGAACTCACGCCGTTAGAGCAAACAGAGGAGAACAAACATGCTACAAACTCCAATTCCAGCTCCACAAACACGTGACGACGTGAGCAGAATCAGGTCTGCAGGATCTGCAGGGTCTGCAGGATCTCTGAAGCTGAGAGGCTGATTCAGAGAGATGAATATTAATATGAGCAGAGCAGATCCCTCTTTCTAAATACTCAACATTTCCTCCGCCTCCTCACTCTTTCACTCCTTTATTTGCTTCTTCTCCTTCGTCTCCAGAGTGTTCCTCCTCTCTCCTGTTTAGCATTTCCTCCCTCTTCTCCATCTCCTGCATATTCATTTCCTCCCCTCTCATTATCCTTGTTGCTCTCAAACACGTCCTTAAACTCAACTTTTCCTCTTTTTATTCCTCCGTCCCCATTAATTCTCCCTCCTCTTCCTCCTCTTCCTCCTCTTCCTCCCCAGCCTCCTCCTCCAACGTCTCCCGTCTTCTCTAAACATTTCTTTGCTGTTTAAACATCTGATGCAACCAGAAGCAACAGCACCCACTGCTGCTCCAATCCCACAATGCACCAGCTCCTCGCCGCTCTCCCCCTGTGCCTGTGGAGCTGCTGCGTGGCTGGCGTGGCTTTTGTGATTGGAGCTGCAGACGTCCTCTGTGTGCTCTTTATGCAAACATGAAACAGTAAAATCTGACCTGGAGATAAAGTTTGTGGTCAAAGGACAGAGACAGAAGCTCAGGCTGCACAGAAAAAGTGATGGATATTTAGTTACGGATGAAAAATCTGAGAGCAGAACAAAAAGTCTGTCAGAAATCTGCCCACCTGTTGATCTGTGTGTTTCTGTTTGATTTAATATCGTTCATTTGCTCCAGCAGCTGTCTTCATCAAACCTTTGTTTAACTAGAAGTTAAAGCTGCCTCTTTGCTTAAAAATCTATCATTTAAATTTCTACTTTGTGTGTTTTGAAGGAAAAAGACGCCACTTTAACCCAGGAGACACGGGTGGACTGTGTCCTGCTTTCTGCAGGTTGTAGCTTCAGCTTCAGCTCCAAATGTCTTAAAGTTGAGTTTTAGTTTCTGTTCTTTGACTCCTCTCTCTGGAGTTAATATGTTTCAGGGTGTGACAGACTGAGTGTTGGTGTTAAAAGACTAAACAGTGCAGCTTTAAACTGGATAAATCTGAAGGCAATCTGGCAAAAATGGACAGAGTTCACAAAAACAGCTAAACTGTATTTTATTACACTGAGGTTGGTCGTTATCCCATCGGTTCACACTACAGAGCTCAAACTGTAACTGTTACTGACATCTTTGTTATATGTTTGATTGTTAATATTGTTGGTGTTACTGTGATTAATGTCATTATTATCACATTTTAGACAGTACTTGAGAAACTGTTTTCATTTTACTAAAAAGAATGTCTGTCTAGTTTGTATTTTTAGAATAATTTTCATTTTTATTTTTATTATTTCTTCACTTTTTTGTTATTTTTCCCCTGGGCCCTCTTTAAAATTTATTTTAGATGTTGATCAAAAAGATATTCAGCTGAAGGTTTAGACTCTAGAGGCACCACATGACCATATGACAGTCTCCCAAAGTGACAAAGATAAAAAAGAAAAAAAATATAAATATAATACAAAAATATATATTAATATAGTAATAAAAAATAAAAGATAATATATAATAAAAAAATTGCATATATATATATATATATATATATATATATATATATATATATATATATATATATATATATATATATATATATATATATAAATAAAGGATTTTTTTTCTTTTTTTCCCTTTTTAATCTAATCTTTGTTATGACTGTTAAAACTGAATGGACAGAGGAAAAGACAAAAAGGAAAAATTGTATTTAAGATGTGTTGGATGATGCAGTATTTCAATAAAAAGAGACTTAAAAAAAAAAAAAAAGAAAAAAAACTAAAAAACAGGACGTTGTCTTGGTCTTTGGCATCCAGGAGTGTGCGGCTGTTAACCTGAGCCGAGAGATTTGAAACCAGCAACTTGAGTTCAATCCAATTTTATCTGCATTGAAGATTTATAGCTGATGAACAGGCACCTTAACGTGCAGAGGAAACACTCTACCAACAGGTAGAAACCATGAGCAGGACCAGACTCCTGCTGAGACAAAGGGAGGTGCACAGAGCATGCTAAGGCATGCTAAGGCATGCTAAGCTACACCATAACATCACTGTCACACTAACTCTATTTAAATAATGGTCTGCATTAGATAAGATCAGATGAGATAAGGCTACTACTTTATCTGGATGCTGGACTGGAGCAGTGACACATGAGTTTACAGAAAGCAGACGGAGCAGGACAGGAAGTCGTGCTCAAAAACCACAAAAAAAAAAAAAAAGCAGTGACTTTCAAAATAAAACAAAGTGTGTCCAAACCAGATGGTTTTTATCATGACTGTGCAAAGCTTTGACGTTAGCAGCATTAAAGGAAATGCTTTAAAATGCAGCAGCTGAAAAAAAAAGCTCCTGGTTTAATTCTCGACCGTTTTCTCTTCTCTACTCTTTTCCTGAGTGTCGTTCAAACTTCTACTTTAACTTTTCCCTCTCCTGTCAGCGCGACTCCAGGACGTCATGTGGACCACTCACGGTCTAAGCTCTGTGACCTCCTCTCTGCTGCTCAAAGGCACGTTTCCAGAGTCAGACTCTCACTAAAAGCCGACGTCCACGCTCGTGTTGGGAGCTCTGTGTAACAATGTGTGCATTTCCATTTAACCACAGCCGGATAAAGAAATCAAAAGAAGCTCCCAGCGGACAGGCGGACGTCGCAGCAGCTACCACATGAGAGGAAACGCTCCGGGGCCGTTTCCCTAAATGTGACAGCTCGGATGGTGAGCCCTGAAAACGCCGTTCCTGCATAATTCCTCTCTGAGTTTGATCGTCTTTATGTAAAACGAATCCCTGTAATAATCGGCGCCGTTTGTGCCGCCCGCTCTGCTTTCAGCTCGGCCTCTTCAGAAAGAAAACAGCGACGGAGATTCTGCTTTTTCCTCCCACGCTCCCACCATCCAGAAATAATCTGCCCACTGTTTCCACGTCTTTTTCTCTCAATCACCCTGTTTTATCTGAGAGGAAGTCTGAGTCCAGCACATTCAAAATCTGCTCCTAAAGATGATGAAGCAGCAGATTTATCAAAGTGATGTTTCACAATCAGAGCAGAGTCTGAACCAGAACGCTTTAGAGTCTTTGTTGGACTAACAGTCTGGATTAGGTCTTTTATTTTAGCTGTTGGTTGAAGCCAGGTATAGGCCACCAAAAGAGCAGTTTGTCATGTGTTAACCACCTAAAGAGGGAGTTGATGTGCTCTGCCAACCAGGAGGAAACTCAAAGATGATTTCTGTCTACAGAGAGTGAAGTGAAGTGTGTGTTTTAGCTCCATAAAGATCTCTTTAGGGCATCCGTTTCTCCATAATTAGACCCTGAAGAGGGGGCCAACTGCCCCTCTGGCCCCCTCTGTGCACACCACTGGTTATCAAGGTCACAAACCAAACAGAAAGCTCTCTACTTTCTACAGAAACTCAACAGCTCTTCCAGCTGACGTCTCTAAACAAACAGATTTATCATATTATAAAATAAAAAGTCAGGAATGTAAAAATAAAGTGAGGAAATGGAGCAGAAATATAAAATATTCAGAGCTAAAAATGTTTTCAGCAGGTCTGATCGACCTATAATCTCCTGTGAGGGATTTTTAGCAGGTTATGACAAAGTTTGGATTCAACATTAACGTGTTTATCACCTGAAAAGGTGAATATGATCACCTCTTTCCTCTTCCTCTGCTGCAGAAACTAAAACCCACACAGCCACTAAACTCCTCATTTATCCTCTTTTCAACCAAACTGGTGCCTGTGTTAGTTCCTGGTCAGTTTCTTAGTCCTGGTTCTTTGTGTTTCCACAGACAAAGCTCTGGGGGCGGGGCTACAGTGACCAATGATCAGTGATAAAATACAGTTAAAACTCTTCACTGTTAAAAAGGAAAGCTGCACAGCGAGTGTCCGTTGTTTTGGTGAAGATTCCTCATTAAAAACTTGAGGTGAAGGACAAATGTGTTTGTCTTCATTTCATTCATAAAAACATGAAAAATATACCTACATTACAAAAAACAAAATAAGTCTCAAAGTGAATGAAAATGCAGAGTCTAAACCTCATTATTTTCTCATTACTATTAAACAGACCAAACAGCCTGAGGTTCCTGATCTTATTTCCATGATGGGGTTTCATTTCTGCCTTGTGTTGCTGTCTCCACATTTCTCCTTTTGTTCTCCCCAAGCAACAACTTCTTATCTAAAACTATGAGACAGTGCTGAAGTGTTCAAGACAGCAGAAATAAAGACATTTACAGCCTGGTTAAAAAAAAATGTCTCCCACCTGAATCACTTATTTCTCTATCAGGGGTGACACGCACAGATGAGCACTCTGTGAAGCAGACAGTCAGGAAAAATAACGTCACAACCACCAAAAGAAACGGTGAGAAAATAAACATTTCTGCGTATTTTTTCAAACCCTACCAACGCCATCTTTGTTGCCTTCTCCCGTCCCAAGCATCCGCAGCCGACGCCGCCTCTCCTCAGAATTACTGCGTATACAGGGATGTACTAACACTTTAAGGTGACGCAATGACGTGGGCCCAACTTGGTGGTTCTGAGGAAGAACGTGATCAGAGCGACTGTATATAGAGTGGACAGCGTGGCTGTGTCATTTATCATTGAACGGTTTTGAAGCCAAAATTTCGCCATCACAGGCGCCGCCATTGCAGCAGTTTGGAGCCAGAGTCTGTGCAGTAGAGACTGTGAGGGATTCTGGGAGAATCTGAGTGGAGCTGGGTGACAAAAATATATATATATTTTTTTTCGACAGTCTAATCACTTCTTAACTCTACCTCCTGACATATTTTACAATCCCTGAAAAAAACACACAAGAACATCAGCTGTCAATCATCGTTAAACGTTACGTAAAACCTCGTTTTTAACCTCGTATAACTGATGAAAATAAAACTTTTCAGAAAAAAGAGGACTTGAATACAAGACAGCCAAATGATATCTTCAAATCACCACAACAATCAGACGTGAGAAACATTTCTACCAGGTGGATTAATTTTTTAAAGTTTGACCACAGCCCATCTGGAATGACTGGGGAGATGGATTTTTTGACCTATACTGCAGCCAGCCACCAGGGGGAGCAGTCAGCAGGAAGATACAGTATGTCCCAATATTTAAGGACCTATAGAGGTCAAAAAAGTGTTAAAAACAAAATCCAGGTCCTGATCCTGCCATAAAACCATCCTGACACAGCACCCCCTAGTGGAGAACATGTTCCTTGGTCTGAAGCATAGTTTGTTGATGGTCACACAGCCTGTAACCCTGCATAAAACTTACCACAGATCATCTGGGGTCAGAGACATCTGAGGGACAGGTGAGCTGTGATGTCATCAGTCTGCGACGATGGACCAAAGAGAGCTGCTGGAAAAACTCTGTGACCTTTCTCTGTGAGAGGTGCTGCACAAAATAAACTTCTCTTAATCTGCCCCACTCCTGTGCTCAGAGGCTGCAGTCCTTGTCGCAGCAGTTGCTGGTTTGACTCCCGGACACGACCCTTCCTGCAGGTTTCCCCTCTTTGTCTCCTCCCCACATTTCCTGAGTGTCTTTATCTGAACTATCAAAGCACAAAAGGCGTTGTTGGATGATCTGTCGTAATAAAAGTTGTTTGTATCTTAAAGCTGGGGTTTGTTGGGGTTTAAAGTGAAGTCAGAGAGTTCAGATCCATGATCCAGTTCTGGTTTTATTCCTGAATCGATGCTGTCAGAGGTCGGTGGTTAATCAGAGCAGGAGTAAAAATGCACAGTCAGGTTTAAAGATGACCTTATAAACAGGAAACTGACTGTACAGAGCTCTCAGAGTCACGTCGCTCCACATTTTGAAGCTTCGTGCATCGATTTTTTCTTTCCCAGCTGATAAAATATTCACATCCACATCTCAAAAATAACTTTCAACCTTCCCACGTTAAAAAAAAAAAAAAAAAAAAAAAAAAAAAAAAAAAAGGAAACCCACTGGGAGAAAGTGAGCTGCTCCTTATTTGTGAAGGATCATTTCTGTCACTGCAGCTCTCAGTGAAAACTGTACGTTCATATTTTCACCGTTTGAAGACAACCTTGGGTTTCATGTTTTCTTCTTCTCTGAGTCTGAGGACGTTTCTGTGGTTTCTCAGAGGATAAACTCACACATGTCCTTGTCTTTTTCCCTGCTCGCTAACTTTACAGAAACTTAAAGAAAAGCCGTCCCTCATCGTGCAGAGAGAGGAACTTTTCAGGAAACGCTGATGAATCCAGCCCAGGAAAATGAACTGAAAGAGGAGGCGTGGATACAGGGAACACATGATGCTCCTCATGCTCCAAATAACATCAAGGAGAAGGAGACGCAGCGGGGGAGAAAGGGGGAGACTTCTCCCCTCCCTCCCACAGAGGAACAGTTTCTGACCTTGTTCTCCCCCCGGCAGATCAAGGTCGAAGCAGAGAGAAGACGCTCCTGAAGCTCCGCCCCCCGCTGCTCTCTGCCATCCTGCTGATGTGTGTGTCGTGTGTGTGTGTGTCGTCAAACACACATCACACACACTCCTTTAACACTGTGAAGCTTTAAGGCCTCCAGTGTGTCAGCTCGAGTGTGTGTGGGTGGATTTTCTGCACTTCAGGTTATGTGTGTGAATCCCTGTTTGCTTTGAAAGCATGAAGCTAAATCGTGTGGAGCTCCCCCTGCTGGTTGGAGGCAGAACTAGCCATAGAGTCCAGCTCTTTCATGTTAACAGGTGGGACGTCAGAAATGTCAAACATGATTTCTGAATTAATTTTGAGTTTCTATCACACTGATTTTCGCAGCGTTTATTTTTCTAGGTTTGAAGGGGGCGGGGCATCAGGATGAACATTTCTTTTAATCCCAGAAGAAGAAAAACACTTCAGGTAAACTCCTGACACAGACTTTCATGGTTCATCCATTAGAGGATTAAACACAGATCATGAAACACGTAATAAAGCTACAGGTGATTACTTTAGGATTTCTGTAGCACTCTATTCCACGTTGAGCATTTTAAGTAAATTAAAAAAGAAAAATAAACAATAAGAATTTATTTTACACACAGTGAGAACCTGAGCCTGACTGCGGGTGTTTTGAAGGTTCTCTTTGACCCTAACATATTGTTCTCTCCCCGCCTTAAGCTGCAAATTGCTTGCCATCATCTTTAGATAAAATGCAAATACACCTTCAAAATTATTTGAAATTTTTATATGTATGTTTTTCTTTTTTTTTGTTTTTTTTTAGTCATTGCAATTTTTTGAGAATTTTAGAAAATTTTTAAAATTTCAATTCTTAAAAAAATTGTTAATTTGTAAACATTCAAAAAAAATATGAGATTTTTTACAAATTTATAACATTTCTGTGTTTTTTTATTTTTATTGTTTTTGCAATATTTAATAACTATTTTAATTTTTTGATTATTATTATTTTTATTTTTTTATTTGACAATTTTTAACATTTCAATTATAAAAAAAAAAATCAAGTTTGGAAATTCTTCTTCTTCCCTCTCTCACTCGCTCTCTATTTTTTTTTTAATTGAAAACTTATATATCACATGTGCAATTTAAATAGTTGACCAGCTCCTTGTTTTGATTGTTATTCACTTCGTTAAATCTAAAGGTGATAGCTACAGGTTTACTGTAGCACTCTATTTCACGTTAAGCATTTTAAGAATAATAAAAAGCAATATAAACGATAGAAATTTGACATAATGAATGTTTTTTTACACAAGAATTTATTTTACACTCAATAAGAACCTGAGCCTAACTGCAGGTGTTTCGACACCATCTTTAAATTGCTTGCCAACTAATAACTTGCCAAATTATTTGAATTTTTTGTATGATTTTTTACATTTCTTTTTTTTACGTCATTGCAAATTTTTAAGAATTTTTGGAAATTTTTAGAATTTCATTTTTTTTTTAATTTAATTGTTAATTTATGAATGTTCTTTTTCTTTGAGAATTTCACAAATTTATTACATTTCTGTTTTATTTTGATTTTTGCAATATTCTATATTTTTTATATTCAAGTTTTTTGATTTTTGTTTTTCAATATCGCCAATTTTTAACATTTCAATTTTTTTTAAAAAAATCTGCAAGTTTCGAAACATTTCTTCTTCTTGTTTTTCTTTTTTTATTTGAATTGAAAACTTAGACATCACATGTGCCATTTTACAAATGGGACCACTTGCTTGTTTAAATTAATCTCACAGGGTTTTAACTATGGGTAGAATCAAACTCTGATTTCTCGCTTTGAACCAGGAAGACACTGGAGCTCTTTCATAAAATCCAATCTGCTTCAAATGTCACACACACCATCAAGGTCCATCTCCCAACACATCTACATGCTCAATTCTCTACTAATGCATCAGCGCCATCCTCTGGATATACATGGTAGTATCTGCTTGTGGCTTTACATTTTCATTATTTTTACTGATGAATTTATTTCGGCCCCGACGAAAATCTGAGGGGCCACTTGTAGCCGAAAGAGATGGTTTTGGTGAGCCGAGCTTTCTTTGCATCTTCTTCACAACCAAAAAATTAATACTTGATTGTTTACATCCCTGCTGGTTAGCATGAAGAGGCTACTTTTTGTTTTCCTAATAAACTTTTTAAACTTCGATATGAACCATGTGTTTTTAAAGAATCCAAAACTTTAACTTGTGCAAAGCAGGAACCAGCTCAGCTCTGAGCTGCCTGTTACAGAAAGAGAACGACAGGAGTTTCAGGCGTTTCCATCAACCAGACCTTCCTCTCCGTCACCTTCCTCTCCGTCACCTCCCTCTGCTCCTCCTGGACCTGACAGGTCGACTGTAAAACATTAATGTCCCCTCAGAGCGCTTTCTATCCCAGGACAATCACTGTCTCCTCCTTCTGTCTGACTCCTCAGGAACCTGAAGGAAAGTGAAACTAAAAAACTTTACAAAAATGTCTTAAAACCTTTAATAGTTAATGTCTTAGCCTGCTGAAGCTTTCTGGGAAACATGAGTCAAACTGAAGTCCCATGAAATGCTTCCAGGTCCAATCTGCAGCACTGCTCTGCAGCTGGTGATGAACGGGTCGACTCCATCAGCTCCAGCTCAGGAGGTGAAATGAATCCACCTCCACCGTCACGTGTTGGAGGAGCAGATTGACAATTTAGCTGATGGACAGAAGCAGAAGGATCGTCTCTGCACAACAATTAATTTGTGTCCTGGGGAAACATGCTCCCGTGCTCCCAAACGGGTTTTTCCAGCACTCTGGCCTCAGACCCAGATCCTAAACGGTCTGAGCTCCCTGTTATCGATCTGATCTGTGCCGTTTTCAGCCTGCAGGAGGAGTCGTCAGAAAGTGGCTCACGACTCGGTTATCTTGATTCTGTCTGCGAGCCGATAGACCTCCTGACCCAGACGCTTCAGAGAGGAAGCAAGCAGCCAATTTTGTTGTCAGAGCTCGCCGAGTCGGCCGCTAAACGCCGCTCTCCGTCTCCACGGAGCTGCCAGCAATCAGCGCTCGTCCTCCACAGAGTAACAATCACGTCGAGCAGCCGTCCAGACGAGGAGCCTCCTGTCAGACGACTCAGAGTTCATGAGGAGAGATCTACTCAACGCTGCAAGAGATTTCATCTTAGCTTCGACAAAAGTTTGCTCATTAGATCCAATAAGAGACATACTTTCCTAATAATAAAAAAAATAAAGATCTGAAACCAAAAGGGACAAATTCGTCTTGAGATATTTGTTTTCCTACTCTCTGCAAGTTTGTCTTAAAAAAAACATATTTTTATTTGAGAGGAGAAAGTAGCTTGTATTAAGTTTATTAAGAGCAGCTTGACTGAAGAAATACCAAAACACTTGCTTAGCTTTGGGTTTAACAGTGAACAGAGCAGTTTTTCTTAAAATAGAAGACCTGGAATTTTCAAATCAAGATTTGAAACTTAAAGCTTTTAAAACATAAACAAATGTCACATATTCTTGGACAATAATGACCTGCTAACACTTCTGAAGGTGCTCATCCACAGCAACACCTCTGAAATTCAAAATGAAGACACTGTTTGGCTGAACTTAATACATTTTTTGACATAAAGGCAGTGGTGTCGCCAGAAGGGGCTGGTCACTCCATTCATGGCCTAACTGTTGGAAAACACTTGCTAAAGTGTCCTCTGGGAGCCAAAATGTACCAAAGTGATCTCTTGGATGCCAATTGCACACTACAATACCCCCTTGGGATCCAAAACATGTGCCATAGTGCCCTCTGGGAGCCAAAATGTGATCAGGTGCTCGCTTGTGAGACAAAAACCGCGGCTTAGTGCCCTTTTGGAATCCAAAACATGCAGCTAAATGCTTTCTTAAGCTTTCAAATGTGCACTTAAGTATCCTCTTGGGAGCCAAAAGGGGTATTGCTAGGTGCTGCCCTGTTGGCTATGGCTGCCTGTTGCAGCAGCTCTCTCTTCTTTGTCTGTTTCTTGTATTTTTTTGTCTCTTTTTTGTCACTTTGTATTTGGAGTGGATCATTACTTTGTGTGGATCATTTTTTGGTCGTGAACACCAAACTTTTTGTGTCTTCAGTGATATTTTTACTACTTTTCTCCTGTGTTTGTCTGGAGATCCTACATGTAACCATGGCTGCATTGTTTACATGTGAAATCAGCTGTTAGCAGCCTGTATCATGTCAGTGCTAACTGGTGCTAGGCCAGATGTTTCCCACAAGGTGAGGAGAAGGAGGTGAGGACGACGTGCTGGTTCTCAGGTGTGAGCTAAGAAGTGACGACATGGACCTGTCCTTCCATCCATCGTTATCGGGAACGTGAGATCTATCTCCAATAAGATGGACGAGCTAGCTGTGCTAACCCAGCAACAGAGGGAATACCAGAGGGCAGAGTAGCATCATGCTATTCACAGACATAGGAAGACGTGACTGTAGGAAGACGTTCGGTAATTCAGGACTCTCCAACGTCTTTTCATCACAGTTGTCTCTGAGTCTGAGCACTTCCTGTTTCCTGTGAGCTGAGCGTTTAATGACACAGACATCAGCGTAAACAGGTTGTAGTATCAGAGGGATGGATGCTCTCCGCAGTCATCTCCCTCCTCCTGTCTTTGGAGCAAACTTATCCCTCGGCCTCGTACTTCAGCACGTTTTCACCGAACACATCTCAGAGCGTCTTGGAGCGTCTTTAAAGCCAGGGCGTCTGTTTGTCAGGGAGCGTTTCTGACATTAGCTCTGTTTAAGTGAAGTCATTTCATCTTGATGTTCCTGATCCCAGTTTGACGTCACTGAGAGGTGGAGTGGACTTTTTGTTTCAAGGACTGGGTGAAAAACTCAAAGATCTTCAGTTCCAACATCCGCTGAAACGAGCCGAGCACAGAGGGGGAGTGAAGTGGAGAGGTAGATGAGGTAGATGGGATTTCTGAGATCTATTACTGTGGGTGAAGGAGATGGGAGGACGGGAGTCAGCGGGGAGAAGGGGATGAGAGCTTCGTGTGGCTCAGATGAGTTTTCAACCTCTGGCAGAAAACGAGGAGCTGTATCTGCTCCTCTCTGAGTTAAGGAGGAGTAAGAGGAGAGAGGGGACAGACTTCTCTGACAGTCTGAAACTCCACTGCACGTCTTTAAATGTTTACGGGTTAAATCGACTAAAGATGAGGTCGGCCACTGAATATCTTAAAGGAAAAAACATGGAGTCAGATCTATATTAACAAACAGGATATCTTCAAATTGCGTGGCTTTAATGTGCTTAAAGTTGGAACAAAACATGCAAGAAAATTCAGTCAAGGCTAAAAACATATGATTCGACTGTCTGCGCAAAACTATATGCTCCATAGCGCCCCCCAGTGGCTAAAAACTGCAGCCCCTTAGGCTACTTTGAGCTAGAGCTCTGACATTTTTTGGCTAGATCTATCATGTCTAGACCGACAAAAAAGTCTCTTATGACCATGCTGGATTCTGAACAGGAAGTTTGTAATTTGGATGTAAATATGGGATTTTTATGATTTTTTGCCTACGCATTTAAACAAACTAGTCCGAAGTTTTTTCTCTGATCAACTCCAAACTTGGCTTGTTTATACTAGACTCATGGACGATGAAAATTTATGAAAGGATTTATTTGAACTCGATGGGTGTGGCCACAGCTGACGGCCAAAGTTTACAATTCAGAAAGTCATGTTTCCTTCTGTGATGAAAAACTCATCCCTTCTTTGACATTTTCTTTTCAATTGTTTTCAGAAATATCTCTCAAGCCATCATAAAGCATCACTGATCAGGTCATGTCCTGAAGTTAAAGGGTGTATCTATGGCGGCGCCTTAAACTCTGATTTCTTTTCATGAACCATCAAGTCATTGTACCTTCTTCATTTAAAGGCCAATCTGCTTCAAATTTCACACACATCATCAAAGTGCACTTCCCAACACATCTGTAAGCTCAAGTCTCGGCTGCTGCAACAGCGCCACTTTTTCAAACATGGTTTGGATCATACACGTCGTCATCGTAAGCAGAACTGCAAACTACTCCATGTTTTCAATTACCCATGGATGCTTACTGTAGGGGTCACACTTCATCTACATATAGTGGGGAAATAAGTTTTGAACAACTTTTTTCTCATCACATTTATTTCCAAAGCTGCAATTCAAACTAAATTTCTCCCAGACATTGGTATTAACTCAAATAATCCACACATGAAAAGAAATCACAACGTTCAGGTCCATAAATAATGATTATGGTGAATTAAGTACGATAACACAAGAAAAAAGTATTGAACACACTAACTGAGACTCATCTAATACTTAGTGGAGAAGCCTTTGTTTGCAGTGACAGCTTCCAGAAGCTTCTTGTATGTTTGAACTAATGGCCCACACTGCTCAGGTGTGATTTTGGCCCATTCCTCTGCACAGATTGTCTTTAAATCTGGAATATTCTTTGGTGCCCTCTGGTGAACCCTTTTCTTTACTTCTTTCCACAAATGTTCAGTTGGATTGAAGTCAGGTGATTGACTAGGCCGTTCTAACAGATTGATTTTCTTTTTCTGAAACCATTTGAGAGTCAACTTTGCCGTGTGCTTTGGATGGTTGTCCTGCTGGAAGGTCCAGCCACGTCTCATCTTCATCATCCTGGTGGATGCAGCAGATTCAGATCAAGAATTTCCCCATACATGGCTCCATTCATTGCTCCGTCAGTTATATGAAGTTTGCCAACACCATGAGATGAGAAACAACCCCATGCCATGATGCTTCCACCTCCAAACTTCACTGTTGGTGTAGTGTTTTTTGGCTGATGTGCAGAGCCATTTCTCCTCCAAACATGGTCTGTAGTATGACAGCCCAAAAGTTCAGTTTTGGTCTCATCTGACCAGACAACATTCTCCCAGTATTCTACAGGCTTGTCAAGATGCTGTTTAGCAAACTTTAAACCAGCTTCAACATGCCTTTTCTTGAGGAATGGAGTCTTGTGGGCTGAGCGTCCATAGAGGCCATGGCGGTGGAGTGCATTGCCTATTGTTTTCTCTGTAACAATTGTACCTGCTGCCTCCAAGTCTTTCTGGAGCCCTTTCAGGGTGGTCCTTGGCTGGTTGAGTCCTCTTCTGACTATCTTTCTGACTCCCTGGTCAGAAATCTTCAAGGAGCTCCTGTGCGTGGCCTGTTGATGGTAAGGTGGTGCTTCTTCCACTTGTGAATAATGGCCCCAACGGTGCTGACTGGAATATTCAGGTGCTTTGATATAAGTCTGTAACCAGTTCCATTCTGATGCTGAGCAACAATCAGGTTGTGAATGTCTTCAGAGAGCTCTTTGCCTTTACCCATCATGAGGTGTGTGCTATTTAACTGCTTGGTGAAAAAACACCTTTTTTATAGGACCATCAATTTGCTCTAGCCCAGCTGATGTTGGTTTGCACTAATTGGAAGTTCAAGTAATAATTACTGACAGATTTCAGGTGGTATGGAGCATTTCCTGTCCAAAGTATTCAGCCTTTCCATGGTGTGTTCAATACTTTTTTCCTGTGTTATCGTACTTAATTCACCATAATCATTATTTATGGACCTGAACGTTGGGATTTCTTTTCATGTGTGGATTATTGGAGTTAATACCAATGTCTGGGAGAAAGTTTTTTTGAACTGCAGCTTTGGAAATAAATGTGATGAGAAAAAGGTTGATGTTGATGATATTAAAAAAAAAACTATCTCCTGATGAAGCCAGGATGCTCGGATGACACAGGCAATGACTGTTCACGCTAACTACGTCACATTTCTGACTGAACTTTGCAGTGATAGAGTCACACAGAGAGTTTGGATCAGTCACAGTTTGCAGCAGAGGATTTATCAGAGCCTGCTGCTGGTGGCTTCATAAATATGTGGTTAAACCACAGAGCAGAAAAAATAAAGCAGCAGGGGAGGTTAATCATTTACATTTGAGTGTAATTACTTTGATTTTAAACATGTTTCTCTGTGTTTTCACATTAAAAAGCTCATTTGAATACAACAAGCAGCCGCAGGGAGGACGAACAGAGCCGCAGTTAGCAGGTTAGAAGGTTTCAGAGCTGAAAGAGGAGAGGAAAGGGATGAAACATCCACCCACACACCGCTGGAGCATCATCCAGAGAGGGAAGAGGAGAGGAGAGGAGAGGGGGAGAAAGATTCAGGGCGACAGACACAGAGAGGAGGCTGGGGGTGGAGAGATGAGAGAGCAGCAGAAAAGGAGGATTTAACTCCTAAATTTAGCCGCTGAACGTGTCTCCTGAGCTCAGAGTCAGACACAGCAGCCCCAGCTTCTGATCCCCAAACGCCAGCAGGACTTCCTGTTCTGTAACCACAGAGATGGGATCCCCACGTCCACCAGACGGGATCCGTCACCGCGCTCTGACGGCAGAGTCTGGATTAAACCGACCGACAGGAGACGATTCATACACCTTCAGAATCAAAGCAGAGAAACATCCTCACCCTGTCCTAACCTCAGCCCGCGCTCAGTGAAAGTCTGACGTGATGGAGCATCTCACAAACCCAGATGTTATTAAGATGCTTTATGTGCCGAGGGGGGCCACACATCACCCACAAGGTCTCACCCAGACTCATATAAAGCAAACGCAGAGCCAACACGCTGCTGCAGCGAAGGTTTGCTATGAGAGAGGAAAGAAAACAGATAAACAAGCCTGGGACATAAACTACGGCAGCTGCACGGGGTCAAGTATCATCTTCAGGAGGAGGTAGAGGTGGGACACAACTTTCTTTCCCCAAAACTTTATCAGATGTTAAACATCTTTACATCTGTCTGCACTTTCCCTTTCAATCAGTGCTTAATCTTTGCTTATACTCAGTTTATTTCTCTGATGACTGTGACCTGGTGAGGAGTCATACGGAGAGTTTGAGGACAGAAACTGGTTTGGTTTTTGAAAATAGTCGTCAAAAACTCCTGGCAATTTCCTGTTTTAATGCAGATAGCAGAGGTATAAAGTAAAAATACTTTGTTGCCTTACTTAAGTAGACGTTTTGGTAGCTATACTTTACTGGAGTAGTTATTTTTTAGCTGACTTTTTACTTCTACTCTTTACATTTTCAGACTAATATCTGTACTTTTTACTCCCTACATTTTAAAAATAGCCTTTTTTCATTTCGGCTTGTTTTCAAAAATAAAAAAATAAAAAATAAAATAAAATAAAAAATAAATAAAACAAAATAAAATTAGAAAATAAAATAAAATAAGAAAATAAGAAAATAAATAAATAAATGAATAAATAAATAAAATAAGAAAATGCAACATAAAATATAAAAAATAAAATAAGAAAAAATAAAAAAAGAAAATAAATAAATACATAACATAAGAAAATGCAACAAAAAATATAAAATAATAAAATAAAAAAAAGATAAATTAAAAAAAATAACATCAACAAAAACACATTCAAAGAAATAAAAACCCATCTGCCTAAATTGCTCCATTGGGGTAGAGTGAATTGGATTGTGCATTATGACAGTCAACATGAAGAAGTCTCAGTGTTGCACTCTACTGGCACAAAACAGGAAACAGCACATACTAAGTATGGTGGCTCATGTGGAAAAAACATAAAAACTATTCAGAAAATTATCCACAGTAACATTAAATTACTAATGCAGTGATACTGTGTGGAAAATAAACTTAATTTGAATTACATATGGAGGACAGGTGCTCTCACATAATCATAGGGGTGTTGTGATATTTTGGCTAGCTAGTTAAAATCCTTCTAGCCCATGTTCAATCAGACACTATTGGTCAATATAAACATCTTAACAAAACTTTATAGTCATTATGGTGTTTAGAGCTTTCTTTTTTTCTTTAGTTTTCTCTTTTTTTTAAAGACAACAACTTAAGGCCCCTGTAATGCAGCTTAAGCTTTGGTCATTAATGACATTTGTTCCCCTTGCACTTTAAACGTCTTTTTAAACACTACCATCTATATACTTCTACATGAGTGTTAAATGTGAAAACTTTTGACACCTCTAGCAGACAGTTGTATTTGAGTGTTGTTTTCTGCATTTGTACATTATTTTTGCCATTTATGATTTTTTATTGACTTTCTTAGTTATGAAAATGAATTGATGCATGTTTGAAGATTCCACAAAACCTTTTTCTTCGATTTTCTTTTTTTTCTTTCAATTTTAGAGGGTATATTATATATATATATATATATATATATATATATATATATATACACACAATAGGAATTTTTTCAAATTCATATAGTTCAGATTTTTTAGAATTTGCTATTTATTTATGGTGAAATATTTCTGTCCCTTAAAACTGAAATTCTTGCATATTTAAATTCCCAACACTCAGAACACACTTTTTTTTTTTCTTTTTCATTACTTCTTCAACCTAACTTACAAATTCGTTTTTTGTTAAATAATAATAATAAATAAATAAATTAATTAATAAATATATAAATCGAAAAAAAAAGAATTTTTTTTTTCTTGTATATTTACCCTGGGGACAGATAAACTCCCTTAATCGAAGAATCACCAATTAACAAAGTCAGTGTTGTTATTCTGTTTCCATTGTTTGCTTCAAAGCAGCATCTCAAGGCTGAGGTTAAAAACTGAGGTGTGGATAAAACGCTGTATCGCCCATTCCCATCACACGCTGTTTTAGTGTTTCTGCTCCATAATGCAGTTATATGGAAAATGAATTGGCAGGATCTCCTTGGACCTCCTCAGGTGGGAGCTCTCTGTCTCCATCATCTGTCACTTTGTGTGGAGTGAGTGTGTATCGAACACGGAGCTGTCACCTGATGATTAATCGTCCGTCTGTGTGTGTTTTTCTCAGGGGGAAACATCCTGCTGCAGGTTGTTATCAAGGCTGAACTAAATCAACTTAAACCACACGAAGCGGCTGCTTCACATACGCTACAGACGCCACAGAGCGCCACAGACGCCACAGACGCCACATACGCCACAGAGCGCTGTCCCTGGCTCTCTGCGGAGGTCAGCTCCAAAGGTCACACAGTACAACACTAACGTCTTCATACACACATCCACTCTGCTTCATCTGCTTCATCTGCTCCATCCGTCAGATGCTGCAGGATCTGCGCCGTAGCTCGACTGCAGATGATAATTTCAGAGCGCGAGCCACAATCACAAGATGCAGATTGGAGAGGAAAATTGTCTCTGGTGGAAACGCTGCAGAGCCTCAGCTGCTCGGGGGAAGTCAGGTTGTAGAGCAGGATGTGTAAATATCTGTAGCTGGGAGGACGGCTTATTCTGACAGGAAGTTAATCCTGCTACTGAATCATCATCTGTTTGTACGTTTTACACACTACAACCTCGGTGAGCCGTGCTCCTGACGAATACTCTAACGTGTTGTCGTTAAATATTTGTCTAAAGATGGATACAAATATACAGAAGACACGTCTGCTGGCAGGAAAGTTTCAACTCCAGCTTTAAACTTATCAATGAATTCAAAAATACAACTAACGCTGTTTCTCTTTTGTTGCAGGAAGGAGACTGATCCGTCCATGACTGACCGTGGTGATATTCTTCATACGCATGCAACCTCCTCTCCCCTGAAAATGATGGACTCTCTGTATCAATCTGCTCTGAGATTTGACTCAGGTTTGTTTTTTTTTTTACACACATTATCGTGCCTTATATGAGAGTGTCCGTCTGTCTGTCAGCCTTATATAACAGACGGATGGAGCACTACGGTGGCTGGTAGGTGTCAGCTGATTTGCAAAAGCCACTACACAACAGAAGGTAAGAGGACAGTTTCCCTAACGGACACAGAAAAGTTGTTATAGTAAGTTCATGATTGTTTTCTTTTATAACTCCAGCTGTGATAACTGTAGCTCTGATGCTAACGCTATGACATGACTGATTCATTAAGCTAAATGTAAGATAAGTATTACTGGTGAACAAAAAAATAAAAGTACCATGAAGGATATCATAAGGTGAGACCCCTACGAAGCTATTTATCATAGATAGGGATGAGTACCTCTTACATTTGAAATGATTCAGTACCGATATCCAGTACCTGGAAATTGGTACCGGTACTCAACGGTATTCATTTTCTGTACTTTTGTGTGTTTATGTGGTCAAAAATGTGAATTTGTTTAATAATAAAAGCTCAAAGTTTTAAATTTTATGCATTTATTCTTTAATATATAACCTGGCAATGCTGTGTTCATGTCCAGTGGGAAATTCACCTTCTCCTCCACTCCCTCGCAGTCACAAGGATGCTAGGTACCTAAACATGGTACCATCAGTATTGGGCCGATACCAGCCTATTTTCAAGGTATCGTTACTCGTGAAGGCAGCAGATACTCTAGGAAAAAAAATCTTCTGTCGAGCAAGTCCTCCTCGCCACTAGGTGGTGCTAATTGCTGTGGTTTAACACCACGGCAAATATGCACCAGGTCCTTTTCAGAACACATGAATGAATTTAGGAAGAGTTTACAGTTAAACTTTTTTATTTTGCACTTAAGTTTACTTTAAAAAATACTTAAACTCTGACAGTTGTTGGTTTTATCGTGCACTTATATTTTTAATATTTATCAAAAAAATTCTAAACTCAGAGAGTTGTTTGACTTTTATTTGGACTTAATGTCAGAGTGATCTGTCACTGTTAATTGAAATTTTATGTTTCAAAAGTACTAGTAGTATCGGTACTTGGTATCAGTGAGTACTCAAGGAGTACTCGTACTGGGATCGGTCTGCATAAAAAGTGGTATTGAACATCCCTAGTCAGTACCTTTAAAAGAACCAATCTCTAACCATAGATGAAGTTAAAAAACAAAAATCATTAACTTTCATAACTTTCCTGTGTCTGTTTGGTTTATTAACCTCTTTTAACTTCCGTCGTGGCGTTTGCAAACCGTCTGACACTCACTGGCCACCGTAGAGCCCTGACTGGTGATCTGATGGTCTTGTTTGTCTTGTTTGTTGACTGTTTATTAACTTTGTAACTCTAGGAGCTGGTGCCTTGGCCAGGGCATCCTTATAAAAGAGAGATGTTTTAATCTAAATGGTATGGTTTAGCTTTATTCATCACTGCACATGTTTCAGAGAAATGAAATTACAATTCAGTTTCATCCCTTCTAAGAAACGTAAAGACGGTGACATATAACAGGGGGCAGAAAGGAGCGGGAGGACCCTGTTTCATTAGATGTGAAAAAGAGGACACAAGGGAGGAAGAGGGAAAAAGCAAATACCAGACTAGGATCTGTAGGGGGGCACAGTGCAGATAAGGAAAAAATAAAACAGCTCAGCACATAATAAACCATTACAACAAAACTCGAGGACCTGCACATGTGGGAGGGGGAAGGGTGAGGCAGCACAGACACTGAGGGATGGGATGTTTCCTGGCTCTGTCCACTGGTCACTTTACAATCTGGAGAGACTTTTGGACCATCTTGGAGTGTCTGAACCTAGTCCAGCCTCCCTCTGAGCTCTGACTAACTACGGTCTAATAAAGTTATATGATCACACACAGCTTTCTTCTGTTCCCCTCAGATCCACACCTTTGCCTCTTGTTTACGTCACCCCTGATCCCGACATGAGGCGTGAAAACAACCTTCTCATGTTGAACCTGATGCTGTGTATTTCCCTCTGATTGCATGAGCTGCTCCTCTTTCCACCTGCGCTGCTTTCAAGCCCGTCGCCTGAGGTCGATCTGAATTCTTGCTGCGGGGAAAATCCACCGCGCTCATTCTAATTTCAGGATCAGGTTTGCTTGTTTTATTAAAATTCATGTGTGGGGCCCTGCACAGTTTAGTCAAGAGGAAAGGATGTTTGAGGACAGAGATGGTGCAGCTCTGCCTCTTTAATCGCCCTCATTTTAACCTGGACGATAATTCAGGTGTTTTTTCTGCCACCTAAACTCTCTGCATACAGACAGAGGTGAGCTGTGCCTCTCCTCTGCTTCCCAGCTCTCAGTTTCTGCGTGTAGATGTCCTGGCGTAGCGCCATGGCGCCCTGCAGGGAGCAATGAAGGCTGAGTCAAACACACAGAGCTGTTTGTCTCTGATTGGTTTGGGAGAGTTCATTATTTTTTATGCACCAGCGTTTGTTAATTGCTTTCATAAAAAATTAATTTACCACATTTCAGTCTGAGAGTGTGTTTCTGTTTGTGTGGAGTGAACAGAGGATCAGACAAAGACCCAACATCAGGAGCTACAGCTGAAGAAACTGATTCAACATCTTAGAATGAAGGACTCATAATTTTAAGAGAGAAGTTATGGAAACAAAAAAGGTCACTTCAGTCTCAAAACTCCAGAAAAGTCTCTGGATTTGTCGGTAGTGACTTTTTTTCCATTAAAAAAGTTGCTAAAGGGGTCTGAAGGGTTGCTAAACACAGCAACAGAGCTGCTACGTTGGCAACAACCGACCACGTGATCGACCCAAAGCTTGCACAGAAAGATGAGGCAGGTTTTCATACTCTGCTGAAGCGTTTCAGACGGTGCCATAAAACCTACGTTCGTTACCCAGCCCTGATTACATAGGGGTGATACGTTGGATCAAATGTAATAATAATAATTAATAAATTTATTATCTGTATAGCACTTTTTAAAACAAAGTTTACAAAGTGCTTTACAAGCATTCAGCACAAATAAAACACAAAGAAACAAACAATGAGCACAATAAAATAAAAACAAAAAGCACAGTTTAAAATAAGACTAACAGAGAGAGACAGTGTAAAGGACATGGGGTGGAAAGGTCCTTTCCATAATTTATAGTACTTTGTAGAAACCCAGACAATACAAGAAGCATGCAGCTTAAAAAGAGAGCATGAGGACCAAATAAAAAACATAAAATCAGCAAGAATAGGAAACGCAATTAAATAGAAATAAATAAATAAATAAAAACACATAATAGTATTAATAAATTAAGGAAAAGGAGTAAAAGAAGGTAAAGAAAAACAAACAATAAAACAAAATAAGATAGAGATAAAAGACATTAAAAGATGGTAAAAGACAGTAATAGACAGTTTTCCCAACGTAGAAATCTGGTTCAAACAGATGCCTTCAAAAATGAGTTTCCCCGACTAAAACAAATATGACGTAAGAGTCCCTGAATCTGTCTGTAAGACCAAAACACTCTGCCCAAAAATCTGCCTGACGACAGGCCTCCAGAGGGCTGGCCAATCAGAGGGAAGGAGGGTCTGTTAAAGAGACAGCAGCTACGACAAAGTGTTTCAGACAGAGGCTGAGGTTTAAAAAACACCAGAAAAACAGATTTCACTGAGCTGTGAATCATGTCAAGATACTACGGTAACACCAGAGGGACAAAATAAAGACTCAACCAAAGCTCAACACCCCCTCTTTAAGATGGGAGAGTGAAATGAGTTGGCTTAAAGCTCAGTTTCCAAGGGGCACAGCTGCTTCCTGTTCTGGCAGGAAGGTGGCGAGCTGAGATCCACCTGTGACTCCAGCTAAACCTCCGAGACCCTCAGCTCAGACCGTGGACCAGCTCAGAGGAGGAGTCAGAAATCAGAGCGATGGTGAAACTCGTCAGGGTTTCTGAAAGTTCCTGACGCTGTGACCCACGTGAAGAGATGCAAACAGACTCAGAGAGAGCGCTCTGGATCCTTCAGGCGACGCTCTCCTCGTCTGAGACGGTTTGTTTGAAGCGACATGAAGAAGTTTTTTTGGAGGCCACGCCATTGAGACGTGATGTTGAATCAACGTCTGTGGATTCGCAGCAGGCATACTAAACGCTGCGGCTCCTGCTGCTGAGATATGAGCCACAGAAACGCAACATGTAGAGCGAGGACAAGGACACTGCGTGTGAAGCGGCTCATACTGACGGGGTTTAGATGAGGGCGTTGTCACAGTGACCTCTCCTCGCCTGCGGTCCATCGTTTGATTCTCTGATGGCGGTTTGATGCTGTTTGAAGTCAGCTGCTGCACTTTCTGCTGAGCGATTAGGAAGATTGTTTGATGAGGGGATGTACAGGAGAGGAGGGGGGACGCGGCACGCTCCTCTCCTCCTCCTCCCCCTCTCACTCTCCCCCTCTCAACGCCGTGGACCACACTCGCCGAGCTGTTTGTGTACGATCAAAGCGGGTTAAAAAATAAAATCTGAACTCTGTGTGAAACACTTTTAGAAGTCTTTGAAGAACATGAGGTTCCTCACAAACTGTAGCGTCAACAGCAGCCAGCGCCGAGCTAATTACACGGCAGGACCGGCTAATTAAGGCAATGCAGCAAACACTGGCACAAAGACAGCATCACCACTGCAAGACTGAAGCAAAGTCCAGAGTCTGAGGCGGGAAATCTCTGTTTGAGACGGTCTCATAAAGACACACCTGATCAAAACCAGCTGGAAACATTCACATTTCACACCTTTGGATTTGAAGAGTGGAGTCTCTTAACGTGGAGAAATTACAGGTCAGGAGTGGATCCAGAGACAGGGTTAAAAATCAGGAGAATCCTCCTCAACCAGGAGAGTTGTCAGGTCTTCCTGACCTGGATCACTCAGACAGACTCAGGACAGGAGCTGCAGAAGGTCCCATATTCTGCAAAAATCACTTTATTAAGTCTTCTAGTGAAATGTGTGGGTCTTTGTCTTTCCTCCCAGCCCACAAAATGTGATATTTAATGACCAAACCTGTTCTTAGTAGAGCTTGTTAATGTAAAATCCTGACCTAAAACCAGCTGTTTGGATTTTGGGGATTTGCGAGAAATCTCTCCAGCAGCGGGGAGGAGAATGCCAAAGTTGAAGAGCCATCACTGCTCTGTTTTTGGCTGTAAACAGCCACATAGCTCCATGCTCAAGCTTCCCATCTCAGAAGAAGACAGACTAAGTGTCTAGAGTTCATTTATCAGGAAATGTTCCAGCTACACTCAGTAAAACTGAGCATGTGTGTGCTAGTTACTTCACGGCCGACTGCTTTTCCAACTTTGGACAGTCCAACAGAGGGCTAGCCAATAGACTGGTCCTGAATCCAGGCGCATTACCAACCATCCTCCAACAAACCTGGGACCCTGGAAATGTGAGTATTTTAAATGCTGTGTGCTGTGGAGCAGATGGAAGAGCTTTTCCTCAGTGTCCCCCCTGTCTCTGTGTTAGCTTCAGGATGCTAACTTTAGCTGCAGTTAGCCTGTTGTTTTAGCCTGTAATGTTACGATAAACGAGCTTCTCTGTTTTCTAAACATTGTGCACTCGGAGCTCGTGGCGCCGCTCTCAGTGACGTGGAAGAGCGGGGCGGTATCAGCGGTGGCTCGTTTACATATGAAGGCCACGCCCACTAAATCAGAGCGTTCTGAACAGAGGGGCTATGAGAGCCTGGAAACAATGCTGCTGTGCTTGATTTATTGGCTTTTTGGACCAAGTTTTCAGGATGGAGGAAACAGAAACCACTTCACCGTCAGAGATGGAAAAGACAAAAACAGACATGAACTTTATGTCCAAGAGAAAAACCTGCTCAAACACTGAATTCTTCAGCTGAATTACAGGTTTTTACACAAACAAGAATTACTTTCCCTGGTAAATGATTACATCTATGAAAGAGTAATTCAGTTACTAATTTAGTTACTTTTTTGGGGAAAGTCTTAGTCATTTTCCCAACACTGTTCATAATAATTATACTTCAACACAGATCTTAAATCAGTCAAAGTATTATTCACATGGCTTTCTCCTAATTTTATTAAAACGGTTTAAGTAAATTCTGGTTATCAAAGTATTTTTCTGACACCTGGTCTCGAAAAGAGGGGGGTTGTCCTGAAATCAGATCAGTTCGGTAAGTGTCTTCTTGGGAGCCAAGATGTGCGCTAAACACAAAGACAAACACAGGGATCTGCCCCCATAGGTGGCAAAAAATGTGTCCTAAAGTTCCCTGTGAAAAACATGCTAAATGTAGCGCCCTCTTCAGTGCTGGAAAACCCTGTTTGTGCCTCGTTTTCTTTTTGCCCCTGCCCTCAAAAAGTCTGCAAGTTTCCTGGAGGTTAGGGTGAACGTTGCTCCAAGTTGTGAAGATATCTTCATCGGTAAACGTCCAAACCCAGCCATTCCCACACAGACCAGGGCCCTCAGTCATGAAGGAGGCCCCCTGCAGCATCTCCACAGAGACAGTTGCCACCTTCTGCAGAGGATCTCCTGTGTCCAACCTCAGTGACGGGACAATCTGAGCACACTCAGAGAGAGAAAGCTTTTTAGCCTTCGCCATCAGGAGACAGTTTACATTTTGAAGCTCTGATTAGCATCTTCTTAAGATCCAACAGAGCAAAATTTAAGTTTGTAAAGTTTTTCAGCTGGTTTTGAGATTTTGATCAGGAGTTTGTGAACACTCTCAGGATGCCAGAGGTCAGAGGAGACTGTTTCTGAACACACACACCTCCAACTCCTGAATCTGAAGCCTGTGATGATCTCTGTCAGCTCTGCTCGTCTCTCCTCCTCTGTGGTCAGGGCGCTGCCTTTAAAGGAGTCCCATTAGTGAACAACTGTTTCCTGACACTGACCAGTTTTAGCGTCAGACGTTAAAAAAGGTTTCATCATGCAGGAGCACCACCAGGGGCACAAACAGCGAGGTTCAGCACATCAAACGCACAGATCGGTCATTTCAGTTTCTCTAACAGACGCTGCTGGATGAAGCCATGCTTCACTCTGAGATAAGACAACGAGCTCGGTAAACAAAGTCCTAATGAGTTCACGACCCAAACGGGTGGTTTTAAATCTTCTTTAATGACCCCGAAAGTTTATTTTCTCAGTTTTGCTTTGATTAGGAGTCAAATTAATGACGGGGATAACGGGATGCAGAGGCCTCTTTTATTCTGGGGATGCTGCAAGATGCAAGAAGACAGAAACCTGGGCTTGGACACATCTCTTTTGCATTGAGGGAATTTTGCAGAAATGCACTTTAAGGTCAGTTTGCATCAAGGAATGAACTCACAGGTTGTTTTTTTAAAGCGTGAGCATCATTCAGAGGGTTTCACAGCTCCTCTCTCTGGAAACCAGCTCCACACACAGACTGTAGAGTGTGAGGATTCACGTTCTGCAAACAAAGCAGCTCAAAGAGCATCAGAACACACACTTTCTGCATTGCACACACACACACACACACACGCCTCCCTGCTGTGAGGGGATACACTCAGAGAGAAGAGCTGCACAGGAACTCAAGCACCAGGACTCAAACATCCCACACACACACACACACACACACAGCGTCAGAGAGGAGACCTGCTCACACACCTGTCTGCTGATCAAAACACAGTCTCACACACACACACACACACACGTGGCGGTGCGACCCTCACCGCTGATGCAGAGGCTGAAGCGGCAGAGTTCGTCGCACAGCGTGTCCGGGCTCTCCAGCTCCCCCGGACCTCCTCCTCCTCTTCCTCCTCCTCCTTCCCTCCTCTTCTTCCTCGGCGACATCCTCTTCACCATCTTCATCACCCGCTCCACTTTGTCCATCCTGGGCGAGCGGAGCTGACCGGGCTGCAGGAGTCAGCTGTGGATCTGGTTACACCTCCTTTACTCCTCTTCCTCACTCTGCAACTTTTGCCGTCCTCCTCCTCTTCCTCCCGTCGTTCCAGGAGAGTGAATCTCTTTCTCTCTCTCGGTTTCCAAAAATCCCTCCCCCGTCCACACCCCCCTGCTCTCTGCCTCCTCTCCCCGTCTGCTCCTCTTCCTCGCCTCCCTTCACAATGCAGCAGCTAATTACTGGGGTCCAGCCCCCTCAGACACCTTCATCTCACTCTGGTCTTCCTCTCCTCTTCCCTCTCTGCTCTTTAGCGCAGCGGACATCTGATGAGCGGGAGAAGGAGGTGAGGCGCTGAGGGAGGAGAGGAGGAGGAGGAGGCTGTTTTTTAATGCAGTCCCACCTCCAAACCTTCAAACCTCCAGAAACCCTGATCCTGGCAATAAAAGATGAAGCAACACTCCTTTATTTCTTTATAAACTCAGCAGGGGGCTGTTCTTCATGTCCTCGTGCAGCTCCACGCTCCATTATCTCCTCTTCACTCCGTCTGTGAGGATACACACACACGCTAACACACACATTTACATGCACTCGCTTAAAAAACAACCACTCCTAACTTCTCAAACCCATCCCTCCTCCTTCCTCCTCGTCTCTATCCCTCCATCTGCTCCTTAAATCCTCTCCTCTGCTCCTTTCATTTCCACAAAGCCGGTCTTCCTGTTCCTGTTTGATGTCCTGTACAGAGTTAGCTTTAAGCTAATTTAAACCTGCAGTCCCTCTGCGGGCTCATATGAAAGCTTCACGCCGCGATAAAACGGCGCGGAGAACAACAGAGAGGATGGAAAACAAGATGCAGAGAAGAAGATCAGACAAACCAAACACGCACGCATAAAGAGCTGGAGTTAAAAACAAACCAGAGATGAGACAAAGTCAGTCACAGAGAAAGTCGCTGTGTGATTTGATGTGAGATCTGTGAGCTGGAGTTAGTTTCAAACCTTCTTTTTAGTCTTCGTTTGATTTTTCTGGTGGTTTCTTTGAGCTCCGTCCTCTCTGGACGTGTGGTTGGAGAGGGTTAAGGATCGTTTCTCGTTTTAGATTTACAAACTTTTGCTGTTTCTTCTGCTGACGCTACGTTTACGCCGTGCTCAGCTGGTAGCTCAGGATTCGTTCAGCTCTTCGTCCAAACTGGAGATTCCTGAAGAGCTCTGGATCCAGAGGAGGCAGAAACTAGAGCTGGAGCTTTTGGACTCTTTCATGCTTCCCTGAAGTCCACCTGACTCCAGGTCTATCCAGGACTCAGACAGTTTGGGGGATGCAGTATGGTGGTTCGTCTCAGTACAGCACGCAATTTGTGGCGTTTCCTTTGACTCAATCCAGGACAGGTCTCCAAGTTACCGACTCGTACCTAGGGATGGGTACCCAATCAGATACTTTTATAGTTACAGACCAAATTCTGTCAAAAGTACCAGGTACCAATTCATGTAAAATCAAAAGGTACCATGTTCAGGTACCTAAATGCATCCTTGTGACTGTGAGGGAGTGGAAGAGTAGGAGATTTTCCATGCTGGACTTGAATGCAGCATTACAAGGTTAGGTATTGAAGAAAAACACGTTAAATTAAAAAATATAAATATTATTATTTAACAAATTGATATTTTTTGCAACAAACACAAAAAGAACCAAAAATTGGTACCGTTGAGTACCGGTGATGATTGCGATGTACCGAGCATTGGTACCGTATTGTTTCAAATGTGAAAGGTACCCGTCCTTTCTTGTACTGTCCCACTTTTTAGTTCCCTTCTGTCAGGGTGTAACCTGACACGCCAGACGGACAGTTTCATATGTCTGCCACGGAAATATTTCACTAGTCCATCTGGGTAGCTGCTCTTTGGATTTGTTTTCAGAGGCGGGACCTTCAAAAATATCAGCAGCTGGTGATTGGACGACCGTTCTGATTAACACACTCACCACAGACCAATCCACATCAAGCCACGGTGTGACGTAGCTTATGTGAGCCGATGCTTGTGAGAGACAATAGATGAACAACTACTGAATCACAAGAAACAGCTGTGAAAAAGGTGTCAGACGACAGCTTCTGTTTTTATAAATTTAACTTAAGAATCAAAGGAACGCTGACAAGTAGGAAAGTCTGCTGACGTCACGTCTGCTCCCACAGCTCCCGCCTCTCTTCTCTGATTGGCCGGTCAGAATTTAGCTGAGTGAATTTGTTGGTCATTGGAGCCTGGAGGATGGACCTGCAGGAGTTCAGAAACTGAATCAGGCAGGTCCCTCTGCTCTGCAAGGTTAGTCGGGGTGTAGACTTACTGATGAAGCCCAGAAGGTGGAGCTAGAAACGCTGCAGACTGTGTGTCCTGTTTTTCTTCTTCGTTGGTTTTATTAGCGGGGTACACTGTGTCTCGCTCATAGACTCTAAAAAAAATGGACGTCCTCTTGCTCGGCTCGAAGTGAGGTCTCCACAAAAACTGCTCCCCCTGGTGGCTGGCTGCAGTATAGGTTTAAAAATCCATCTCCCCAGTCATTCCAGATGGGCTGTGGTTAAACTTTAAAAAATTAATCCACCTGGTAGAAATGTTTCTCACGTCTGATTGTTGTGGTGATTTGAAGATATCATTTGGCTGTCTTGTATCCAAGTCCTCTTTGTTCTGAAAAGTTTAATTTTCATTAGTTATACGAGGTTAAAAACGAGGTTTTACCATGATTGACAGCTGATGTTCTCGTGTATTTTTTTCAGGGATTGTAAAATATGTCTGGAGGTAGAGTCAGGAAGTGATTAGACTCCTGAAAGAAAAAAATAATTATTATTTTTGTCACCCAGCTTCACTCAGATTCTCCCAGAATCCCTCACAGTCTCTGCTGCACAGACTCTGGCTCCAAACTGCTACATTGACTGCACCTATTTTGGCTTCAAAACCGTACAATGATAAATGGTGGAGCCAGGCTGTCCACTATTTATACTCTCGACCACATCAGAACATTCAGCCCCACACGTCGCCTCACCGACGGCTCCTGGAGCGAGCAGGCCGACCAGGATCACCCCGACATCAACAAACATCAGAACTTTTTCACAGTTATTGCCGACGATAGCCAATCAGGAGGCTGGCTGACAGGAGACGATCGTAGGACGTGGAGCAACTTGTTGATTTGTTGCCAGAGCAGAAATGTTCTTTAAAGCAAACGCTAATCAAAGTGACACAGGAAGAAGTTGCTGACAAACAGGAAGTAGCCGCTAGTTAGCGTGAAGCTACCGCTAACGTCTCTACAGCTGTGAGAGATTCTGGTTTTTAAGATCTTCAGCTTCAGATCTTCCTCTTCCTCATTTCCCCTTGACCCCAACACAATCCATCCTCCTCTTCCTCCTCTTCCTCCTCTTCATCCTCTTCCTCTCTCCATCAAACCTGACCCTCTTCGTCTCTGTTTCCACATCCTCCTCCTCCTCTTCCTCCTCCTCCTCATCTGCTCTTTAATCTGTTTCGTGTCTCTCCATAATAAGCTCATCATCTCCTCTCTCACACACACACACACACACACACACTGTTTGAGCAGGCCAGCGTGACAACACACACTGTGGACACTTGTGCTAAGCTTTTCCTCACACACAGCCACACACAAACGTCCACGCTGTATGAAACACACTCTGCCGTTTGCCCTTGCTAACTCCCTTTCTCTCTCACACACACACACACACTCTCTCACACACTCTGCAGAGCTGAAAGTGTGCAGCCTGGTCTATAGCTATAATTACTGACCCCAGTCGATCCATACGCTCTGTAATCCTGCAGTGAGGGTTCAGCCGGTGGAAAAAGAGCGACTCCTGGAAGAATTGATCGCTGGCAGGAAATGAAAAGTCGACCTGTGAAGATGACGGAGGTTTCTGGAGCCGGATGCTGACGGAGCGGTTCAGGAGGACTCGTCATGTGAAGGTCTGGATGTTGATCTGAACTGTTTCCCATCATGAGTTTGTGGAGCAGGTTTCTGTTCCTCCTTCCTCAAGTCATCGTCAGAGACCTGAACCTGTTTTTGAGCACCACAGGGCCAGAGTCCCAAACTTTACGGCCAGCGAGCTCAAAGTGAGGTTAGCACAGACTCTGGACCCCCAGCTGTCTCTGGAGGAGGGTCAACCTTACCCAAAAAGAAAAAAAAAGTGGAAGTCTGATGGCGTTTGATTTTCAGGGTTTGAGTTCAGGAGTTTTCACTGTTTTTGTTTGTATTTAATCGCATTAATGGAAAAGCACCCTGCAGCCCTCACTCAGTGTCTCACCACCTCTCAGGGTTAAAGCCTGAGCAGCTAACTCCTTTACAACAATCTCACACCTTGTCCGTACTCAGTCCAGGTCAAATCAGGACCTCCAGATGGCTGTAGTCACAGACCCAGGAGCACCCCAGATTTCAATCCCTGTATGGATCCACTCCTGGAGGACAGGAGTGCACTAAGTGCTGGTTTTGCCTCCTAACACTGCATTCTGGTTCAGGAATTGGCTTCTTAGAGTGCAAAACAGTACACGTTTTGGCTCTGGAGAGGCTACTTTAAGATTTTTCTGGCAAAAAAATCTTTTAAGTTTGCAGCGCCCTCTAGTTGGAACACTCCACAGAAAGTCTTGAAACTTTTTGGACTGTGCTCTCTGGATGCTTTAAAACAGGCCCTTAATGCTCAGGAGGCAGATTCAACTGTCTGTAAGTGTTTTGTCTGACATAAGTCCTAGAGGTATTTGCCATATTTCCATGCTGTGTTGTGTAAAGTGTGTGTGAATTTGTGTGTATTTGTGTCTATGGTGGAAATGTAACTTTGCTGCTGCTGCTGTCTTGGCCAGAACACTCTTGGAAAAGAGATTTTTTAATTTCAATGAGTCTTTCCTGGTTAAATGAAGGTTTGATAATAATACAAAAAAGAGACAAAAACAAAAAGTAGCTTTGCAGGTTTTCTGTGTCAACAACTTTAAATTATTTTAATTATAAATGGATACATATGAAATTGGTCACAGGATCTGGATACCCCTATAAAAAAATGTCAAATAAATAAAAACCTTTTTTAATAAATAAAAAAAAATGTCTAATAAATAAAAACATGTTTTAATAAATAAAAAAATGTTTAATAAATATAAACATGTTTTAATAAATAAAAAAATGTTTAATAAATTTTACATTTTTTAATAAATAAAAAAAAATTCTAATAAATAAAAACATGTTTTAATAAATAAAAAAATGTTTAATAAATATAAACATGTTTTAATAAATAAAAAATGTTTAATAAATATAAACATGTTTTAATAAATAAAAAAATGTTTAATAAATATAAACATGTTTTAATAAATAAAAAAAATGTTTAATAAATTTAAAAAATTTTTAATAAATAAAAAAAATGTCTAATAAATAAAATATCTTTTTAATAAATACCAAAAAATGTCTAATAAAAAAAACATTTGTTTAATGAAGTAAAAAAAATGTCAAATAAAAATAAACTAGGTTGCATGTAACGTTTTGATGTACTGTTTTGATTCATGTTATTGACTGAAGTAGGCCATCTAGTGTCTCTAAGTGATTATAACAAGTTGTTTTGAACCTTGCTGTAGTTATGAAGCCTCCATGAGCCTGCAGTAACTTTTCTTTCATTGCCTGAAAGTTTAAAGAGTAACTCTGATATGTTTGTGTGACGAAAGTTGAAATTTTGTTGTAAAACCAAAGTTATATCAATGTATGCTAACTGGTAGCATATCAATGCAATTTCCCATATACGTTAGCATCAAGCTAGTGCTATTTTGTTTGTATTGTTTTTGGAGATTTATACCATGTTGCATGTATTGAATAGTTTTTCTTTGAAAAAATCCTGAATCAGAGTTTTCTTGGGAAATGTTAGCTAACTGCTAAGCTAAGCTAAGATAGCTGCAGCAGACTAGTGGACGTACGGTCCTGCAGCTCCAGCGTAGAGTAAAGAATTGATAAGGGAATGAATTAAGCATAAAGGCTGATGATGTTGATGGATTGAAACATTTCTTATTGATTCTTAACAGGAACAAGTTTTGATTCACACCCCGACAGCAGGTTCCCGCTGAAGCTGCACAGGAAGAAGGTTACAACCGCAAAAGTGGAGTCTGCATGCTCTCCCTGTGCATGTGTCGATTTTCTTTCATCAGGTGGATCAGTCACTCTGAATCATCTGCTGGTGGAGCCTGTGCATGAGAAGTTGTCGAGCAGACTTGTTCATGGACGTTCTCAACTTTTCTCAGTCGAGCCAGTTTAAGCTCCCCTGACCCCAAACAGGAAAAACTGATGGAGCTGGTCCAGCATGGCGTGAATCACTCATTGGACTTGGTTTAGGATCTCTAGGGACAGACCTGGGATCATGATCCAGCTGCTGAAACCTCATCTTCATGTGTCCCTGCAAAGGAGTGTGGTTTCTATGACCATCCAACCTCCTGCTCTGACCCTGACTGAGGTCAAACACAGCGTGGTCACAGAGGACGGGCCGATAGTGATCGTCCTGTCTTTAGCGACTCCAGCGAGCGACCCCACAGTGATCTGTGCGCTGGCGGAGAGCTCAGAGAGTGAAAAGGAGGTCAGCAGCAGACTGTCAGACACACGGAGCAGTAAAACCACCTCCTCAGCTCCAGAGGATGAACTTCCAGAGAATTAGAGACTCTGCAGGAGTCAGAAAGACAGAAATAGACCCAGCTTTCAGCTCTGTCAGCAATTCTTCAACCTAAAAGCAGTTGTTTCCTCCTGACTGCTGCAGCGGCGTGTTAGGAGGAAATTACCTCCGCAGAGAAAGGCCGGCTGCTCGCAGCGCCTCGCGCTGATTACAGCGGCGTTTGATTCAGCTCTGTGGCCTTTATTTTCTATAATTGTTGCTCACGCAGCTTTAAACGGAGGGATAATTAATCTGATGGTCACATGTTCTGGATAAACATGAGGAGACCTCGCAACTTTACAATTAAGTCATGTCATTCAGCGTCAATCGACTCATTCTGACGCTTCACAAACCAAACACAGAGTGACAGACAGCCCGGTTTGAACAGGACGGCGCCGCCTGGAATTAAAAGCTTTTATTCTCTGTGAATGGCGGGAAACATCCAGATTAGACACGCCACTCCAGAATTGGAAGAAACGCTCGTATACAGAGCGGGAAAACTGACGATGCACAAGCTTAGCATCCTCAGGACGACGAGCAACAATCAAACACCAGGATGTGCAAAAAGTTGAACATCCTCAGACAAATGAACCAGTTCCTGCTCAGTCTGTGAAGCTAGGACAACGCGAGGCTCGTCTGAGGCGCTCACACCTGTCTCATTACAAACCTGAGCTCACGCTGAAGAGAAAAACGATCCCGGGGGGAAACAACACACTTTATTTTCCTGTTTTTGGTCAAAAGAACTTACATGTGACGTCAGCTCTAACTTTAACACTAAAAGCTCGGCTCTCAGCGGTCTTTCCCTGACAACAGAGCCACCGTTCAGCTCTCTCCATGCTCAGACCTCCAGTTGACGTCTGCATGCTGGTGTTAGTGAAAGTGAAGTTTGAACATCTCAAAGTTCAGGGAATTTTGGGGGGAAAGTCGAAGATTCCTTTTCATTTACAATGTGACTTTTTCAGTGTTTTTTTGTGAATAACTTGGCCAAAAGTTGAAAAACAGTGAGAAAAGTCAGGGCACACCATTCCCAATCAAACTGAACGTGTTGATATAAAATTTATGGGGGTTTCCTCAAAGCCGTAGGAGGAGAAGTGAATTAAATTTTGTCCAGAAGATGAAGAAAGTGATGTTGAAGACACACGCTAACTTTTGGAAGTAAGTGTGCAGGTTTAGAGCAAGTGTCCCCTGCATGGGGCTGGGCGTTATGGCAGAATAAAAATAAAAATCTGTAAAGACGGTATCACAGATTTGGAGTTTTTTTCCATGAATGTGTTTCCAGTAGTTTGGTAGTTTTATAATCCCAAATATCTAGTAAAGCAGATTGGGAGTTAGCGATGCGAGGGGACCTCTTGTGGCGTGGCTCACTCCTGTGTCTGTAAATCAGTTGATGTTTCTCATGTTTCTGATTGAAAACGCTGCAGAGAAATGATACAGTACTGATGCCCAATACCTGGGAATCGGTACCAGTTCTCAATGGTACCCCTTTTTGGTACTTTTTTGTGTTTATGTGGTAAAAAAATATCAATTTGTTTAGTAATGAAATATACCAAAAACTCAACTTAAGATATTTATTTTTCATTATATAACCTTGCAGTGTTGTGTTCATGTCCACCATGGAAAATCTCCCACTCCCTCAGTCACAAAAATGCATTCAGGTACTTAACATGGTACCTTTTGATTTTATGTAAATCAGTACTCGGTACTTTTCACAGAATTCGGTCGGTACCTATGAAAGTACCTAAGTACCCATCCCTACCTGCCCCTGATACTCATCCAACAGACATGTTGATTTTGGCGTCCAGTAAACTTAAAAAGGAAACGTAGCTCACCTTGCATTTAGCTGGTGACTCTGCCATAATGTGTGCACTCTGTTAGCTCTGTGACGGCCATGAACTCGTTTTTACTTTAGTCAACAGAAAAGCTTTCTACACAGTAATCATTAAATTGTATTATAATAATGCTAATTATTGTTTTGTTAATGAGGAGGTCCACGGTCTAAAAAGGTTTGAGGAGCCCTGCAGAACAATAAACTAGAGGTCGACCGATATGGGTTTTTTGGGGGCCGATGCCGATGCCAATGTTTTCCAAATTTGGGCAGCCGATGCTGATATGCATAGCCGATTTTTCCAATTTGATATTCAGGCCGATTGTTAAATAAATATATATTTATCACATTTTTGTGAAACGCAGCAATTTCTGAGCAACTAAAAGAAATCTATTACAACAAGTCGTGTCCAGTCCTCTGAACATTTATTCAGCTTTCAAAACAATGACATATTTTGTCTGAGTAAACACACAATGTAACAAGCAGTAGTAAACATTCACACTCTTCTTAAAATGTCAAAAAAGAAATTTAAACTTATTAATATAATCTGAACAAAAGTATGTAATGTATCCAAGTGGTTCCACAAGTTTGAGGTGCTCATCTTTTTTGTGCCTGATCAAAAATTGCGTCATTTTATACAACGGATCAAAAATCGGCTTTTTAAAAGAAAATACGGCCGATGGCCGATAGAGACAAATGTCCAAATATCAGCCCGATATATCGGCCTACCTCTACAATAAACACTAGCAAAATTGAGACAGAGACAAGGAGGGCTGAACGATTTGAAGAAAAGATTGAATTGCGATTTTTCTGGCAGATATTGTGATTTCAATTCGATTCACGATTTTCTTCAGATCAAGCTTTGGGATATTCACATGTAGGGCTGAACGATTTTAGGAAAAGATCTAATTTTTCTGGCAGATATTGCAATTCACGATTTTTTAATCATCAATAGTGATGATAAATAATCTGTTTTCATCAACTTCTACTCCTAAACAGAGGCTTTGTGTTGTTGACCTGCTTACCAGCACTTTTTACATATAGATTGTCTACAAATTTGTAAAACAGAATGTGTATGATACTTGACACAACAGATCCTGAGTCAGTCAGGAGCACTGCAAAAAATTGCTGCTTTGGCGATCTCAAAATTGCATTGTCTAAAATTGCGATTTCGATCTGAACACGATAAATTGTTCAGCCCTAGACAGAAGTGAGAGTTTGAGTTTGGAGCATCGTGCCTGATATTATCAAAATAAATGGTAAAAAATAACGGTCCGAGGACTGAACCCTGAGGTACACCATTTCTGATTTTAAAGTCTGAAAGTGAGGCCTTCAGCCTGTACGGCGGCAAAATGCTGAGTTTAGGGCCATGAAATGATCAAATAGAAACATCAAGTGGTGATATCCTTTTCTCATGAATGTATTTCAGGGAGGATTTGAAGAGTGAACATCGAATAGGCACCTTCAGATGTTTGAGTTTCTTACGTTTGTCAGTGTTTGACCTAATGTTGGAGGAAAACGTCGAGAACAGGTGAAACTTTAGGGAAGAAAGAAAAGTCGTTTCCATCCATACATGTTATACTTCGATGCCATTTCTCCACAAACATCTGTGTTTCCTCTCAGGGGAGTGAAAGTGTTAGGAGAATAAACACACAGGAGTTTATTTTATGAGCTAACAGAGGAGCAGGCGTAAACTGTCCCTGACCTTTACTCTCAGATTAAAAACACGCTCAGGCTGGATGGAAATTTCCTCCTCATTAGTCTGTTTGGGTAGATCCTCATAATGAGGGAAACACAGAGAGGCACCCACCCACTGCTTTCACACACACACACACACACACACACACACACACACACACACACACACACACACACACACACTCTGTAAACTCGCTGTTCTTCATTAATTCACTAAAAGTGGTTTAAAGGGATAATTTCCTGATGCCAGGAGCGCGTTCAAAGTTTGGTACTGAGACACATGGTGTGTGTGTGTGAGTGTGTGTGTGTGTGTGTGTGTGCGTCATGAGTCCTCCTCATGAACTGGTTATGAAACAGTGTGACGGCGGCAGCGGGGGAGTGAATTAATCACAGCGTTCGGGCTAAGCGACTCTAACTTTGAGCATATGCACGGACACTCTGAGGCGTGACCACGGCGACTCGCTGAGACCTCTTTCAGATCCACGTTATCACGTCTCCATTTATCCTGAGGCAGAGGCGGGAAAAGACAACCAGGCTGATGAGTTCAGTAACACCTCTAAGATCCAGATGATCCAATAAAGACGCTGGCAGCTCAATCATCGGAGAGATGTTAAAGAGAGAAGATTTTCCTGCTGATTTTAACGTTAAAAAAGTTTCTGTGAGTTTTCCTGGATGCTTTTGTTTAGTTTGGCAGAAAAAACTGGAAGTTGTTGGTGAAATGAGAGATTGTTCTTCTTTATTTGGCTGTTTATTGAGAGAGATTAGCAGCACACAGCCAAGGGGCATCACTTTAGCCCCGTTTCCACCAAGTGGTTTAGTTCGGTTTGTGTCGGTACATTTTATGACATTTCAACTGACTAATTCCCGGGACAGGTCCCCAAATTACCAACCTGTACCGTCCCACTTTTTAGTTCCCTTCTGTTGGGGTGCCAGACTAAACTGATCCAGCCCCAGAAGGTGGAGCTAGAAACACTGCAGTCTGTTGATTGGTGGAAAGAATGGTCAGTTCTGCTGATCGACTGATCCAACCTTGGTGGAAACAAAGCTTTTGGTATGATCACAGCAACTCGTCTTCTTTGTAATTGGCATGAGGCTCTTTGTTATTTAGCACCTTGAGACTCAGGGATTAGGACAAGACTAATGACACAAGACGGTTTTAGGGTGAAACGCAAAAGTTTTGTTGCGTTTCGGCCTTGCATTTACACATTAATGGCATTGCAACTCCTAAAACACAAACTTTTGAAAACGGCCTCTAGAGTGGGATTTTTCTGAAACGCTGCCGACACCGTTGCTGTGTCAACAGCAAGCTGCCATTTTCAGCTGAAATTATGACGTCACTCTCCGCCTCACGCGAGCGCATACAACAGTCCTGTTGTTAGGATGGTGGTGATCTACCGTGTTGAGCTTGTGCTGCTCAATCTGCTGAATCTGTGACCGTCTTTAACTAAATGAGCATCTGTTGCTCCACTTCTGCTCTTACACTAGATGATCAGCCCAACTCTACTTCAGAGCAGATCTACCAAAAGCTGCTGGACAAGGCAGTTATAGCACCACCTACAGGCCTGGCATGCTCACTACAGCGTTTTCAGTCCCTTGGTGTTTCACTGCGTTTTAGCGTTTTCAGATGAAAAGTTGTCATGTAAACAGGGTCTCAGTCTAGGTTTGGAAAGTTGAACACCTTTAACCCACAAAAGAAAGTGAACGTTGCGTTGAACAGAGACAGTCTTATTGCCTTATTAACTGGCAACTTTAGGATAATGTACAAACATAAAATCTAGTAAACGGTACAAAAATAAAATCCCTTCAAAATAATAAATCAAACAAAAGTTTAATTAGAAGTTTCCCTCCTTTGAGAGAATAGCAAAAGTTTAGTTTTTCCTCAAAGTCTTCTTGAAGACAGGAGGTCAAAGTTCAGTTCAGCTTGAATCGTGTGCACCCAGTCCCAATGACTACCCAGGTAGGTTTGTAGTGAGTTGCATCCTATCTTAGTCTGGGCAATGAAATGAATGAATGGCCTTGAATGAATGAATGAATGAATGAATGGTTTGCTGAGGGAAGAACTCACGGCTTGCCACACCGTGCGACTGCTCCGTCCACAGGCTCTCTGGTATCGGCTCGCCACTGAAGCCTTCAGGGTTCAGAATCAGAGAATTCGGGTCTTAATCCACCACAAGAAAAAACAATCAGGACTCGTAGAGAGAGAGAGAGAGAGAGAGAGCTGGATGGAGTGGCTCCTCCTTTGGTTTGATTTACAGCATTCAGTCCAAGGGTTTCTTCGAATTTGGGCCGTTTCATCTGAAAATGCTTAACCCAGTGAAAAAAATCTGTGTTTACACTGAAACACTGAGGGGCTGAAAACACTGTAGTAATCATGCCAAACCTATAGCTGGCGCTATAACTGTCTTGTCCTGAAGCAGCTTTTGGTAGATCTCCTCTGAAGTAGAGTTGATCATCTGGTGTGTTGGTGAATGCTAAGAGCAGAAGTGGAGCAACAGATGCTCGTTTAGTTGAAGACAGTCACAGATTCAGCAGATTGAGCAGAACAAGCTCAACACGGGAGATCACCACGATGATCATAACAATGGGACTGTTTTCCTGTTGTCCTGTTGTATGCATGAAGCACAAGGTGGAGTGTGACGTCAGCGTTTCCACTGAAAACGCCGGCTTACTGTTTACACGGCAACAGTGTCGGCAGTGTTTCAGAAAAATCCCACTCTGGAGGCCGTTTTCAAAAGTTTGTCTTAGGTCGGCTGAAACGCCGTTTCCGTGTAAACACGTTTCACCCTGAAACCGTTGCCGTGTAAACGGCTCCTTGCTCTTGTGACGTCTCAGAGGAAAAGAGGGAGGGGGAGCAGCAGAGAAGCACTAATGACTAACTCAAACAGTGAGACACACGGGGTGCTCCACCTTCTGGCAGGACATGGAACTACACCTCTTAACGACATAAATGTGTTTAGTAACCATATGTTTCATGTGGTTTACAGTTACAAAGAACAATCAAGCTTTGTTTCAGAGAAGTCTGTGAGCCACTGTCACACAGGAAGTGACCATTCTTTCAGCCAATCAACAGACTGCAGAGTTTCTAGCTCCACCTTCTGGGGTCGGATCGGTTTAGTCTGAGACCCCAACAGAAGGGAACCAGAAAGTGGGACGGTACAGGTCTGTCACACTGAGAGATAACCCCATCAGTCTGAAACCAGGAGGAGGGAAAGTTTGGGTGAACCTGAGCCAAAGCCAAAGCTTCAAACATGTCAGGATCTTCTTTCTGGTGGTTAGCCAGCGTGACATGAGGCTGGGCAAAGTGAATTCAGGATCAGAAACTCCAGATACTTTGATTCAGAGTTAATCAGAAAGCTGATTGTAGCTGATTTCCTGGAAATCAATCTGCTGTGAGAGCTTTGTGCTTTTTCTGGAAGTTTCCTCACACCTTGATTCAGACGCGTCGTCGCCTGGCGCCTGCGTTTAAAAACGCTCTTTCATCGTCTTAAATCTGAGACCTGTCTCTCCCAGCGCTGCGTCTGAAGTGGATATGATCTCTGGAGCTTTTCTCCTCCTCTGACTGCTCCTCTCTTCTCTTCGTCTGCTCTCTGGTTTCTGGTTCCTGCTGCTTAATGTACATCTGTGCAGAGAACACCGAGTCCCCGACTCTGATATAAATCTGCATTAACGTGTGTGTCTGCAGCTCTGTGTGTGTGTGGGTGGTGTAAATTGGGATTAGCATTAATGGCGTAATTGTGCCGTCAGGAGGAGGAAATGATGGAAATAAACAGCTCTAATGACAGATTTGTGTCCCATAAAGATTTCTGCTCTCTAGAAACTCGTTGAGGCGCCGAGCGTTACACAACGATCACTCCACCGGCTCCTCTCCACGTGGGTTCAGAGTTTCTGCCTTCCAAGAGGAAAATCGATGTGAGGAAACAGACTTTGGAGTGTCATTTATCGCCGCCCTACTTTTGTACTCACAGAGAGAGAAAAGTGGCGCTAAAGGAGCCAGAAATACTCACATCCTGCTCGCCATGTCTCTGTTTTAGGTCAACTCTGTCTAAGTTTGAGCTTTGGGAGGGTTAAACAGGAAGCTGTGATGGATGTTTAGATTGATTCATGTGTTCAACTAAAGCAAAAGACGAAAGGTGATGGTGTCGGCGAAGGTCAGGAAACACAATCTGCTTTTCTTTTGTGTTATTTTTCTCATGAAGAATCGTTTTTTGCTAAAATGTTTGACCTCTGAGAGCTGGATGATGAGACTGTTACTGTGAGAAAACAAAAAGAAAAAGACAACTTTTAACCCATGAGAAGTTCCAGGAACTTTTAGGCTCTGGAACTACTTTTCCAAGAGCAAATTGGTTCCTGTGGTACATTGTGCAAAACAGACCAAAGACATATGACAGATATACCAATCTGACCCCAGAAGGTGGAGCTAGAAACACTGCAGTCTGTTGATTGGTGGAAAGAATGGTCACTTCCTGTTTGACAGTGATAGTGGAGCAGAAAACTGTAAAATTTCAAGAGAATCGTTCAAATGATGATGCAAGCATGAAATTTGGTAGAGATACTCTCTAAGGGAGACTCTTTTGAAATAAAATGTTAGACACGCCAACATTTCAAGATGGTGGCCATTTTGAAAGATGGACGCCATTTCTATCAAACAATTCTTATTTCAAAAGTTCAAATGGTGATGCAAGCATGACATTTGGCACAAGTTCTCTCTAAGGGACAGTTTTTTGAAATAAAACATTAGACACCCAATGGTTCAAGATGGCGGCCATTTTTAAAAATGGCCGCCATCTTGAATTTTGTTGTGTCTAATGTTTTGTTTCAAAAGAGTGTCCCTCAGAGAGCATTTGTTCCAAATTTCATGCTTGCATCATTTAAACTGTTAAAACAGTGAGCATTCAATGGAAATGGCGTCCATTTTTAAAAATGGCCGCCATCTTGAATTTTCGGGTGTCTAATGTTTTATTTAAAAAAAAAAAAAAAACTGTTCCTTTAGAAAGAACTTGTGCCAAATTTCATGCTTGCATCATCATTTAAACTGTTAAAACAGTGAGCATTCATTTTTAAAAATGGCCGCCATCTTGAATTTTGGTGTGTCTAACATTTTATTTCGAAAGAGTCTCCCTTAGAGAGTATCTGTACCAAATTTCATGCTTTCATCATCATTTGAACTTTTGAAATAAGAATCGTCTGATAGAATGGCATCCATCTTTAAAAATGGCCGCCATCTTGAATTTTGACATGTCTAACATTTTATTTCAAAAGAGTGTCCCTTAGAGAGTATTTGTGCCAAATTTCATGCTTGCATCATCATTTGAACAATTTTTCCACTTATCTGCTCCACTATGAGGATAAAGAAGGACACATAACCCCACCATGTTCAAATCTCCAGTTCACTGAAGAGAACTTCCTGTTTGTTTGGGATATGGCGCCACCAACATTATGAAACTGCTGCCACAATGAAACTTAGGGATGGGAATTCATAAGATTTGGTCAAACCCGATGCCCTTATCGATCGGATTCTTTATCAATTCCTTTATCGATTCCCGTTGTGAATTTTCTTGGAACAAAAAGTAGCTTTACAGGTTTTCTGTGTCAACAACATTTCATTGAGTTTATACTGTAAGTGAATAAATTGTAACTGGTCCCTGAGTCTGGATATTTCTGGGCAGAATTAAACAGAAACAGGTCAAAATTTCACACAATGTGACGTTGATGTTCTGTGCTGTAATATATTAATAATTTAAGTAGGCCATCTAGTGTCTCAAATTGGTTATAGCAATGGTTTAAGTTGTTTGGAACCTTTCCGTAGTTATGAAGTCAGCCATGAGCCTTTCATTAGCCTGTTAGCTTTTGACATTTGAAATTCTCAGTATGTTTTTCAAAGAGTTGATGTGATATGTTTCTGTGATGAAAGCTGAAATTCTGTTATACTGATGTATGCTAACTGCTAGCATATCAATGCAGTTTCCCATATATGTTAGCATCAGGCTTGCGTTATGTTGTTATTTTAGTAAATAAGGTGATTTATACCATGTTGAATGTGCTGAATATGAATCTCCTGAGAGAGAGTGATGAACATTTCTTTATGAAGTCAGTTCTTCAGGAAAACTTCAAGCTGAAAATCCTGAATCAGAGATTTCTTGGGAAACGTTAGCTAACTGCTAAGCTAAGCTAGCTGCCGCAGACTAGTTGATGTAAGGCCCGGTGGCTCCGGCACAATGTAAAGAATTGATAAGGGAATCGTTAAGCACAAAGGCTAACAATATGGATTGAAACATATCTTATTGATTCTCAACAGGAACCGGTTTTTGATTCCCATCTCTAATGAAACTGTCACGTTTTTCTCCCTCGTTGGTTTTAGTAGCAGGGTACACTGTGTGGTGCTGCGCGACTGACACGCCTACCAGCATCCAGCTTACACGCCACCTACCAAGAAGGACATGGTTGGCTGTGGAAACACAAACAGGATCAGGCTTTATTGATCCAACCCATACCAAACTGTACTGATCCAAACCACACTACTTGGTGGAAACGGGGGTTTAAAAATAACTGCACTACACGACCAGACCAGTAGAGGGCAGCAAGGCAACCACAAAGGCTTTTGACACTTTGGAAAGAGACAAGAAACAAAAAGGCTCGACATAGAGCATAAAGACCACAGGGAAAGTCTGGTGTTCTGTTTTAAAGAGTGACCCAGTCGATGGAGGACTCTGAGCGGGATGCTTTCTCCTCAAACAGTTTTAGATCATTATTAAATCCTGACCTGATGAGCAGATTATCACACGTTTATCAAAGTAAACCAGGATGACTTTCCCTGGACTTCTTCTGCTGTAACCTGGATCTCTTCTGACACGTTCAGCTGAAGGTCTCCAGTTTACAGGGTCACTCTTTAGACCAGGGGTCTCAAACTCGTGCCATGGAGGGCCAAGAGGCTGCAGGTTTTCTTTCCAACCAGAAACTCCACCAGCTGATTCCACTGATTAGTCCCTGCTCTCTGTTTGAAGGTGAGGTAATTAGTGAAATCAGCTGGTGGAGTTTCTGGTTGGAAAGAAAACCTGCAGCCTCTTGGCCCTCCATGGCACGAGTTTGAGATCCCTGCTTTAGACTGAGAGCTGACAGACACATTCACACCATCAGGCTCAGAGAAGACCATTGGTTAGGAGGTACTAAACCAAGACCAGCACCGCTGGGGGTCAGCTTATTGTTTACCCAACCAGTTGTGGACTGAGTTGACCAGTTCTTGTTGGTTTTCTTGAGGTGGAAGAGCAGGAATCTCATGTCAACCAGCTTTTATAATTCTGACGAGTGTGTAAGTGAAGTCTCCTCCCAGGATTTCACGATCCCCGGAGAGATGTTTCCTCAATCAGTGTCTCTCTGACCTTGATCATACCTCTCTAACAACCACATCCTGGACTACAAACATCATTTCTAGATCCCAGGTCATGCTCGTCTCTGGTGCTGGTTCTCAGCATCCAGCAGCTTCTTGAAACCCCAAAGGCACCGACCCAACACTCCTCAGACTCTGGATTAAATATTCCTTTGTTTGTTGAACAGACATGTAGAAATCTCCAGCCCCCATCAGATCTCTCAGTCGTCACTGTGCACCATGAATAAGAGTTCAGTTTCCTCAGAGAAGTTCAGTGAAAAGGAGCCGGCCTCTGAAAGTGAACTAATCTTAAGAGTAACTCTGTCAGATGGTTTCCAAACCCTGCAGAAAAGATCATTACATAACCAACAAAAGGTCTAATTACTCCCTCAAAACTTCATTGTAGAGAATTTGTTCTCCTCCATCTCGTGTCCATCAATCTCTCCCACTCCTCTCCTCGCCTTTTGTTTCCCTTGCCCAGCCTTGGCAGTCCTGTCAAGCTATCGTCTCAGTTTTCAGGCAGGATTGTGCTCTAAGTGCTAAATTACAGAGCGGCGCAAACGGCAGGGAGGAGGGAGAGTGACGGGCTGACGCGGTGCCGGACACCTGGGATAGATTTTGGTGATGTCTCCTGGGGCAAGACGCCGACACGAAACAAAGAGGGGGATTTGGAGGCTCGATAAAGTCAAAGTTGATTTCAGGGAGAGTCGTGACGCTGGCTTTGTGACTCTATGAATGACTCGGGAAAATCGTGGTGTTGTAGGCACCTCAAGAAATTCAGAGTCAGAGATGAAAAATGACCTCGAATTCAGCTAGCGCCCATCTTCCCGCTCTATTCCTGTCACTCTTGAAAACATGGGTTATGTAGAAGCTTCTAGAAAGTTAAAAACATTTGGAGCTTTTGTCTAAACAGCTACTTTAGATTGACTCTTCGTTTTATCATGTTTTTGTACTTCATAGTTTTAGTCCAGCTTTAGCCAAATCAACATGTAACCATAGCACAGCTAGCTCGTCCATCTTATTGGAGATAGATCTTACGTTCCCAATAACGATGGATGGAAGGACAGGTCCATGTCGTCACTTCTTAGCTCACACCTGAGAACCAGCACGTCGTCCTCACCTCCTTCTCCTCACCTTGTGGGGAAACATCTGGCCTAGCACCAGTTAGCATTGACATGCTACAGGCTGCTAACAGCTGATTTCACATGTAAACAATGCAGCCATGGTTACATGTAGGATCTCCAGACAAACACAGGAGAAGAAAGTAGTAAAAATATCACTGAAGACACAAAAAGTTTGGTGTCTATGACCAACAAATGAGCCATACGAAGTGATGACCCACTCCAAATACAAAGATGACGAAAAAGAGATGGACAAAGAAGAGAGAGTTGCTGCAAAAGGCAGCCATAACCAACAGGGCGGCGCCAGATAACGATGGACGGTCTGTAGACTTCTCCAGGTCTCCTAACCAGGAAGTTGGCTGAAGTGGACATCAGCTCCAAGATCCCTAGCAAAGAGGACCCGGGTCTTCCTCTGCCTCTGGTTGATGAAGGGTTTCTTCTGTGCCCTGCGTGACTTCAAACCAGCTTCAAGAAGTCCGTTTCTAACTGTCCTTGCTGAACAAGTGACATTTCTCCACAGTGCCCGCTCATTTTTAGGTCCGACCACGATTGCTGACACAGGAACAATAAGTGGACAGTCTCTCATCTCGTCACGGTGACGTAGCCGCTAAAGTCTCCAGCAGGGAGAATAGAGCATTGCTTGGGGCACTTGTGCTTGAGTAGGTCACACCTTGGACGGCCAGTGCGACCACGTCTCCGTCGTCTTTTCTCACAATCGTGCCGCTCATTTCATTGAACCACCACGACATATCCTGATCGCTCATCCAAAGAGGTATCCATCCCTAACCAGGAGTTAAAGGTTTGAGGTTTTACGGCCCAACATGAACCAGGAGAGGATCATCATGGGGTGGGAACAGGTGCAAACACAGGGAACATGTTAAACACACCGAGCGACACATGGATGTGGACATTTAGAGCGAGCTTGAATTGTTAACGGTTGCATCTTGATGAATAATCTTTGAGCACATTTCCTGCAGCGTTATTTCCTCTACCATCAACCCCCCATCCTCCTCCATCCTCCTCCTCTTTTCTAATTCATATTCCTCGTTCCCTGTGTGCCAGATTCTTCATACTGGGAGAGCTTTTTGTTCAAACTCAGAGGGAGAAATTTCTGGAACATGGCCTGTTTTTTCTTCTTCTGCTGTGTATTCTGGCGGTGCGTTGGGGTTGGGGTGTGCGCTCTCTCCTCCTTAATGTACTCGTACATCACTCAGAGACGGAGAGCGCGGATCTTCAGAGGCATTCTGGGGGAGTGTATACTGTATGTCAGAGCGTGTGTTTGTTAGTTTATTCAGCCCAAATGAACTGAGAGCAGAGGGAAAGTGTTTGCTCTGCAGTTCACGGCTGTAATTTGTCCTCCTTTTCTCTTATTTTAATCCCTTTTTTCTCCTCCACATTACCATTCCCCTCCATCTCATTCCCCATCCCCACCTCCCTCCTCTCTCTGTGAAAAATACACCTGTGCCAGACTCTGTGGGTGTGTGTCTGAGTGTGTGTCCGTGACGAATCGTCTAATTTTCAGTGATGCAGTGCAGAAGTACACACTCGTACGCGTCACCTCATCTCTGACTGAACCCATCGCCGCTACAGATGTTCGATTACAGCCGATGCTGCGTGCATCCATCTCAGATCCTCCTCCAGAGGCTCTGCAGAGTTTTCTCACTTCATCACCTGAGAATTCATCAAACACATCGCTCCAAAGTGTCAGAGCAAACTCCAACTCCAGACGCTGATGGGAAAGAAAAATATGTCAACACAGGGACTGAGGATGGAGCGCTTCTACATCTGAAACTTGCAATGCTGTGTTCATGTCAAAGATGGAAAATCAGCCGCTCTTCCACTGCCTCACAGTCACGATGATGTGTTTAGGTACCTAAACACACTGCCATTTGATTTAATGTGAATGAATACCTGGTACTACAGTCTGAATTGGGTCGGCACCCATAAAACTATCTAATTTGGTACCAATCCCTACTTCTATTGAACTAGGGATGTGAGAAAAATCAAATATGTACAAAGTTTTTTTTTTGCTTTATGATATTACAATCAGGACTCTATGATGGGGTATTGCATTCACCTGAAAACATAAAAGAAGATCCTCCAGTTTTTAGGAGATAGCTAACTCATAAAAGCATGGCTCTGAAGAGTAAAGGAATTCCTGAAAATCTTTAATCGACATCTCTATGAAGAAGCATGAACCATGTAACTGTTAACTAAAACACACTAAAAAGCCTACCGTACCTGAAATGACCCTGCACCTCTGGTTAGCATCAGCAAAACATGCAAGTCATGTAGCAGAGCCATAGGACATCCTGTTTTTACCAGATAATATTTCATGAAAATATAAGTTCCTGTGTACTGAAAAAGTCATGTTGTAAAGCAGGAGTTTTTTATTGTTATTAATAAATTTTATTTTCTTAAGAAAATGCAATATGCCCTGTATGAGTCTTAGTTAAAAAAAAAAAAATAATAATAATAATAAAAATATATATATATATATATATATATATATATATATATATATATATATATATATATATATATATATATATATATATATAAATATATAAATATATATATATATATATATATATATATATATATATATATATATATATATATATATATATTATTATTATTATTATTATTATTATTATTTTTTTTTTTTTTTTTTTTTTTTAACTTTTTTTTTACTTATGTAAATCCTTCATTTTAGTCTTTCTTTACAAGCTGAAGCGGGAAATTTTTTTTTTTTTTTTCAAGTAAATGCAATACGCCACCGTATGATTCATAGAAAAAAAAAAGAAAAAAAAATCTCTTTTTTTCACGAATGTAAATCATTCATTTTAGTCTACAAGCTAGATGGGGGGAAAAAAGAAAAAAAAATGTCTCAACTAAATGCAATACAACAGGGTATAATCTTTAGTTGAAAAAAAACACTTTTATTTTCTTTTCTTTTAATTTTTATTTGTTTTTTATCCCAAATGTAAATCCTTCATTAGTCTTTCTTTACAAGTGAGGTTGGGAAAAAAAAAAAAAAAAAAAAAAAAAAAAAAGGATATTGTTTTAGGTAAATGCAATACACCACGTTGTAATTTTTAGTTGGAAAAAAAAAAAGTAAAAAAAAAAAAAGTAAAAAAAAACCTTTTTTTTTCTTTTTTTAGTTTCTTCTATCCCAAATGCAAATCCGTTATTTCAGTCTTTGTTTACAAGTTAGATGGGGGAAGAAAAAAATGTTTTCCTTTCCTTTTTTGTCTCAAGTAAATGCAATACACTACTGTATAATTCTTAGTTTAGAAAATAAATAAATAATAAACCAAATTTAAATCCTTCATTTCAGTCTTTGTTTACAAAGTAGATTGGAAAAAAATCTTATCATATTTCTCCAGCAGAGGGTGAAATGTTTTACTCTGACTCAAGTGATGTGCTTTTAAAAAAAAAAAAAAAAAATGGCTCATGATATAGTCTGTTGACTTTATCATCAATTCAACTTTTTCCCATTGTCTGGTGTTCAAAGGCAAACTAGAAAATCGCAAAAACTGGATCATTACAATTCAAATCGACTCGGCACCTCAAAAATCGTAAAAGAATCAAACTGTGAAAAAAGGACATTTTCCCAGCTCTTATTGATACGATGCATCCGTTTGTACAGAGCAGACTGAGGTCAAGAAATCAGAATCCAGCAAAAACTGATTTTGAGAATCAAACCCTCCATGTTTAACAGTGTGTTCCTCAGTGTGTGGGCCGTAAACCCTCACTAATGACAGGAACCTCACAGCAACCCACTTCAGAAGAACCGGGCTCTCTGATAATAACGATGAGAGGTTCCTTGGTGGCAGTATAACAAATGACTGCAGCTGGAATAAAACCTATAGCTCTCTGTTAGCTGCAGCGTGTGTTAGCGCTGGTGGGAAATGTGCTGATTCAGCCACGCAGTGCGTTGGTCTGCAGCCTGAGCTCCATCTGCATGAAGAGACGTCAGACGTTATGTTTTTATTCAGGTTATAGAGGACGCGTCTTCCTCTGACTCCTCGTAAAAACAAACAGAAACCTCTCTGCTCCTCTTTCTGCTCCTCTTTCAGCTCCGTCTGCTTCAGCGTCTCTACAACACGCTGAACTTTCAGAGATAAAAGAGCAGAAACCTCTCACTCCAACATGAGCACACACTCACACACACTCACACACACACTCCCCCTCTGCCTCACATGAAACACGTTTGATCCGTGTGTTGCTATGGGGACCAGGAGTGTGTCAGTGGTATACAGGGGAAATTAAATGGGTCATGAGTGTAGCAGAGTGGTGTGTGCAGCAGAGATAGTGTTGGGCTGTCTGTCACACTGCAGCACCTCACATAAAGGAGGCACACACACACACTCACACACACACACACACACACACACGCTTACACACACTCACACACATACAGAAACACCGAGGATACCCAGAGAGTGAGTCAGAGACAGGAATAGATGGTTTACGTGAAATTAACGGGAGAGATAAGCGCGTTGGACGTCACTAGGCGTGAATCAGCAATGTGTGATGTCAGTGTGTGTTTGGGAAGAGACACACACACACACACACACACACACAAGAGTGTGAGTGTGTGTGACGTGTTTAAAGTCGTCTCTGAATGAGTCAAGGAAACGGTTAAAAAATGCTTCATGTGATTATTTAGACTCGTTTAACGCCAGTTATTGATGTGTCTCATTGGTTCCAGGGACCAATCAGAGAGCTCCCCCTGCTGGATCGTCTGTGTACTGCTCCAGTAATACTTGGGTTGGTTGACTTTTTTCCCCTATAGGCAGTTTAAAACATGCTAACAGAGCTACCCAGCTGAAACGTGTTTGTTGTTGTTGTACAGATCAGCTTTCTGAATGGGTGTGTGTGTGTGGTTACTGCTGTTTCTGTAGACAGCCACAAGTGGACACTTGAGGAACTGCAGTTTTTAACACCCCTACACTGGTTTCATTCCTCACAGTCTGAGGCTGATGCTTGTAACTGCTGGACGCTTCAGCCAGTAACCTCGCCCCTTAGACTTTGCTCAAACAGCCAGTCAGCACATCGCCTCATTATCATCACATCTAGCTCACTCAGATCACTGCATGGATGATGAGGTTGGAAACTGAGAGGCCGTAGATGCTGCACCAAAGCTGAGTTTTTGGGGTTGAGTAAAAAATTTAACAAGTACAAAATGTTGTTTTCAGCTATTAAAGTAATTTGATCATGAAGGACCAAAATCCTCAATGAGTGAGCAACACAGCTCACTTAAAATGCAGAGTGTGTGTTTGTGTTTTATGTGCAGGAAATTTGGCTGTGAGCGGCTAATGATAGCTAATCAGCTAATAGGCTAACTGGGAGTATACTGAAGATACTGGGTGTTTAGATAGATAGATAGATAGATAGATAGATAGATAGATAGATAGATAGATAGATAGATAGATAGATAGATAGATAGATAGATAGATAGATAGATAGATAGGCTTTATTTTCAGACTCAGGGTCAATGTGTAAAAAAAAGGAAAAGAAAACAAAAAGAATAAAAATACACAAAAACCAACAAGGCAACAATAAAAAAAAAACATAGACCAATGAGTGAAATGCAACAAATGGTAAATAAGAAGCCACTAGCCATACTTTATGATCATTTCTATCCAACTTGTAGGCAAACAGAGGAAATTATGACTTTTCCAGTCGTTTTCACATCCTGCTCATGTGTAATCTGTGTTAAAGGAGGGAATTATCAGCTCAAATTGAGGTTGGGTTCAGTTTTTTAATTGTTTTGGACTCTGGTGGAGTTTTGCACTGAAATTTGTGGCTCCAGCCTTGCTCTTGTGAAATGTGAAACTGGATCAGCATGCTGTTGAATAAATATATATTTTTTAAAAGTACAGAATGTTGTTTTCAGCTATTAAAATCATCCAATCATAAAGGACCAAAATTCTCAACGGGTAACACAGCTCACTCAATAATTGTAATGATAGCTAGTGACAGCTAATAGGCTAATAGGCTGACTGGGAGTTTACTGGAGATGCTGGTTGTTTGAAGAGTGAAATGCAACAAAAGGCAAATAAGAAGCTGCTAGCCATACTTTGTGATCATTTATATCCAACTTGTAGGCAAACAGATGAAATTATGACTTTTCCAGTCGTTTTCACATCCTGCTCCTGTGTAATCTGTGTTAAACGAAGGGATTATCAGTTTAAATTGAGGTTGGGTTCAGTTTTTTAATTGTTTTGGACTCTGGTGGAGTTTTGCACTGAAATATGTGGCTCCAGCCTTGCTCTCGTGAAATGTGAAACTGGATCAGTATGGTGTTGAATAAGTTATTAAAAAAAAAAGTACAGAATGTTGTTTTCAGCTATTAAAATCATCCAATCATCAAGGACCAAAATTCTCAACGGGCGAGTAGCACAGCTCACTTAATAATGATAATGATAGCTAGTGATAGCTAATAAGCTAATAGGCTAACTGGGAGTTTACTGAAGATGCTTGTTGTTTGAAGGGTTAGGGTTAGGTATCTCTGATTAAGACAAGATAAGACTCCTTATCTTGTCTTGATTTTGGGTTTCTGCTAATAAACATTATTAACATTTGCGGGTCTAGACCTGTAAATGTTTTTGTAAAGTGTCTTGAGATAATGTTTGTTATGATTTGGCGCTATACAAATGAAGATTGATTGATTGATTGACTGATTGATTGATTGATTGAAGAGTGAAATGCAACAAATGGTTAATAAGAAGCGACTAGCCAGACTTTCAGATATTTTCTGTCCAACTCGTAGGCAAATAGATAAAATTATGACTTTTCCAGTCGTTTTCACATCCTGCTCATGTGTAATCTGTGTTAAACGAAGGGATTATCAGTTTAAATTGGGGTTTGGTTTAGTTTTAATTGATTTAGACTTGGAAGGAGTTTTGGACTGAAATATGTGGCTCCAGCCTTGCTCGTGTGAAATGTGATACTGAATCACTTCGTGTTTTTGGCTGTTTCTGTTGCTGTTTAACATTTTTGAAGTCCCCAGAGGTGTCTGAAAAGTTGCTAAATATAACAAAAAAGTTGCTTAAGTTTGCAACACTGACTGTATCTTATTAACCTTTAACGTCATCATCTCAGAATGCACAACTCTCTGTGTGCCTAAAAAGGAAGTGAAGTTAAAAGTTTTTGACGTAGTTGGGGCATTTCATGGTCACTACCAGTGCTAACACTCAGGGTTCCCTTAAAATTTTGAAATGAGACTTTTTCTTTTTTCTTGTTGGTGAATGAGTCTCAGATAAGTCTAATAAGACAGCTTTAATAAAAATAACAAACACATTATTAGATTTCTGTTTCTACACTGCTGTCTGTGGATTTGCAAAATTTCCAACAGTTTCCTTCAGGTCTGATCCACTTCCTGGAGACTTTTAACGACATTATCTCCTCAGTTTTATGAAAGAAAGGGGAGAAACTGGGGGAGCAGAGACAAATCCTCCAATAATAACCAGAGATGAGATGTTTAAATGCTTTACCTTCCCACCGTTATGACTTTTTCTATCCAAGCCCACGATTCCTGCAGTCTTCGTTTAATATCATTGGTCATTTGCAGCAGGTGAGCGGTTAGCATCAGAGCGACAGGTGCTATCTGTAGATCAGGATCAGGTTTTAATGAATGTTCCTCTGAAGTTTGGATGGTGACAAATCCAGTTTGAAAACAAACCTGAGGGCTGCAAAACCGACTACGTTCTGCTTTCCAGACACAGCTACAGTCGGCCTGAAGGGAAACAAAGAAATGTGTGTTTTTGGAAATCAAACGTGGTGTTAGCTCCTGTTTCTGCACCTGTCATCCACTGCACTGATATCCAAATCCAGGATCCACCATCAGCTCCAGGCCACAAACAGTTTGACAACATTTGCAGGATTAAGCGGCAGTTTCCACGCCAGCTCATTCTTCGCTCCGTCACAGCTTCGTCTTCCTCTGTTTCAGCCTCTCCGTCAGCTCTAATCCTCCTCTCTGCTCGTCTCTGTGTCTCACTTTAAACATGTGAGGAGATATCTCACAGAAACAGTGTTTTATAAAAACAGAGGAGCTGCTCCTGCTGTTATTAAAGAACCATATCATTTCCTATCACTCATCCAGAGAGGAGGACGGAGACGTATAGGATTAAGATGCAATAATACCTGAAAATACCTGGAAATCTAAAAACAGAGGATGGAGGAGTGTGATCAGATAACTCTGCTGCCAGTCACACTGATGTCTTTTTTATTGCAGCTCTTATAAAACTTTTCAGATTTTTCCCAGAAATCATCCAAACTCAGACCTGAAGCTCTGATAAGTTTCTATTTCATTTAAAGGATGGTGGATTAAATTTTCTATTTAATTCTTTGAGATTACTTTTTTCCTCAAAGCACAGGAGATAACGGTTTTCTGAGTGAATCATAAACAGGAAATAAAAGAAGAGAAAGGAGATAAACATGTTTGAACAGGCACAGATGATGTGTCGAGCAAGTTCAGAGAGGAAGAGCGGCCCGATCGAGAGAAATGATGACAGAGATCATGGAGAGGGTAAGAGGGAGCGAAGGATGGAGCGCCGGAGACGAACCTGATTAAAAAGTTTGTTTTGTCTGTTTTTTTGGATCAAAAGCAGGAAGAGAGACAAAAGAAAGAGTCCACTCTTCTGAGGAAGTTTTGGTGTTTACATGGTCAGAGAAAACAATTTTATTTGGGTCTTGAAAGATCGTTCAAGATGCTCTGAAAATGGCTGGTAGCTAATGAGTAAATATCGACCCGCTTTTACACATCAGCCGATACCGATATGTTAAAAACATGACCAACACCGGCCGATATTGATGCAGATATGTCGTGCATCCTTGGCTAAAAGTGCACACATGTAAACTCTGCCAGCAATGGAAAAGTCTCTCTTCCAGATATCTGCCTGATCCTGATCCACACTTTAAAATGAGATTATCAGGAACAATATAAGTTATTCTTAAGGCCCCGATTACACGGCAGCATTTGATCCGAAAACGCTAAAACACAGTGAAAGAAATCTGTGTTTACAAGGAAACACTGAGGGACTGGAAACGCTGTAGTAAGCATGCCAGGCCTGTAGGTGGTGTCTTGTCCAGAAGCAGCTTTTGGTAGATCTCCTCTGAAGTAGAGTTGGGCCGATCATCTGGTGAAAAACAGATGCTCGTTACATTAAAGACAGTCACAGATTGGGCAGCACAAGTTCAACACGGTAGATCACCACGATTGTAACCGCAGGTCATGGACAGTTGGAATTGCTCGCGTGAAGCAGAGCATGACGTTAGCATTTCCGCTGAAAACTCCATCTTACTGTTTACACGGCAACGGTTTGTGTTTTGGGTCGGCTGAAACGCAGTTAATGTGTAAACACGAGCCCGAAACACAACAAAACTTTTGCATTTTACTCTAAAACCGTTTTCATGTAAACAGCCCCTAAATGCTACATCTCAGCTTCCCAAACTGGTCAAATGGGACCAGATTGATTTACGTCAAGTGCAAGGCTGTGTTTACACGACACCAAAAACGGTCAAATCCGATGAGACCGTGTTGCGTTTTGTCCAAAAACGGAAACTTTGAAAAACGCTCTGGCAGATTTCTGAGTAGCTTATATACACACATATATCCACATCGCCAACTACTGGCCTGGCATGGTCAGTACATCGTTGTGGCTTGTCCTCTTGGAGTCGTATGAATGCAGTGGCCTAAGTCTCTATGACAACAACACGCCATCTGATGAAGTTTATCAGAGAGAAGAGAGATCTGAGTTTTTTTCTGCTGGAAACGATTTCTGTGATTAATTTTGTAGTGATGGTGGACACTGGAGCCTAACTGTCAGACAGAAAAAGGACAGAAGAGAAAAAGAAAGAGAAACAGGAGAGAGATAGAGCACAAGCTAAAGGCTAACACACAGGCTACAGTTTTATGCTGTGTTACATTTACATCAGAACTGGGAAGTGATGAGTTGTCATCTCTGATTTCAAAGCGTTCCAGTCACCACCAAGTTGGAAAAACTTGCCCAAACAGCAGCAATTTCTGTATAAACATCTAATACTACTTTTTTTAGGCTAGGGATGGGAATCAAAAGCTGGTTCCTGTTGAGAATCAATAAGAAATGTTTCAATCCATGGATATCGTTAGCCTTTGTGCTTAACGATTCTCTTATCAATTCTTTACATTGTGCCGGAGCCACCGGGCCTTGCATCGACTAGTCTGCTGCAGCTAGCTTAGCTTAGCAGTTAGCTAACATTTCCCAAGAAAACTCTGATTTAGGATTTTCAGCTTGAAGTTTTCCTGAAGAACTGACTTCATAAAGAAATGTATATCACTCTCTCTCAGGAGATTCATATTCAGCACATTCAACATGGTATAAATCACCTTATTTACGGAACTACATTGATATGCTAGCAGTTAGCATACATCAGTATAACAGAACTTCAACTTTCCTCACAGAAACATATCACATCAACTCTTTGTAAAAAATATTGAGAATTTCAAATGCTAAAAGCTAACAGGCTAATGAAAGGCTCATGGCTGACTTCATAACTACGGAAAGGTTCCAAACAACTTAAACCATTGCTATAACCACTTTGAGACACTAGATGGCCTACTTGAATTATTAATATATTACAACACAGAACATCAACGTCACATTGTGTGAAATTTTGACCTGTTTCTGTTTAATTATGCCCAGAAATATCCAGACTCAGGGACCAGTTACATTTTATTCATTTACAGTATGAACTCAGTTAAATGTTGTTGACACAGAAAACCTGTAAAGATACTTTTTGTACCAAGAAAATTCACAACAAGAAGTGATAAGGGAATCAATAAGAGCATTGGTATTGACAAAATCTTATCAGTTCCCATCTCTAGTTTACGATTGATTTATTGCAACTAACTCTCGCCCAAATTAGGTTATTTTTAACCTAACTGATTTTACTGTGTGCAAATCAGTCCCTCCATGTGCCTCCACGTCCATCAGACAGAAGCAAACGAGCAGCCGCTCCCTGAGTCTGCTGCTCTCAGTGTTAATTAAAATGTCACAAACCAGGATCCTTCAGTTTCCTCTGCTCAGCCTCAGCATCAGAACAAGGATGGACAAAAGTTCCTCATCTCACCCACAGATACATGTTTTCCTCCTCACACACTGACACACACTCTGACACACACACACAGAGTCTGCAGGTCATTGTGCTCATTAATTAGCCTGTACAAGAGCCCAGCATGGAGTTAATTAGAAAGCCTGTCACCTCCTGTAAGCCCAGCAGATATCAGTGTTTCCCCAGGCTGCGTTCAGACACGTTCAGCTGCTATCACTGAAAACACACACAAACACACACAAACACACACATGCAGGTGGTCTCACCCTGTCACTGAGTCACTACTGCCCATAAATCTTTGTATTTTCTTCGTATTTGACGTTAGCTGTTTCTGTTATCTTCAAGTTTTTCACATGGAGAAAAAAATAACAGTCTCAACAAGTGGATTTGTCCGTGATTGAACGGCTGATTTGTGCGACTTGAAGTCTCCTCCAAATTGTTTTTTTTTCCGTCTGCAGGTTTCTGTAGCCTGAGCCAGCTTTTACAGAAATGAAAATCTGGAAGTTTGGGTTGAGAAAAGAAATCTTTGCTGTTTGATTTCTGCCAAAATTCAATGTGGCAAAGCAAAACTGAAACTCCTCGAGCTGCTTGGCTCTTTTTTCATTTCCTCTCCTGTAACACACACGCGTAAGAAAGTGTAAGAAAGGAGTCGTTCTGGTTTGTGGGAGTTGTGCTGAATCTGAGTTCAGTGCAGTTTGTCTGTGAAAATTAACTTTATCACATTTTTACACTCACAAAGTTAGATTTTAGTTTGACATGTCTTCATTTGGAGTTGTTAAAACTGATTATATAAGATTAAAACAGGGTTTGACCTCACGTTTAATGACTTCAGAAAGGAAAAATAAATTATTTTTGTCAGGATCCTCTTAGATTCTCTCCTGCTATGACCAGCTGCACAGTGGCGGCAACTCTGACGGAGGTAGTTTGGGTTCAAAACTGTAAAAAACTGGTTACTTGGCGCCAACCTGTTGGCTATGGCTACCTTTTGCAGCAGCTCTCTCTTCTTTGTCGGTTTCTTGTAATTTTTTTTTTGTCTCTTTTTCGTCATCTTTGTATTTGGAGTGGATCATTACTTTGTACGGATCATCTGTTGGTCGCGGACACAAAACTTTTTGTGTCTTCAGTGATATTTTTACTACTTTTTCTCCTGTGTTTGTCTGGAGATCCTACATGTAACCATGGCTGCTTTGTTTACATGTGAAATCAGCTGTTAGCAGCCTGTAGCATGTCAATGCTAACTGGTGCTAGGCCAGATGTTTTCCACAAGGTGAGGAGAAGGAGGTGAGGACGACGTGCTGGTTCTCAGGTGTGAGCTAAGAAGTGACGACATGGACCTGTCCTTCCATCCATCGTTATTGGGAACGTAAGATCTATCTCCAATAAGATGGACGAGCTAGCTGTGCTAACCCAGCAACAGAGGGAACACCAGAGGGCAGAGTAGCATCATGCTATTCACAGACATGGCTAACAGAGCTAACAGCAGACACCAAGGCCACATGTGAAGAGCTTCACCTGCTGTGAGCAGACAGGATCCAGGAGACAGAGACTGAACAGACTGCTGAAGAAGCTCAGTCCTGGACCCTGTGGAGGTGGAGGCTGGCTGACTGGACAATGATGGACAAGCTGTCAGCATCTATTTTATTATGGAGCTTTTTACACTTTCTATACACTTTCTTACTTTGGTTTTCTTGATTGCTGCTGTGACTTCAATTTCGTTGTACTTGTTACAATGACGATACATTTCTATTCTACTCTATTCTAAAATGGTAAAAGGTGGAGTCACACTGTCCATTCTATAAACAGTTTTTGGTCATGACAGGTTGGAGGGTCAGGGGCCTCAAACACCAAGGCCTGTTGCAGACAGCAGCTGAAACAAAGTGTTTCAGACAGGGGCTGAAATAAAGTTTTTTAAAACACCACAGAGAGAAAAAGAGGCTTTGCTTGAGCTGTGAATCATGTAAAGATACTACGGTGGCACCACAGGGACAAAATCAGGACTAAAAAATGCACAGAGCCCGTCCTTAAAGATGTACAGTATTTTCAGCCTTATTTTGGCCTTCGTACACACAGTAATGGTCGCTCAGCAGGGTGGAGATGGCTACGTTTGTTTTTAGTTTTAAAGTTACGTAAAGCTCCTCAGGGACAGTTTGATTTATTTCAGACTCATCACAGAGAAAGAAACGACGCCGTCTCCTCCCTGAGTTAAGTTTAGACTCAAACGTCTGATGGTCGTCTGTTCTCAGGCCATTCTGAAGCATTCTGGGAGCTTTTATCGCTCCTGGTTTGATATTCGCTGCCTTTTGGACGCCGTTTCCATCCTCCACCTCCTCCTCCACCTCCTCAGCCTCCCCTCTCTGTGATTATCGTCTGCACTTTGTCAGAATCCCTCAGTTTCCGTGTCACTCTCCCGCCCTCGCCGCCGCTCCCTCGGCTCCTGAACGCTTTGAGGGATCTCCAGCTGGCTCTGTGATCGACTCGCCCTCCTGTGGCGAGCCCCTTAATAAGCCGTGCGCTCCTCTCGCCGTCCCATGGCGATGATGATCACACACCGGGTCTTGGCTCGCCTTGGCTCCCTTGAGAGCTGCACACACACACACACACACACACACACACACACACACACTCACACACACACTCACACACACACACATATACAGACACACACTGCATACACAAACCCCTCGTCATCACCGCTCCAGTCTCGTGGCGGTCTGAGCCGTGATGATTGAGCTTAACTACAGAGCTGCTGCCTCACTTGGCTCTGGCTGGACCTCCTGCTGGGAGCCGATTACTCCAGTCCACCAGGGACCAGATCCAGGATTCCTGCTGGTCCAGGAATTCTGCTAAACTGGAGCGATTTAGGGAGGAAAGACCCAGAAATGAGGGAGAGCGTGTGAGTGTTTCCTGTGATCAGGGAGCGTCTCTTTACTCCATGACGGAGGAGGATTCAGAGAGCGCTGCAGTCTGAGACGTTTCCCCCACAGAGCTGAACAACACCAACAAACCAGACAGAAGTAACAGATCTGGGTCAGGGACGCTCCAGTTCACCAGAGCCTGGGTGGAGCTGTCACACAGACCCACAGAGGGGGAGCTGAGACCGGTTCTCCTGCAGAGACTTCATGCTTTTACCGTCTGCAGGGACCAGTCACTGAGAGATGATGGATCTGGACTCGAGTCAGGCTCTCTGTGGGGTCAGAATCCAACCTGAAGCCTTTTTCTGACATGTCACTCCCCACTGTTGCCCTGTTTGCTGCTCTTTCCACTGTCCTCTGAAACATTTGGTGTCAGGACTTGTGATGGACAAAGGGGAGAGATGCTGTCCTCCCAAAACTACCACCCAGACCTGGTCACAGCTACAGGTCACATCGTTTCCTGAGTGCTGGACGAAGCTCGGTCTCCACCAAAGATCTGCAGATGACTGAAACCCACTGCTCCATACCTGTGGTCAGCCAACTATGGAGGACCGAAACTGCCAAAGTTAAAAAAAAATAAAAGTAAAAATAAAAACAAAAAAAATATACACAAGTAAATTAAAAAAAATAACAAACTGTAAAAGTAAAATTAAAAATAAAAACAAAAATATATACACAAGTAAACAAAACAAATAGCAAACTGTAATATATATATATATATATATATATATATATATATATATATATATATATATATATATATATATATATATATATTTATATATATATATATAGATAAGTAAATAAGAAAATAAACAGTAAAAAATACGAGAAAAAAATAAAAAACAAAATATATACATGTGTTAAATAAAAAAAAATACAAACAGTTAAAATAAAAGTGAAAACATCACAAAATTAAATGTGGAAATAGACTGGGAAAAAAATACAATAATAAAAAAATAAAGGACATGAATAAATAAATTAATTAAAAAAAATAATGCAAAATAAATGTGGAAAAATAATCAAATATCAATAAATAAGTAAATTAAAGTCCTCTGCTTTTATATAGCTAAATAAAATTAATAAATATTGCCAATATTTACATATTAATTGATATTTATTTTTTTTCCACATTTATTTATTTATTTATTTTTTTGTTACTTGTATTTGATTATTTATTTATTCATTTCCTAATGTATATATATTTTTATTATTATTTTAATTATTATTTATTCATTTATTTATTTTAATTTTGGCAGTTTTGGTCCTCCATAGCCAACAGGCTGTTGGGTCGTTGCAGGAGGGAAACCTCAAAGTCACGGCCTCCACATGGGTACTCAAGTATTAAAACGTAATTTCAAAAATGCATGAAGCTGGGTTAGAAGTGCAAGATCTGGGATTAGCTTGAAATGCAAGATACTAACAATTTCAAATACATTCCAGCTTCCAGTGAATTTTCTTATTTTTTTCTTTTCTTTTTTTTTTTTTTTTTATGTTGGGGGGGTATTTTTAATTCCAATTAAATGAAATAGAAGACAGCAGAAATGTCTGACATTAATTGTTGTTTTTCTTTTTCACCCACATTATGCCCCCCTCCAAAAAAATAAAAAAAATAATAAAAAAATAAAAAATAAAATAAAATTGTAAAAAGGGAAAAGAAAAGAAAAGAAGGACATAATGCAAATAAAATGTGAGAAAATAAAGAAATAAAATAAATAAAATATATATATTTTTTTCCCACCTTTAAAAAGAGTCTACACTGAAACAAATTTCTGTAAATTTATGACAAAACCTCAATGGTTAAACACAGCTCTGTGAAAAGCAGGGTCTCATATCCACTGTGTTCCCTCCTCACTCACAGTTACTGAACACCATCACAGCAAAAATGACTTTGCTGTAAAAGAATTGTAAAATCCTGGCAGCTGTGATTTCACCGTATCTGATGTATTTGAGGCATCCGGCGTCCCCAGACCAGGTGTGATATAAACCCCTCCAGCGAGTTCTGGGTCCACCCTGAGGTCGTCTCCACGTTTGACGTACCTTGAACGCCTCTTAAGCGAAGCATCCTCATCAGGAGCTCGAAACACTCCAACAGCTCCACTCCAAACTCCCTGACCTGGACTTTAAAGAAGAGGTGCTCCCTCTGCCAGGTCAGGTACCAGGATTTAAACCCCTTTTTCACACGTTTAAAGATGAAACACTTTCAGGAGACAGAACAAAGTACGATAAAGACCGATCCACAGGAGGTCTGGCTCTGAGTCAAGCTCCCAAAGCTTCAAAGTTCCCCGCATCGAGCATCTTAACAGCGTCTCTGATAATCATCCTGAAAACACCCACGCCTTTCACATCCAGCAGCCCTCTGAGGGGGGATCAGAGCTCTTTACAGAGACCTGATCCGCTAAAAACAAACTGCTCTCTCCATTTTAATAAAGACCTTCATGGCTGTCTGTATTTGATCTGACCTTTCCTCTCTTTACCTGCCGTCGCTGTGTTGATGAGCCTGCAGCAGATTAACCTCAGGCCTCTCATCCCCACGCTGCTGCTGCCTGTGAATTTATGTCCCTGCTGAATGTGAATTTAATGTGAAATACTCACCTTCATTACGCTAAAGCAGATTATGACTCAGTCTGAATGGTGTCATTCATCACCCACGGTTCAGACGTGCAGCTGAGAGCGGAGAGCGGGCTGCAGACTGTCAGCAGCCACCTGCCAAACACCAAACAGCAAACAGCAAACAGCGGAGAGGATCCGTGTTTGTGTTGGGCTATGAATAAAACATGCTCACAGTTAAAGGAGGAGCGTTGTTCTCTGGTTATCACTGTCGTCCTGTTTTATTTCTGACTCTGCACGCACAGTTAGACAACACTGTTTCCAAAAATGTGTTGATTTGTCAAACTTTTTAAAACTTTTTCAGCTCAAGTTTCTGTGCTGCTCCAGGAGGTCAGATTAGGAGGTGATCAGCCGTCAGGTAAAAGAGATCTTCACTACCCACAATTTTGTGGTTGGATAATTGTGTTTACTATACTAATAGATTAAAAATAATTTAAATGTTAAATGTTGAACACCACAGGTCATCATCAGGTATTCAGTTTTTAAACAGTTGTGCTTCTTCAATCTGAAAATATCCAGTCTATTGAGAAAAAGTCAGAATCAGAGTAGTTTATTATTGCATTTAATGAAAGTTGTGAAGGTTGAAGATGAATTGAAAAGATAGAAAAAAAATAAACTACAAAAAAACTTCTTTTTTTTTGTTTCCTAAAGTTAACAGTGGCTGACTGTCAGATCTGTGTTCAGCTCATCAGCTGATATGACAGACTGAGGCTACGATAGGATATATAAAACAACTTTAGATGTGAAATCGAGACTTAAGTGATACTTAAAAAAAAAACACGGTCTGTTTTAAGGGGCTCTAAAAGGCTCAGCTTCTATGCTGCCAGAAAACATCAGGTCTGCTGAAACTCTGAGCTCATCTAATTTATTTTTTTTCTTTCCTTTTTGTTTAACTGCCTCTTATTAATTCTAATCTGCTTTTTCATTGAATTTTAATTGTTTTCTTTTCATTTGTTCTGTCTGTAAAGCCCTTTGATTTGCCTTGCTGAAATGTGCTATATAAATAAACTTGCCTTGCCCCAACGTGTTTCAGCAATGTGCAGCTTCTATGCAGACGTGCAGCTCTTTGTACATACAGTAGTTGGTTTCAATCATAGTCTTCGTAAGAACCGGTTTGGTTTTCCATCAGGAAGGAGCTGAGCCATTGTGTCGCTGTAAAACATCAACACGTCACTGCATACATAGCCGTTTACCCAAGGTCACTCGTGCCATAAGGAAGCTAACGTAGTCAGTGCTTCGCCCAACACCGACTACGTTAGCAAAGAGTTGGTGCTTGCTAAGCTCCAGGTTTGAGCGCCTGGAGCCAGAGCTCTTTCTGTGGAAACACAAAGAACCAGGACTAAGTCAGGAACTGGTCTGGGACTAACACCAGCACCAGCTCTGTGAATGTGGTGGAACACACCCATCCAAAAACTGATCTTTACACTAAAGAAGTTAACAGCCTGGTTTTAACCATAGTCTGTATAAAGAGTGGACAGCGTGGCTCCACCATTTCTCATTGTACGGTTTTGAAGCCAAATTCCTCCGTCACAGGAGCAGACATTGGAGCCAGAGTCTGTGCAGTAGAGACTGTGAGGGATTCTGGGAGAATCTGAGTGGAGCTGGGTGATAAAAAAAAATATATATTTTTTTTTCTTTCGAGAGTCTAATCACTTCTTGACTCTACCTCCAGACATATTTTACAATCCCTGAAAAAAAAAGAACGTCAGCTGTTGATCATCGTTAGACGTGACGTAAAACCTTGTTTTTAACCTCGTATAACTAATGAAAACAAAACTTTTCAGAAAAAAGAGGACTTGGATACAAGACAGCCAAATGATATCTTCAAATCACCACAACAATCAGACGTGAGAAACATTTCTACCAGGTGGATTAATTTTTTAAAGTTTGACCACAGCCCATCTGGAATGACTGGGGAGATGGATTTTTTGACCTATACTGCAGCCAGCCACCAGGGGGAGCAGTTTATGTGGAGACCTCACTTTGAGCCGAGCAAGATGACGTCCATTTTTTTTTTTTTTTTTTTTTTTTCAGTCCCTAGTTTAAAGAGGATTCAGGTCTGAATTGATTATTTCTCCATCAGCACACACTGAACGAGGAGGAGTTAGTTTCACTTGCTATAAAAGTTATCAAGGTCACGAGTTCGCCCATATAAGGGCATGGCTGACTTAGCAAGGAGGCTACAGGCCTGTCTCTTTACCTCATTCTAACATAAAATGTCTTTCATCACACATTTACATTTACCATTTTCCTTGAAAGCATGATTTCCCCTAACGAGGGAGAAAACTGTTGGTTTAATCACATCAATGTGCAGGATGCAGCTGACTTTATTGATAATAAAAAGGAATCAAAGGGTGTGCAATAACCTGATTTTGATATAACTTTAATTACTGCACAGAGAACACCTCCTGGTTTATTGTGAGTATCTGAGCTCACTGCTTTTATTGATGTTGCTCGTTAATGAGCTCCGTACTCCACTGGAAAAACTCCAACGTTTCATCTTAAGGTTGTAAATTTAGGTTTACAATTTAGTGCAGTCATTATTTCCTTTATTTTTCTCAAGAATACATTCAAGTTGTGTTACATTTAAGTTGTTCATAGGACCTAACGTTTGCATACTTTAGTTCCTACCTGTCACTGTTTCAGGAGGGACATGTATGAGTGAGTCGCGCAGCTTTAACCGTAGCGCAGAAGTCGTCTGTTTAAGGAGATATTGTCATTCACGTCGAGCCCACAGCCTGAGGAGCTGGAGGAGGTTATCAGCTGAGAGAGGAGGTGACATCACCTCTGAGTTTAACTCTAATTAAAATAAAAACGACTCCATGAAGGAGCAGAGTCGTTAAAGTGACGTCTGTGTTTCTCTGGTGGACGCTGCAGGTCGAACCCTCAGAGGTTTTCATTAAATCAGAAACTGTCTGCTCTGTGGAGAACAGACGACTTCCTCATCGATGAGACGGCGCACTCTGCTGGTCATGATGTCAATTACAGCTCAGGTCCTATGACTTACTGATGCATAATCAGTGATTTATCATTTCTTAAGTTTTGTTACACTCTCGTTTCATATTAGATTTGATATTTAAAACAAAAAGGAAAAGGTGATAAGAGGTGTCAGGTTTAAATCCCAGGTGCTGTTTGCTAAAGGTGTCCATCAATCGAGAAGTGAAGTTAACTAAAACTTGAATTAAAAGTTTGACAGGAGCTTCCTGAGGCAGAAACTGATCGTTACAGAGACGGAGAGGAAGGATGGAGGCAGCTCAAACCAGAAGTGATGAATTGATGAATTCCTGTTGACACTCAGAACAACCCCAGACTGTTTCCTGTCAGCAGGAGGAGACAGGGACAGGAATAATAAAAAACATGGAGGAAATAATAATCAGACAGGGTGAGGAGGTGGAGACGAGGGCAGGGTGGGGTGATGAGAGTGTGATGAATGGTTTTAGAGACGAGAGGCCGGACTGTGATTGAGTGAGAGACGGTTTCCAAACCTTCAAGATTTAAACAATTCATCATTCACCACTGAAACAAAACTAAATTTATACTTTAATGAATCTACTTTGTTTAAATACTGACACCCTGTGGCACCAAGCTCAAAGTTAGCTTACGACTTCCTGCTTGTTTTCTTTTTTTTTTTAGTTTCTTGTGTCCGGACTTGATTCTTTTTCAAGAAACTGAACAAACACATTTTTTGTCCACATTAACAGATGTTTTTACTCTTAACTTGAAACTCAGATTTTATTTTCTTCTTAATATTTTGACTTTAACTTAAAAAAATTCCTCATGATTAGCTTCAGCAGCTTTTACAGTTACGATGCATCTCTTGCAGACGACATGCTCATGGCCGAGCGTCGTGTCAGGTGTGAGTTTACATGAGAGTCAATGACATGACATACATATTTTGGTGTCTGAATGCAATAATTCCTCATAAAATAAATAAAGCATTTTCTCACATGTGTTACTTTAATCTATGAAACCCATATAATTCGATCGTTTACCTGTCCAAATAATGATTTTTTTTTATTTTTTTTTTCTGTTTGGCCACTTCAAACTGTTGGAAAATAATCTAATTGCATTCTTTTTGGACCAATATTGCCATTGCCATTTAGCATGCAATTTTATTTATTTATTTATTCAATATCATTTTATTTTATTTCATTTTATGCTGTTTAATTTAATTTTATTTTATTTTATTTACCTATTTATTTATTTATTATTATTTATTATTATGTATTTTTCTATTTATTTTATTTCTTTTTGGGGGGGGTTTCTTTTGCATTATTTACTAAAACAATTAATAAAATCATTCAATATCATTCTATGGCATTAGAGCTAGGCCTACATGTTATGATGAAATGAAATAGACTAAAGGTTTGTGTACATGATTTTTTTTTCTTTAATTTCTATAAATTACAGACTCTGCAATTTGAAAATTGCACTCTGTTACATCGCGATGTCGCTTTAAATTTGATTAATTGTTCAGCCCTACCTTAACCCCCCAAAAATTCAGCAACTGTGCATACTGATTAAACTATTAAAAAAGTACATAAAAAAAATAAATAAAATAAAAATAAAATAAAAGAAAGAAAGAAAGAAAAACATTGTGACATTAATTTATGTTTCATAAAAATTAAAATAAAACACTCTTTTTGCAAAAAAATGAATGAATAAATAAATAGATAAATAAATAAATAAATAAATTTTAAAAAGTTTAAAATCTGTTAAGATAATTAAAAAACCTGTTTGGCACTTTACATCTTGTTAAATGTCGGGGTAGAACAACTGTAACACTGGACTTTTATTTTGAAGTGAAGAGGATATAACAGGATATTACATCATCTAAATGACCCTAAATGACCTTTGTGAGCAAGTGAAAACGTTTGAAGTTTTCTCTCAAACATTGTTTAAAACTGATATTTTCAGTTTACTGGTTCATCTTTCTGTTTCACTTTCACTCCCTGACTCCTCTCATAAGGTGTGAAGGTGGCGCCCCCTTGTGGTGATGTAAACCTGCTGGTCCTCTCAGCCTGAATCACCTTTAAATAATGTTCCTCCCACAGTACAGCATCAACAGGAATTACAGCACAGCAGGAAGCAGACCTGCAGACTGCGACAGTCTGTTTCCCTCTCCTCCTCTCCCCGGGGGGCGCCGTTCTCCTGTGACCCAATTCCCCGCGGGCGTGCCGAGGTAAACAAAGAGAAATAAGAGAGTAAAGCCTGGGCTGGCAGAGACAAAGATAAGCTCACAAAACCTCCCAGACGGAGACTGAAACCTGGAGCATCCAGCGCCTCCTTTTAGCTCCTTCACAGCTCTGATTTCTGCATTTCAGGCTGTTTTTCAGGATCCAGACAAACGGACGTGAAGCAAGGCCACAGCCCAGACGCCGTTGTCTGCTCCTGATATTTTTAAATCAGACTTTCCATTCTGGTCGAAGCGCTCGGCTGGTTTTGGGATGTGAGTTACAGGAACAAATGGAGGCTTTGATGAAGATGTAAATCAGCAGAGAGGGTATTTTTAGAGAATAACCTGTCACCGTTTCTTCATCTGTTCTTCAGAAGAGGATAAAGATAGAGATGAAAGAGTTGTTCTCTGAATACTGCTGCTCCTGCAGAGCTCCAACACTGAAACTTTACCTGAACAGCAGCAGCAGCGTGTACAGACTTTCTGAAGGGCAGATATAAAGAAAGGTAAACACAGGGTTTCTGCAAGACCACGACACCACATAACGCACTGAAGTGCACATTTTGGCTGCAGGACATTATATTATAGCGGTGGGAGAAAAAAACATCATGTATTGTAGTTTAATGATTTTTTAAATATTTATTTATTTATTTTTCTTATTTTATGTATTTATTATTATTATTATTATTATTATTATTATTATTATTATTATTATTATTATTATTATTATATGATTTTAATTTTATTTATTTATTTTATTTTTTTATTTTGAGTCTTTCATTTTATTCTTTGTTTATAAGCTGTTTTGGAAAAAAGAAAAAGGTTTATTTTACCACATGAGTCTCCTCATAAATACATGTCACTCCTGACAGGCCTCCAGAGGGCTGGCCAATCAGAGTGGAGGGGGTTTAGAGAGCAGGGAGCCTTAAAGAGACAGCAGCTAAAACAAAGTGTTTCAGACCAAATCTGAGAAAAGGATTTCTTTGGGATTTCTATGAGTCGTGATTTATGTAAAGCTACTACGGGGGCACCAGAGGGACAAGATTAGGACTATAAAAAGCATAAATAAGAAACAGAATGATGCACATATGCTTCATACTTAAACCTGGCCTCTCCTGGGTTTGATGGAGAGCCTGCAGCCACTTCTCTGTCCACCTGAGACCAAAACACACATCTGTTTCCAGCAGCCGTCACTAATGGATCAGGCGTACACACACACACATATATACGCCCACACACTATACATCATGAGTGTGAGTCACACAGAGCTCAGATCCACAAACAGCAGCTTCATGAGAGGATTTTTTATCACTGATAAAAACGACACAGACATGAAATCACCGAAACACTTAAAGAAATCAGACTCTGGTACCTGACACGGTTATCACTGCTCCCCCTGTCTTTGCACTTTGCTCTGTTAAGGCCTGGGCTCCGAAATCTGCGGCTAAGGCCCTCCTGAAACTTTTAGGTCTATTCTTTGTTTGTTTCTTCTGCTACTTTGACCCCAAAATGGGTGCTTTCACCTTGAGATAAACACAAACTCACCTAGCCACAAAATTCACTCATGGTGAAAAATGTATGAATCCAGTGTTTTCCTGTTGATACCTGCGCCAGTGCGCCCCCTAGTGACTTAAAACTGCAGCCCCCCGGCTACTTCGAGCTACAGGCCTGAATTATTTTGTGTATAACTATCATGACAACACCTACAAAAAAGTCTCTCACAGCCATAGTGAGTTAAACATCGGATTTTGACGATTTATAGGGTACACATTTGAAAGAACTACTTCCAGGTTTTTCATCACAACAACGCAAAACTTGCCCTGTGTGTACTTCAAGCGATGAAGATTTAAATTTATTAAAGGATTTTTTGTCGCTCAACGGACGTGGCCACAAATGTCCACCAAAGTGGATAATCAAAGTATAAACCTTAATAGCTTAAAGTACAGCGCCCCCTACAGTAGACAAGAAGTCATAAGTTTTACTCTGATATTAAAAGCTCCTCCCTTTTAAACATTTTACTTTAAAATCTGGTTAGAAATGTCTTTCAGGCCTTCATTAACCATCACTGATCAGGTCTTTATATGGCGCCGCCTCAAACTCTGATAACTTGCCATGAACCAGGAAGTCATTGTAACTCCTTCATATAAGGTCTGATCTGCTTCAAATTTCACACACATCACTAAGGGCGTGTTCAGACCTGGACTGTTTGGTCCATTTTATATGGACCAGGGTTCGTTTCCCACGCTGGTGCGGACTTTTCATGCAGGTGTGAATAGACACAAACGAACCCTGGTGCGGACCAAACAACCGGACCCAGACCCACTTTTTGAGGTGGTCTTGGTCGGCTTCCAAACGAACTCTGGTGCGGTTCGTGGTTCTCCGGTGCAGGTCTGAATACAAACCAAGGTCCATCTGAACTAACTACAGGACACATGCTCCTTTTGGGCCTATAGGGCCACCGTAACCTAACCGTCTTTGGTTCATACCTGATCCTCCGTCTTCTGTTTAGCCACGCTGTAGCTAGCATGTTGTGGGTCAGGACACGCAGAGCATAGCGCCTCCTTGCTGCGATCATTGGTCTTCCTGTTCCTAAATTGTAAACGGTGTTGTTAAGCTGCTTTGAAGGAGCTGCTCTTGAAACTGAAAATGATTTAGCAGCTCTAATAAGAGCACAAACACACATGTTTACCTCCATTTCCAGGTCTGTACTCTGTGTGCCGCCCTTTGTCAGTGCTGTCCAATGAGAGCACTGATCCTCACACACCTGGATGTGTTTACACAATATAGTCCACTTGATAAAAGGACAATCTGAATACGAACCGCACCAAACAAAAAAAATAAAGTCCACTTTTGGTCCGGACTAAACAAGTGGACCAGATGATTCATTTTGGGGATAGGGTAAGCGCCACCTGTTGGACACATGTGATATTTAGTGTCAAAAACAACTTCAAACACCTTATAGCCTCCTGCAGCTCTTTTTTTTTCTCTTTCAGTTGGAAAAACACACAGATGAACATTTATGACCCTGAGTTTTTTGTAGGATGTAATCGAGCATGTGTTGTTCACTTAAAGATTCTCGATCTTCATTCCCAAGCCTTTAAAAACAAGAAAGTCCAACCCCACTCAGTCCATTGAGGATCCCAGTGAGTGTATTCAGACAAAGACTCTCTCAACCTGTGAGCTTAAAAAGAAGAAAAGGGAAAGACGAGAAATCTGGATCAACAGATGGTAACAAAACACAGACAATATGGTCTGTCTGATCTCTGGAGGACTTAAGTTACCGTCCCTGAGTTCCTGTTATATCAAAATGAGCTGAGTGTAGTTAATAACAGATCCTTTGGCACAGAGAGATGGAGAGGAGGAAACAGACTGTGGAGCTGTTCACACTGAACAACTGACCGAGATCTCTGATGAGCCAGAAACTCAACCAATCACCAGAGGCTCAGAGATTCAGACTCTGATCAACAAATGTGTTGAAACTTAAGAGTCTTATGAAGCATGAACCAGGGTTTGCAAAAACCATGAAAACCAGACCCACCTGTCCCTTGGGGGTCAGATCAGCTTCAAGCTGCTCGCGATGGTTGAGCTAACACCTGGGCTTTATGGTCTCCAGTCCTGAGTCCAGTTGCTGTCAGACCCTCAGGCCTCCTCTTCCTCTATTTCCCTTTCTAACTGCAGGAGCTAAATCAGCAGAAATACACATAAAACATAATGCATCGCGCTAAAACAAAGGGCTGTTCTTATCTTAATTTATTCCTGGTACACCCAGAGGATGGAGTTTAACTGCTCTTCTCTCAATCACACACACACACACACACACACTCACACACACACACACACACACACACAGCTCATTAACCTGGAGAGAAGCTCTTAGTGCACAGGAAGCTTTCCACTCCATTAGCCAGTATCATTATTGCAGGTACTTGGGCTGTAGATGGGGATACGTATGTGCTTTCTCTCAGAGCGCAGCAACAGGAACAGCCGTCTAAATCAAGAATATGAATAGCAGAGAAAAAGTCGGAGCGCTAATGTGAACAGGAAGCACGCACACACACCTCCCTGAAGTCAGACCGGCCTCCGTCATGATCTAATACCTGAGTGAACAGGAAAATATCACACAAAGAAGATTTTATTTCTGCAACATGAGATAAAACGATGATCGAAGGAGAGTGTGTATTTATAAAAGGCGTAGAGAGGCCTGGACCGACCTTTGACTCAAGTTTTGGTAGTTTGAAGTCAAATTAAACTAATCTGTTTTTTTCTGACAGATGGTGAAATACGCACTACTCTCCTCCTCTTGATTTGAGACCTCCAAAGGAACTGGATTACATCCAGAGGAACTTTTGGTCCCTGTTCAAACATTCTCCACCATTAAAAAGTTTCTGTGGCCCATGATTTAGCAACCAGGGTAGATTCTGAAAAAAACACAGAACAATTCAGGAAATTGCAACTAAACTCTGGACCAGTAGAGGGCAGTAAGATGACAACAACATAGGTCTTCCAAGCTAAAATGAGATATTGGAAGGAGACAGACGAGCCATGTAGCACTCCAGTTAGCCTTTTAGCATGAAGGGTTAAAAGCTCCAGAGACAAAGTTGTCTAAAGCCAGTCGGTCAGATAGTTGTCAGTTGACCATCGAATGGTTGCAGGTTAGTTGGTCAGTCATTGCTGGTTGTTTCTTGGTGGGTATTAGGTTGGTCACTTGACAGTTGTTGGTTTTGTCATTGGTCAGTTGTTGGTTGGTCATTGGTCAGTAGTTGGTTGGTCACTTGTCAGTTGTTGGTTGGTCACTTGTCAGTTGTTGGTTGGTCATTGGTCGGTTGTTGGTTGGTCATTGGTCAGTTGTTGGTTGGTCATTTGTCAGTTGTTGGTTGGTCACTTGACAGTTGTTGGTTTTGTCATTGGTCAGTTGTTGGTTGGTCATTGGTCGGTTGTTGGTTAGTCATCGGTCAGTTGTTGGTTGGTCATTGGTCAGTTGTTGGTTGGTCACTTGACAGTTGTTGGTTTTGTCATTGGTCAGTTGTTGGTTGGTCATTGGTCGGTTGTTGGTTAGTCATCGGTCAGTTGTTGGTTGGTCATTGGTCAGTTGTTGGTTGGTCATTGGTCAGTTGTTGGTTGGTCATTGGTCAGTTGTTGGTTGGTCACTTGTCAGTTGTTGGTTGGTCATTGGTCAGTTGTTGGTTGGTCACTTGTCAGTTGTTGGTTGGTCATGGGTCAGTTGTTGGTTGGTCACTGGTTAGTATTTTGAAGGTATTAACAATCGATGGATTTATTATGGACATGCTCCAGAGACAAATTCATATAAAGTTGATAAGTCGGTCTTTTGTTTGCCACCTGATGTTCATATCAGTTGGTAAGTTGTTGGTTGGTTGTCCTAAATCAGTCACTGGTTGTTCATTGGTGAGTCACTGATCAGTTGTCAGTCGGTCACTGGTCGATCGTTGGTCAGTTAGTTGTCTGTTTTTAGTTGGTCATTGGTCAGTCATTGGTTTGTTGTTGGTTAGTCGTTGGTAGGTCATTGGTCAGTTGATCAGTATTGGCAAGGCAAGGCAAGTTTATGGATTTGTTGACTCTAAAAAGGAGACAAGCTCTTGAGACAAAGTTGTCTAAGCCAGTTGGTCAGGCTGTTGTCAGTTGGCCACCCAACAGTTGCAGGTTAGTTGGTCAGTCAATGGTTGGTTGGTTGTTTCTTGATCGTTTGTTCATTAGTTATCGGTCAGCTGTTGGTTGGTCATTGGTCAGTTGTTGGTTCATCATTGGTCGATTGTTGGTTGGTCATTGGTTAGTTGTTTGTTGATCATTGGTAGGTTGTTGGTTGGTCATTGGTTAGTTGTTTGTTGATCATTGGTAGGTTGTTGGTTGGTCATTGGTTAGTATTTTGATAGGAAATAACTGTCCATGGATTTATTATGGACATGCTCCAGAGACAAAGTAGTCTAAAGCTGATCAGCCGGTTTTCGTTGGCCACCTGATGGTCGTAGGTCAAGGGGTCAGTTGTTGGTTGGTTGTCAGTCCTCGATCGATTATTGGTTGGTCATTAGTCAGTTGTTGGTATATTATTAGTTGGTCATTGGTCAGTTGTTGGTCGGTTGTTCGTTGGTCGTTGGTAGGTCACTGGTCAGTTGATCAGTAATGGTTGGTCATAGGTTGGTATTTTGTTGTTTTTTCACTGCAGATGGATTTGTCCATTCCTTAAGAAGACCAGCTCTTGAGACAAAGTTGTCTAAAGCCAGTTAGTCAGGCGGTTGTCAGTTGACCACCAAAGAGTTGCAGGTTAGCTGGTCAGTCAATGGTTAGTTGGTTGCTCCTTGGTGGGTTGTTCGTTGGTCATTGGTCTGTATTTTGGTGGGAATTGACTGTTGATGGACATGCTCCAGAGACAAAGTCATCTAAAGTCTATCAGTCGGTCGTCAGTTGGCCATCTGATGGTCATATCCGTAGGTCAGTTGTTGGTTGGGTGCCAGTCCTCGATCAGTCATTGGTCAGTCATTAAAAAGTCATCGGTCAGCTGTTGGTCTGTTATTGGTTGGTCATTGGTTAGTATTTCGCTGCAGGTGGATTTGCTGACTCTTGGCGGTGATGAGCCATCTGAAGCTGGACCAAGCAGTTTCTAAAAGCCTTAAATAGCTCAGAGTGGAGAACCAGCGAACTGGGAGCTGACAGAGACACATTCACACCATCAGGCTCAGAGACCATTAGTTAGGAGGGACTAAACCAAGACCAGCACGTTAACCTGTTGATCGACCCTGAGAAAAAGCAGAGGGGAACTTTCAGAAAACAGACTGAAAACCATCAGTGATGAAGACAGGAGGAAATATATTTGCACATAACTCAAATGTTAAAAAAAGCGTTTGCACTGGGAGCAGAAACGACAGCAGTGAATCAAAGTGAGGGCAGGAATCAGTCACTGCTTTAAGCATCTGTCTGACATCTTCCTCTGTCTGCTCCCCCCCCTCGGTCCTCTGTTCCCCATCATCCCTGCCCCTCTCTTCCTCACAGACACATAAACACACAGCCCCACGCCTCACACGCCGCAGTTATCACCATTTTCTATTTCGCTGAAAATGGCCGACAGGACCAATAAGTTATTTTCTCTCACTCCTCCATTTCCTCACACCTCGCCTCCTCATGTATTGCCTCGGAGCTCAAACACACACACGCGAATGAGTTTCATTCACAAAAGCAGTCAGTGTGTTCCCTCAGAGGGCCGCGGCGAGTCGAGGCGCTCAGTCACTGTCAGCGCCGGAGACGAGGGGCAGTCTGCAGCCAGCAGAAACGCACCGCAGGGACCCGTGTTTGGACGCCAAGCAACAATACCACGCCACGCCGCCTGCTCTCCGCTCAGGAGATTACACCGTCAGATTTCAGCTCCTTTCACAGCTCTTCAAACATTTAAAAAGGTTGTTACGTAGAGTTTAAAAGCCTCAGGAAGTATTTCATTAACTTCCTGAAACTCGAGGCAGAGCTGAGTTAAAAAAAACAGCTCATTTCGCCGCTCAGACCATTTCTGGTGGCTGCTGTTGTGTGACAGATGAGGTTTTGATTAAATTCACCTAAAATGGATCATCAACCACCTGCAATAAACTCCAGCAACCAAAAGAGACGCCATCTCAATCTGCACGCTTCAGCTGCAGCCGTGAAGGGCTGAGAGCAGGTGAATGGCCGCTCTCCTTTCTCATCACCAGGTCACGAGGCGCAAACTTTGAGGAGTCAAACTGAAGCCTCATGAAACAACGCGGTCACCAAACTTTAGATAAAAGCTTCTGAACAAGTCTGAGAGAGTTACCAATCACGATTCATGTCAAAAACACTTTAAAGAGCCAAAACTGACCTTAAGCTTGTTTTAAGGTTCATGTTCGATGTGTAACGTGCAGATAAACCAGTTATTTTGGCAGCATCACCTCCTCGTCCAGTCCTGGACAAGAGGATTTTGAGCAATGATGAAAAAATCTGAAAGTTGTTCGTCATTTTGACGGATTATAAACCCAGAGAGTGATCCAGCCCATCACTTTCATTGTTAGACAATTGTTCATTAATCTCATACAGCACCTGCAGTTCACCCCCTGTCCAGTTGGGGGCCAGCGTGCGGAATTAATTAGGTATTTTGTTGTCACACGTTGCATCTGTGACCACTACGACTCTGAGGCAGCCTCTCCTGTACATCAGGGACCACATGCTCCAGGATTTCCTCCCAGTGAAGCAGGTTCTGACAGGATCTGGAAACCCTGTAAGAGTGGTCCCAACTGTTCATGACTTCACTAAGTGAAATGTTCCCAGACTTTAAAGGTCTCATATTCTGCACAAATCACTTTATTAAGTCTTTTAGTGAAATTTGTGGGTCTCTGTCTTTCCTCCCAGCCCACAAAATGTGATATTTAATGACCAAACCTGTTCTTAGTAGAGCTTGTTTATGTAAAATCCTGACCTAAAACCAGCTGTTTGGATTTTGGGGATTTGTGAGAAATCTCTCCAGCAGCAGGGAGGAGAACGCCAAAGCTGAAGAGCCATCACTGCTCTGTTTTTGGCTGTAAACAGCCACATAGCTCCATGCTCAAGCTTCCCATCTCAGAAGAAGACAGACTAAGTGTCTAGAGTTCATTTATCAGGAAATGTTCCAGCTACACTCAGTAAAACTGTTCATGTGTGTGCTAGTCACTTCACGGCCGACTGCTTTTCCAACTTTGGACAGTCCAACAGAGGGCTAGCCAATAGACTGGTCCTGAATCCAGGCGCATTACCAACCATCCTCCAACAAACCTGGGACCCTGGAAATGTGAGTATTTTAAATGCTGTGTGCTGTGGAGCAGATGGAAGAGCTTTTCCTCAGTGTCCCCCCTGTCTCTGTGTTAGCTTCAGGATGCTAACTTTAGCTGCAGTTAGCCTGTTGTTTTATCCTGTAATGTTACGGTAAAGGAGCTTCTCTGTTTTCTAAACATTGTGCACTCGGAGCTCGTGGCGCCGCTCTCAGTGACGTGGAAGAGCGGGGCGGTATCAGCGGTGGCTCATTTACATATGAAGGCCACGCCCACTAAATCAGAGCGTTCTGAACAGAGGGGCTATGAGAGCCTGGAAACAATGCTGCTGTGCTTGATTTATTGGCTTTTTGGACCAAAACACCTTTTTCTTTTTCCTTTTTGCGTTACAAAGCTCCAGAAAGCCGGGTCAGTTTTTATAATTATTATTATTTTATTCCCATTTTTTTTTATTATTCTAAGTGTGCATTTGGGATGCACTGCCCCCTGCAGTTTGGCAGAATATGAACAAACAGAAAACAAACATCTGAAGCTCTGAGTCCAACAGGAAAATAAACGTCTGCGGTCAGATTGTTAAACAGTTGAGGAGCGCAGGATGAGAAGTATACTTATTCAGAAAGTGATGGTACACTGAGGGAAAGTGCAGCCTCTTATGTTTAAAAATCCTTTTCCAATAAGTTTGTCAGAGACAGAGCATGAAAGCCTCTCTGCCTAATTCAGTTTGGGCCTCAGGGACACAAGCAGTAAAAACAATTCCTGGCCATGGAAAGCAATTTCCTTCATTTTCTGCTTCAGAATAAAGAGCAAGGAAAACACGCAGCACATGAAACACTGTTTTTCTGAATATCCCCACTGAAGGTTTGCATTAAGTCCTATCAGCGCGCTGCAAAAAGGAACGCTGATGATCCCGAGGCTGTCAGTCAGTCTCTAGATTCAGGCGTCTGGGTTTATGTTTCAGGAGGAGACGGCCACGGTTTGAGAGGAAACGTCAAAAAGAGTCAGGAGCAGCTGGAGAACTGTCATTAGGAAACTGAAAAATCATCAGCTGACTTCATCGTGTATGACCACATGTTAAACACACAGTCTGTGGCTGGAGTAGGGGTGTTCAACCTGTGGCTCTGAAGCCTCATGTGGCTCTTTGGGTCCTTTGCAGCAACCCCTTGTAGCTTTAAAAAATACCATTGAAATAAGAAATTTTTATTTTTTCTACAGAAGGTATTGATGATTAAAGACACTGACATTTAAAACATCTTAAAATGAAGCTTTTAAATATTTTATGTTTTTTTTTTCTAAACTAATTTTTTTTTATTTCATTTTTTTTTTCCAATTGATGTAATATGTGAATTTGTAACATTTTGTAAAATTCAATTCTTCCTTATTTCTGCAAATTGTTGGAAATTGTTTAAATTCCATTTTCTTGAAAAAAATGCATTTTTTTCTATTTTTACCATTTTTTAAATTTAGCAAATTTCTAAGTTTTTTCATTATTTTATTATTTTTTCACATTTAAAAAAGGTTTTTAAAAATTAAAAAAAAAGAACAAAAAAAATCAAATTTTTTGAAGATGTAAATTTTTGTAATTTTGAAAATTCCTTTTTTCTTAATTTCTGCAAATTGTTGCAAATAATTTCAATTCCATTTTCTTGAAAAAATTGTTTGTTGGTATTTTAAATTTTACAATTTTTTAATTCAACAAATTTCTAAGCTTTTTCTGTAAATTTATATTTTTTTTTTCAAATTTTAAAGTTTTTTAAAAATGTAAAAAAAAATAAAAATTAAAAAAGAAAGAAAAAACGACACAAATTTTTTGATGCTATAAATATTTGAAATTTTGAAAAATGCATAATTTTTATTTCTGCAAATTCTACAAATAATTTCAATTCCATTTTATTGAAAAAAATGTGTTTTTTTTTCAATATTTACCATTTTTTAAATTTTAACCAAATTTCTAAATTATTTTTTTTACATCATTTTATATTTTTCTATTTTTTTTTTGCACATTTTTTAAGTTTTTCTAAAAATTTATATAATTAACGAAATTAAAAGTAAAATAAAGTAAAAAAAACACAGAAGCTCTGCTCTCAGTATTTGGCGGTAATTGTACAGTGACGTGTTTTACAGGGTGTGCACAGTCCAGATGAAGTCCAGAGAGACGTCACTGGATAAACTTTGGTTTTTATTCCTGAATTTGACAGAAAATGTCAGCGTACAGGCCTGACTTTGGACGTGCCTGCTGCAGGAAGTCATTTTTGTCTTTCCTGGCTCCAACTGACCCCTGGAGTTTTCTTTTATGACCAGTTTTACTGCTTACGATCTGTACCTGTGTCCCCTGTGCGTCTGTAATTTTAAGGAGTTTTTATGAACTGAACATGACTGAAGGAGAAAAAATGTCTGAAAATGTCTCTGCCCTCCTCTGAATCCTCATTATTGTCAGTGCCCTCACACAAACAGCCTGTGCTGCTGTTGTTTTGTTTGTTTTGTTTGTGTGCAGAGTTTCCTCCAGCCTGAAGAAGGTCACCGTCCACCTTCACTGCAAATAAACATCCGTCCATTTACATTTCATTTTCATTCCTGCACCGGTTCACAGCTAAATAATTCAGTTTCCTCCTCTGTCATTTGTTTAAACAGCGAAGCTCTGAAAGCAGAGTGTAAACAGTTTGCATCGTCTGGAGTAAGGAGCAAACAAAATAATCTGTTCCTGTAAGAAAATGAAACACACAGGTATTTCAGCTCTCTGCACAAAACAAGAGACGCAGAGAAACAGTTGTTTTCACAGAGGGGGGCTGTTGACCAACTGGTAAAAAAAAAACTGTGCAAAGTGTCATTTTAGGAGCCAAAGCTGATAACGTGCCCTTTCTACAGCCAAAACGTGCTACAGTCTCCTCTTGAAGCCAAAACATGCTTCACGTTGGCGAGTGTGACCAGTTTAAGAAGAAAACCTCGCGCATCGACGCCATCAGAGGTGGAGCTGGACCCTGAGCGTCAACTGACAAACATCCAACCAGCCGACTCAGTCAGACTCAGTCATACTCACAGGGACTGAGGCGAGCCGTGTCTGCAGCCGTCTGTTGTTTCTGAGTCACAAGAAGAAAAGAGGCGACCTCTGACCTGCTGCTAAACGCCGTGGCGTTGATTAAATTAAC